>NW_025062476.1:672500-1242500 GCF_000002995.4 Brugia malayi | reverse complement strand
TTCCACGCAAAAAAAAAAAAGAATTGTCCAATATCCAATGGTAAACAAGCATTATGAAAAATTTACGATTGAATTTAGTAATTTAAATTTTTCGAGGAAAAATTTTGACAGTCAAAATAATAAACTTATTGTTTTCTTGAGAAGAATTTTGTGATAAAAAAAAAAAAATATTTTTGTTAGTACTGAGGAAATATTTTAATCTTTTAAAAAGTTGTAAACTTAAAAGATTAACCAGGTGTATTCGTTTGTGACGACAAAGATTGGAAAATTGCGTGTAGGCTTTGTCGCAAACGTGACACCGGAATGGTTTTGAACTGCAGTGAATATGACTGTGTTGTTTGAGACCGCTAAATGAAATAATTTAGAGAGAGAGAGAGAGAGAGCATTTAGAAATTGTTAAATGCAATTATTCAAAAGAATTGAAATTAACTCAAGAAAATAAAAAAGTTAGCCAAATTTTAAATTTACTTTCAAATTAATTAGGTTACTGATCGATCAATCATGATCATGATCAGTTATGATATAATAATGTTAACATATATATATATACATAAACTCTAACAGCGCTGATCGATAGATTTTTCTTGAGCAATTCTTATCGAATGAATTAATTGGAACAAAAAAAAAAAAAAAAAAGGCAAACCGTGTACCTCAATTGAGTGCTACAGTAATCATTACGTAACAATGATGAAAGAACACCGATTACGTAAACTGCTTAACATTATCATCAAATGACATATATGTTTATAAATCATGAACATAGCAATGTCATCAAAGTAATACAGTAGTCATTTGACCGATGGTATCTTTCTAACTTCTAAGACTTTCTTGTATTTAAGACTCTACCAACAGAGAAAGGTAGTCATTTGAAATTAAAGCATACTCTATTGTAAAGCAATAAATGAAATCGTGTAGTCAGTTTTGGATAAATTGTAAATTTGAGATAAGTTTTTTTTTTTCTTAATTTAAATTTTTGCTTTGCTTTATTTTTGAAATTTCTAAAGTTTCTTACGAAGTTAAAAGTTCAAAAGGAAATTTTTCCTTCTCTATTGACCACTGTCCAGTATTTTAAAACAAAAAAAAAAAAACAGATTTGCACTCAATAAAATAAATTTAGTTTCTTTTTTAGAAGATCAATCTTGCTGATATCCAATGTACAATAATATAATTAGTTATGTGCGATGAAAAAATGCAACTTTTCCTTTGTAAAAAGTTATATCTCATACTTTGGAAAAAGAACTGTCAACTAAAACACAAATATTACAAATTCGGAAAAAAAAAAAGAAAGAGAAAATTGTCCTAATGCAAAATAATTGATAAGTAATTAAAATAATTAAACAAACTATATTAGGTCATAGAATCTAATTAGCGGTATAGAATACCGAATAGTTTATTTGAAGCTAAATTAAAAGTTTAATAAGTATTTATGTATGTGAATATAATAAAGTTAGTGAATTAAAAAAAAAAAAAAAATGAACGAATGAATAGCTCTCATTTGGTCACCTTGCAGAGGAGAAGCTTTTTGGACAAAGTTGACACTGATATGTTGTCGCTGTTGCTTGATGGTGTTGTTGTGCTGATGACGACTGTTGTTGTTGTTGAGCACTGCAAAAATGACAATTTTCACTTTCGTTCTTTTTAATTTCTTGATCATCTTTTTTCATCTTGTAAAAATATACTCTCTCTCTTTCTCTCTCTCTCCCTTTCTTTCATTCATTTAAATATTTCTACAAGACAAATTTGAAGATTGCCGTCGGCAGGTCGTGTCGCACTAACATGGAGGACAAGAGGCAACCGTGGATAAGATTCGAGTTCAATACCAAACAGGGGCAGTTCTTCGTTCATCCCTGCGGGAAAAGGTGCAAGAGGGTCGAATGGTAGGTAGGGCAGTATGCATGGCGTAATATGGGTCACTAGGACAATCATCGAAAGTGAAAATTACTGCCCTTGCTGTATTACTCCTACTCCTAATCCTACTATTACTAGTAGTAGTACTGCTATAACTACGACAATGGCTGTTGCTGTTGCTACTCCGTATATCTTCTCTTATCAGCCGGTCTACAATCCAGAAACTTCCGTTTGCAGTGATCCAGTTTGCAAAAGATGAGGCATGAGCAGACAGAATTGACTCGATAATTCGAATAGTTCAAGACGAGAATTGTCAGGAACAATCATAAAATAATGTGACAACAATGAATTTCTTCTTGTCATTTGTCTTCTCTTACTAGGTAAAATATAACCGTTCAGTTAAACACATCCAGAAAAGAATTATTAAATCGAAATAATGAAATAAACAGGTTACAATTCCTAATAAAAAGTTCCACGGCTCACTACTATCTCAATTAATCAATTTAAAAAGTTTCACATTTATTGTTTTCAGAAATAGAAATATTGGTTCTGCCAAATTCAAAATTGATGACAAAAGCAAAACTTTGTATTCATCAAGCATAAAAAATCACTGAAAACTTTTCAAGTAGTCCGTGGATATTTTTCAATTTGAATGGATGCCTAAAAAAAAAAAAAAAAGAACTTCTGACTTTTAGCAAATTTGAATCATTTTAAGATTCGAAGTGAACTACTACTAATAAATGAGTGAGTGTCGTTGAATTCGATTGAAGTTCATTTAGAATCTTTCCGAAAACAAACATTTTGAAAGTGAAAATCTACTAAAAAAACTAAAAAGTCAAAACTTCCGATGTTGTCACCTCTTTTCAAAAAAGAAACAAAAACAATTATACCATCACATCTCTACATTCTACGATATATGTTTTTAATTTTTTATTGTGCATTGTGATTTTCCCCATCACCTAATTTCCTTATCAATTCAAAAAATTTCTTCCGGCTTCCGGTTTACTTGAACTTCGTTAACTTTACAATGGTACCATAGATCAGATAAAATTGGTTTTTTTTTTTTTGAGAAAGAAAAAAAACATGCATCTGTTTTTCTCATGACAAACAGGATTTCAGGATTACAGGATTAAAATGAGACATTGTTTTAACTTAACATCTCTTCCCATTTAAAATATCTTTACAAAAGCAAAAAAAAAAAAATAAACAAATAAATGAGGACAGCAAGGTGTAAATTTCGTATGTTTGGATTCACTAAATAATAACAGTGCTTAATTGATTAGAAAAATAAATTTCAACCATTTTTAAGCTAACTAATCTTCTTTTAATACCAATTTGTTCTTCAAATTTTTTACATATCTCATTTATTACTTCTAATCATTGAGAATCTGATCTCGAGTAAGGATTACTTTGCACTTATGCAAATAATATTTGATATTATGATCTGGGATTAGACATGATCTAGCTTTTATCTTTAAAAATTATCTTTAAAACTTTCTTCATTAAATCATGAATTTGCCCCATTTAATAGTACGCTGTCTCTTTCTTCAGATTTCTTCAGAGTTTGAGAATCATTCAAAACAGAAAATGAGAGAAATGACGAATGAATGATGGATGAAAAATGAAACAGGTTTACCTTTCTGGATATTGTCCTTGCTGTCGTAGTAATTGTCCAGCAGTGCTGCTACTGCTAGTGATATTAGCAATGCTACTAGAAGTAATAGTTGTAGCAGAATATGATATAGCTGTTTTTGTTGTTCCGGATGTACTGGCTGATGATGATGATGACGATGTTGATGATGGTGATGGTGATGGTGATGATGGTGATAATGATGGTGATGGTGGTAATGAGATTATAGACGACGTGTTAGCTTTCCGTGAGTTACGCCTCTGTATGTGTGAACAATTCTCGGCTATCATATCATCATTTTCATCACCATCATTATCACTATCATGCAAATGTTGCTCAATTTCGATCCGTCGATCTGCTACCAAACGTTCGTTTACTTCAATTTTACGAGACGTTTGTAAGCATATCTGTAAATAATTCTCAAAATAATTTCCATAATTTTAGAACTAGAAAATAGCAAATAATAGTTAATAATCAAATAAGGTTGTAATAAAGTTACATACTGTAAGAAGTCTTTTAGAATATTAAAGACATGGATCAAAAATTAAAAAAAAAAAAAAAAAAAAAAGAAGCTTAAAAGAAAGATCTAGTGAAACTTATTATCAAAGCAAATAAGCATAAAAAAGAAATTTTAACAATGAAAAATTATTTTTTTGCGTAAATATTTTTAATTTGACGCATGACTATTTCTTTTTTTTTTTTTTTTTTTTTTTTTGAGCAAAATATCTCAAGAGAATTTTAAAAACTAATTCTAATTTCGTTTTTTCTTTTGCGTCATCAGCAAGAGTTAATTTCATTTCTTTGGACGATCATAGATTTTTTTTTTTTTTTTTTTTTTAGATTTATTGCATTGATTGACAGATTAGACCTATAGTCATGCAGGAGAAAGAAGAAATGAAAACTGAAATGAATGGATAAGAAATTCCCTTGGAGTATTCCGGTTGAACTGGAGAAAAGAGAAAGATTCACCAGGCAAATGTTGTCATTACGGTGAGCTAATGATGTTGATTGGTGCTTCTTTTCGGTAACCTTACCTTCTTTACCTGATGAAACAATTAATTACATTGTTCGCAATGAAGCGGAAGACATATGTTGCTGTTTACTCATTAAAGAGAAAAGGAGAAAGAGAGAGAGAGAGAGCGATCATTTGGAATGCATGGATAAGGACAGGAAGATGGTTTCCTTTCCTTTCTTTTGCAACGAAAGGAAGCTTTCTAGAAGGTCACCGCAGGACAGGTGCTTTTCGAAGTGTGCTGATACATGTTCTCTTTATCCATCCATCCATCTAGGAATTGTTGGATTCTGAGATGCAAATGATTGCTCACCTGGGAATCCAAGCAACCTGTCCCCTATTTTACCCCCTTTTTCTTATCTCCTTGAATAGACTGACTGACTACTCATTTTAGTGCCTCATATTGACATTTCATTAATGGAGAAACATGCATATCTCTCATGTATACATAAAAGATTATAGAAATATATGCATAAAACATATCAATGAACAACTAACTGAGTAAATCAAATTATTAAAACATGAATTTCGAATCGATCACAATTTGAGATTGATCTATTGAGTGTTGATCAAACTAGATGACCTCATTGAGCGAATTGGAATTGATTAAGTCATTCGATCATTCATTAACAGTGTATTCCAAAAGCTTTCACTAGTTTTTCATTTTTATTTATGACTTAATTAAGAATGAATCAATTTCTTTAGGCAAAAATTTAGTTCATCAACTCATTTACTTCAATCATTGGTTTTGAACAATGATAGCAATCATAACTTTTTGCATTCAATTAATTAATTAATTAATAGATCATTTCACTTAGCAAAATAATACTATTAATAATCTAAGAAATGTGAAAGAAATAGATACTATATTTCTGGCTACTTCTCATAAATTTATTTGTAACTGAGATAAAATTTTGGAGCATTAGATCTCTTGAAATTCCTATTGATCAGACTAATATAAAAAGATGGTTTATATAACTTTAATGAAAAGGTTATATAACTCTATTCTTGTATCATTAATTAAGAAGTTTTCATTTACGAAATTATTGAGAAACAAAAACAAAAAAAAAAGAAGTATGGTACTAAGATAGCACTAATAGGTTTGCTTTTCAATTTATTCATTTTTCTTTCTACCAACCAATTATTGCAAAGATCTGAGAATATGATTTTTTTTTTTTTAATTTGCTTTTTTTTTCTAAGCACATAATTGGATATAATTTGTCTAACAAAAAAAAAAGTGGTTAATTTATTTGGTTAGTTATTTAACACCTTCTCTGCATTGATTTTGATGCATCGTTGTGGTTTTTTTTTGGATTTAATTATTATTAAAAATCATTGAAATCTAGAAGGAACTTAAAATAGATTAGTGCGAAAATCAAATTTAGTTTAGTTAGTTTTGATTGATAGCTTCAATTTCCGCCAAAACTTACTCATTTCTTTTTTTTTCTTCTTGTTTGATTACCTTCATTACCTATATAAATCAATTATTGATTACATTAGCATAATCAAAAGAATTTCCTTTTTTAAATAATTTCAAAAATCTGACTTTCTGGTGAACAGATCGCACAGCTATGTTGTAATTACTTTCAGAATTCGGTAATGGACGGATCAAATTCAGTAACAGTAGTGCATTGGCATCATTTTCTCCTTCCTGAAATGATTATTTTTATCATATCGATATTAAAATGAAAATTTTCAATTTGACATTTAAGCGAATACAAACCTTTCATATTATATTACAAATTGTTACTAATTTTATTATTATTATTACTATTATTATTCATATTATTGTTATGAATAATTATTAATTTTTGTTGGACAAAAATGTATTTAAAATTTCAGAGTTCCTAACTAGAACTTTGTTCAGTTTAAGCAATTACTGTAGAAATAAAATGAAATTGCTCGAGATGTAAATGATTTCAATTGTTACTTTATATATTGCAAACTTTTGCTTCTCATTTTTTTCATTGGTTATAATAAATTATAAACATTAACTTCATATTTTATTTGTTCTTTTTTTTTTTTTTTTTTGCAAACATACATTTTAATTCGTTTTTTTTTTTTTTTTTTTCTCTTTCGTATGCTATTGATAATAATGGCAGCTGTTTAGTATGATGACCTTTTAAAGTAAGGTATGCATTACTAAGTACGATCATTCAAGTTTTTCATCCTATATAGCAGTTTAAGTTTGCAATTGTTAAATATCTTTTATTTATAAAGGTAAAAGAAGGTGATAGAAGCTTTCAATTCTTTCTACCTCTATGACTATCAGTTTATTGACTAAGTCTACTAAAGGTATATTTAATAAATTCGTGTTTGTAGTTTCAAGGGAGCTTTAATGGTTAACCACTTAAAGCAATAATGAGCGCTTACGAAGCTTCTAAGATTCATTTACTTTCACTAATGTTTAAGTCGAACAATTGCTATCATGAATACTGTGTAATATTTATGTAAGTGAATTTAAGATATTTTTTAAAATAAGTATTATTGATTGAAATAGAAATGATAATAGCAGGAAGTACTGATAATCATAATAACTACGGGATAAGTGGTGATAGCAAAATGATAATTATGGTGAACCTTAATGATAGGTGCAATGTTGATGAAGTAATTATCTTTGATTGCTCTCTCTTTTATAATTGTTTCAATTCATAGTTAAATTTACAATTTCTATTTCTGCATTTATCTCCAAGGTAGCTGCAATATGTAATTGGGTTGGCCCGTCTGATTATTGTGTTATGAGCCTTTCCAAGCTTTTCCATCAATACATTATATCTTTATAAGATTTCAAATCCAACAAGCCTAACTACAAAGTATAATAGCTTCAACAGAGTGATATGTAAAGTGGATGACAAGACAAGATAAGAGAAGGGAAGAGAAGAGAAGAGAAGAGAAGAGAAGGGAGATGTTGAAAGGAATCATGACTTACTTTGAAAAAAGAGCAGCAAAAATTGACGTACTACTTTCTTGGTCCCTTTAAGGAGGTATCCTGTCCCGTCCTGTCCTGTCCTGTCCTGTCATGTCATACTCTACCTCTTCTCGCTATCCCTTTTCACTCTTCTTGCTGTCATCTTATCATGAAATTGGTCAGGATAAAGAATTAGTTCTTCCTGCGCTTAGTAGTCTGTGACAGCTCTTCGACATTTCTACTCCTTCCTTGTTGTTATCAAATGTAGCTACCGTATCCATATGAATCTATCTTTTTATCATTAACACATCAATACTTGAAAATGAATAAACAGCAATTATATGCGTCTAAGCTATCATTACACAATTTGCAGCTAATGTTCACAATTTTTATGTATATTTTAATTTGAAAATTAACAACTAATGCAAAGTCTATAAGGAAAAATATATACCGTAAACTGGCGGTAATCGTCTAAATCGGATATTTATCAAGAATTTAATTGTTTAAATAAAAATCATGTAATTAGTTTAAGAAATTACTAGATGGGTAGAACTCAATAGCTTAACCTTTTTTTTTTTTGACTTAATACCTTGGCAATTTCATGTTTTCTTTCTTGCAAAAAAAAAAAAAAAAAAAAAAGTTTAATGAAATAAGAGAGACTTATTTGCATAAAGCTTAGCTTATCATTACAAATAATTTTCCTCTGAATTCCACTTAAATCCCGAAAAGATGCCAAGGATGTGTGCGCAATTAGTGAATGGTTGATTGATTTGCAAGGAGCACTAAATGGTAGCAAGCAGATTATACCTCAATTTCCCATGTTATATACCAATTATTGGAATTGCAGCATATCCGGAAAAAATAAATTGTAGCTTGCAAAGTGCGCAATTTTGTATGACTTTTTAAGAAATTCTATGCAATTGGGTAGTCAATGGAAAAGTCCATGATGGAAAGGTAATTTCAATATTTGTGATATCTTGTTTGAAACTTTGCATGTAGAAATTATATGATGATATTAAAATACGATTACTCTATGAGTTTTACTTTATGTTAAAGTTTAGTTGAATTTTTGCTTAACTTTAAACCTATCACTTCGTAAATATTTAAAATAACAGTAAGATTTAAAGCATAAATTTGAAATGTAGAAGATTTCATATTGGGCAAAATTAAAAGACTTGATTTATTGAAAAAATTTTTAGCTTTATTGGATGGTATAGAAAGAGTATGGATCTTTTATACTTTGAAATATATATATATATATATATATATATATATATATATATATATATATATATACATCTTAAGGTTTTGATAGTTTGCAAGTTAAAATATAATTTATAAGTTAAAAGTTCTTATCAAATTTTTTCTTATCAAAAAGAGATAAACAAAATAAATGATCAATCATTCATTCTTGTTAGAGATGTGAAAATTTCGCTATTTTTTCAAATATAATGAATGCTCCATTGAATAGCATTGATAAATCATTGATAGTATTGATAAATATTTTATTCTTTTCCATAAAATGAATATGCTTATCACGATGAAAACAAGAATTCAACTGATTACGAATAATTATCTTATCGTATCCGAGATAATTACAAAAAAAAAAAGAAAAAAAAATTTGATCTGATAAAATAGAAAGCGATGATTGTTGCATTTAATTCATTCGTTCTTTTATTTCTAATAACCGAGTGAATTTAATTTCTTCTTCTCGGGAAGTAGTGGTGGGTGGTACAGGAAGAGAGGATCATTCCTATGGGTGGTCTTTTTCAGTAAGTATCAGCAACAGCAGTAGTATTATAATTTATGCATGTTAATACATCATAACAATAGTAAAATATGGGTTCGTTCTCAAATGAGTAATGAGGAACACAGCGAGAGAGGAAAGAAGGATGCTTTGGGTAAATCTTTTCGTACCCGTCGAAGCACCTCGGAATGCGGAACGAAATCTAAAAACGGTGTGGGTGGTAAACAGCTGCTATATTACGCATTCCATTACTGATTGATTATGAAAAATTTTTTTTTTTTTTTTTTCATATTTCTATAGATAATTCTGGATATTTGGTAAAAAAAAAAAAGGAAATTTGCATAATCTATTCGAGAATATCACTTTAATTATTGAGGTCAATTAATTAGTTTTTTTTTTTTTTTTTTTTGAGTTTGAAGAATAGATGATCTGTTAAGAAAGAAGGGACATTTTGAAAAAAAATCACTGAAGGTCAAAGTTGGTTGACATGCAAATTATTAAGTTAGTATACTTAAAATTGATTAAAACTTTGGAATTTTAGTGTAGTTTAAGATTGGAATTTATGTTAAATAATTTATAAATATCTAATATTACATCTGAAAATATTGATAAGTATGCAGAGGACTAAGGTATTGTTAGGTTTTGAGGCATTTATGGTAAGTAAAATAAATTTCTATTTGTTGATGTGACTGAAAATGTTGTTTGTGATGGATGCATATTAAAATGTTATTTAAAACTGGTTTTAAGATTCAAGATGACAATTAAGCAATGTTATAGGTTAGAGTATAGATCCATTACTGTTTGTTTACATTTGATGCTACTCAATAAATTTTTCAATTGAAGAATGTTATCATTGTGCGCTTATCATATCATTATGAATGCTTTAAAATCCATCAATCGATTCTTAATTCATTAAATGACATCTTGTTTACTGATCATATCAGCTTTAACTGATCACATACCTACTTGATTGATAGGAAAAGATCAGCAGACTAATCAATGGATGCATTACTAAAAAGTATTGTAATTTGAATAGAATATAAATGGATGAAAATGTTAAGGCCTAAAAAATAACCTTATCAAGGACACCAATCAGTAAACCAGACTCAAGTTTTCCTCTTGTCCACAATGAACTTGTGTGATCATCATTCTGTCGAACTTCTACTAATCGCAAAAAATTCGCATCCAAACTCATTTCTTGATAACTGCTGTAAAAAAACTGAATTTATGATCAACAAAGAAAAAAAAAAGAAATTATGTATGCGACACGGCAAAAATCTTACAAAAATCCAAGGCATATGGAACTATAATTCTTTTGAATTTTTTTCAGTTTGGAAATTAGAAAATACATTAATTTAACATTTATAAAATTACCAAATTCTTGTTGCTGGCAACCTAATGAGTTCTATTTATTATGATTCTGTAAAAAGTAATGATAATGATTCTTCGTAATTAAAGTCCTCTAAAGTTCAGAATGTATATTGAAGGAAGCAAATGACAACAAAGGATTAACAAATTTGACACAATTAAAATTGTGAAATGATAAAGCATCTCGAGACAACACTGAAACACATCTATGTCAAGGAGAGAAATTTACTTTAGTTAATTTAAAAGCCAAACTATAATGATATGTTGAAGAAAGTTCAAGGGTTAGCTTGTGACATTCGATTGGATAAAGAAGACAAGTATTAAAATATATGAAAGCAAAAGCAAATCATTTGCTTAAAAAATTCACAACCACACTTTTATTTTGGAAGGAAAATTTTAGTAATTAAATATATGTGACCTGAAGAGGTGACAATTCTTCCACTTTAACATCATAAATTCAAATCATTCATGGCATACTGTAAGTGAGGTTATGACAATAAAGCGTTGGAGAAGAGCGAGAAATAGATAGACAACGATGATGATACGTGGGAGAGTCGATCACGACTACTCGATATGGCGCAATTGGTAAGTGAAGTGAGTGCAATGAGGCTCATCCTATCGTTAGGCAGGTAGATAGAGGGGCGGAGGTGGAAGAGAGGAGCAGTCGAGGTTTGCCTATCCATCTCATCTGCCCAACTCCGCCTGCGGATGGCATCAGCGGTGAGTTCTATGCGGCTGCTGCTGCTTCTTCCTTACTTTCCACCGCCATTCTCAGACATCAGCGCATCCGGTAGACTCTCCATCATTCTCCATCTTTCTTTCCTCCTTTTCTTCTCCATTTATCTATCTACCTTATCACCTTGTATATATGCATGTGTGTATGTGTGTGTGTGGGTGGTTATATAGTGGACCTTTCATTTTTCTATCATTGGACTACGGTATTTGTGACGTTTAAATATGTGTAAATTGATGAAGGAGAAAATGATGTTGAAAGTAATCCAAATAAGCTTAAGTAAAATGAAGTCTCCTTGCAGCAATCAAATTATTTCCACTTAAACACCCTTTTTTCAATTTTCATCTCTCTCTCTCTCTCATCATACCTTACTGTATGTTATTTATGCATCTTTCATAATGTTATGATTACATTTAACAGAGATGTAATGGTCAATTGAGAGTGACCACTGAAATGGAAAACAAATGAAATGTTTAGCGATTTAAAGAAGAAAGTGAAAGTAATCGATAAAGTTACATTGAAATAAGTAATGAATGATTTAGCAGTATATTGCATCATTTTATTTCTTTACTGAAACATTTTTGATTTTTTGCAAGAATTTGTTGTCATATGAAAATACTTCTATACGGGATGGATCATTCTAAGTTGGTAAACAAAAATTGATATTCTTGTTTACCTTTTTAAATGGTTAATTGAAAACTTTCTGAAGAAATGATTTGAAGATATTTGTTGAATTCCAAATACACTCACTAAAAATGCATTCTCTCCATAATAATTTGCCCTGAAATTAGCAGCGATGGTTTCGACTTGTCTAGAATAAACCAAATGAGTCATAATTGAGGATACCTATTCGAGATTAGTTTAATTGTTGTGGTCATAATAAATTGGTAAATGTCGTGCATGTGTGTGTGTGTGTGTGTGTGTGTATGTGTATGTGTATGTGTATATGTGTGTGTATATATATGTGTGTGTGTGTCTGTTGAGGTAATTGACTTTAGGGAGTGAAATAAGCTGATCATGAATGCATTGTTCATGAAGGATAGAGAGAATGATGATGCAATGAATGGGTGGCTGCTAAACCAATCCTTAGATTAGAGCTTAGCCTAACGGTCATTTCGGTTGACCACAACAGGACAGTGGCTAGTCTGCTCTCCTCCAATTGACTGACTGAAAAGCTAAAATGCTTCGTGCCATATTGTTGTACCTGCTGTTAGAGTGATGAATTTTTCATAAAACGATTAGCATCACTCTCTCAACGCACAATGACTTATACATTTGTCACCCATCCTGAATTTGATGTGTCATCAAAATATTAATTAACTATATCCTGGCAATAGGTTCAGTTTGCAAATTTCTTCCATCTTTCCATTATTGCCTTCATTTACTTTTTCATTTGTTCATTTTCATTTACTATCATTTATTAATTAATTTAAAAATTTTTATTCCTGAAAATTTTTACATAAATATGTTTTAAGCGAAAAAATAAAAAATCACTATTTCAGGTTAATTTCAGGAATCACATAGCTTTGAGAATCCAAATATATATAATATATGAGTGAATAGTTTTTCTTAAAATTTCTTCCTCTTTTTAACATAAAAAGTGCTAACTGTAATAAATGGCTTGAAAAATATTCAAAATTCATTCAAACCCAAAATATTCAAATTACAATTTTATTTCTGCTCAAATTGAAAGAAGCATGTGATAGAGGTAATAATTATATAAAATACTTATATAAAAATTAAAATAAGACCGCAGAAAATGGATGAGTTAATAAGTTAATTCATTAAAGAAAAAGAATAGTAGAATATTAATTGTTGTATAATTTGGATAAAAAAAAGTTTTTTTTTTTTTTTTTTGAGTAAAAAAATATGATTAAAATAAATCAATGAAATATGATTTTTGCAATCGGTCTTTTTCAGAAGATCAAAGAACAATTTTTATTCACAAAGTCAACAAAAAAAAAAAAAAACTGCTCAGTTTATTTGAGAACTACTTGAAATTTGAAATTTAAAAACTACTCCATTGATCCATATATTTTTATTTTAAAAAATGAAGATTTTCCATTTGGAGGTAATAATATTTCAAAAGAAATAAAAATGAAAATATTTCGAGAAAAAATTTTTATGCAAAATATTTTGTATGAAGCATATTTAGCTTCCTAGTCTTTATACTTCTGGCTCATTTTCTAAAATGACTATAAAAACTAGAAAGAAAAACAATTATAAATAAGCATAGTTGTTCTTTGTTACTTTCTTATCATTACCTTCATCATTATCATCATCACTATCAGCATCTTCATTATTATCATCATCACTATCAGCATCTTCATCATTATCATCATCACTATCATCATCTTCATCATTATCATCATCACTATCATCATCTTCATCATTATCATCATCACTATCATCATCTTCGTTATTATCATCATCATTATCATCATCTTCATTATTATCATCATCACTATCATCATCATCATTATCATCATCACTATCATCATCTTCGTTATTATCATCATCATCATTATCATTATCATCAGCAAAATATTGTCGTTTTATTATTTACGTAAAATTTCCACGATGAATAAGGGAATTCATCAGTAAATTTCTGCTAAATCGCTGCATTGAAATGCAATAGAATCAGCACTCAGCCCAAGTTTGAAAATACTTTTGCTATTATTAATTGTGGAAAGTGCTCCGATTGCTGGTTCTGAAGATAATAAGCCGGACGACACACATACACACACACACACACACACACACACATACATACATACACACATACACGAAAAGGAAGTTTGTATGGAAAATAGACGATCGTAGTGATTGACTGACTAAGTAAGTAACTGACTCGATCATATCAATAGAATATAGAAAATTGAACAATAGATACCGGTTACACCTGTAGATCGAAAAGACGGAAACTCTCTGTCAACAAATATTGTGACACAGTAATTGTGGTGCTTATAGAAAATTAACTTTTTAAGATTATTACATACAATTATTGTTAGCAATTAATTATTAGAAGTTTGATTTTATCACTTATCTATCTGAAATGTTATCTATCAATTATCAAATTTTAATTTTAGTATAATGTCTAATTTTTAGCTATGTATTGACAATTTTTTTGATTTAGTTTCTTATATGTTTAAAGGTAAATTGATAAATTATTATGATTCTAAGTGAGAGGTCAAAATTTGAGCTAATTTATTTGTCAACAAATAGTAACAAGACGAATCATTAATGAATTTTCAGTTATAATGAAACGTTTGGTAAGGATTTTCACTTTTTTTGCAATAATTAATACTCAACTAAAGAAAGAGCTTCCACGTACACACGTCTACTGACATTTTGAAACGTGAAATAAATCTACTCCATTCAAGCTATCTGCTAAATCTTCAGTAGTAGGTTTGTTGAAATACTTTGACATAAAGTGAAAATGTAATGTAGAAATGTAACTAAGTTGAGTGCAGTTGTTTTTGTTAAATTGACGAATTAGATAACGCCAAATAATCTAATTTATTCCTTTATGTCTAATTTATTTGAGCTAATAAGCTAACAGTCGTTCAGAAATGAATGAAGTGGTTGAGAAGTATGTATGACATGACATGATTAAATTAAATTTTCATTTTGGTGATATTTGTGAATATAGATAATCCGAAAGATATTCTGAAAGCAAATACTATTGTTTACATATCTCTCTTTGTCACTAGAGTAAACATATCATGCTGGTTCACACCTTTTTTTTTTTAGAAGATATTTAATCATTCTTCATAAACAGTAATTTATGTTTGATAAGTATTACAGATACTAATAAAACAAAGAAGGGAAAGGTAAGCAAATGGATACGTGGTGTGACTGAAGTGGCTCAAGCCGTTTAAATCATCAATTGTCACAAAATCTATAAGTGTATTTATTTATTTATTTATCTATCTACCTAAATATCAAGATATATGCATATGTATAGATGTGTAGACAGACAAAGAGAAGAGGTGACACTTGACGTTGATATGTCGGTCCTCTCAAAACTTCAGAAATCTTCAATGAAACACGATAAATCAGCAATTTGATACTTCTTCAATTATTGTTATTGTGTAAGCATTTCAAATAACTACACCAATAGAGAATGCTCAATTTTTCTCACTCATTTAATGCGTAAAAGATATCACTTTGAATGGCTATTACACAACACGTAAATTATAGTACGTGTAACGTAGAAAATACGTTCCACTACACTATAGCACGTTTCGTTTAACGTGATGTACGTTCACATCCACTTATACTATTAATAGCCTATTATAAATTACTCAATGATTGTAGATATTAATAATGCTTGCTAATCGAAGAAAATGTAAATCATAAAGGTCAAGCAATACGTTAAACGTTGAACTCTTTATTCAATTTCATTTTTTCTCTGATAGTCTTCTCAGCTTTAAATTCCATACAGTTAAAATCTTTGATGTCTAATTACAGGTGAGATTAAAATTAACTTATCTTTCTATGTGTGTCATTTATACAGTAACTGATATCATTTATAGCCAAATTTCTTCAACCAAATTTATTTCATAATAAAATTAACTAATTAATTAATCAATTGGTAAGCATAATTTTTCAAGCAAAATATTCTGCATAGTATTACTATCTTTATACAGTATAATCCAGTTAATGACATAAGATTTAAAGGGATTGTGGACAAGAATAAGGTTAATGTAATATCATTCGAACAGTTTCAATTAAGTTCAAAATAAATTAGATTACAAAACTGCTCAATCACAATACGAGTAAAGGATAAATAAAGTTAAAAAAAAAAAGACCGGAATCAATTATAGAAGCGATATACAATATTGATTTATTTGAATAAAATTTTTCTGGATTTTTGAAAATAATCACTTTAGAAAATTATTTTAAAAAAGTACGGCAAATTTCGATATAATTTTGATACAATTACATGGCTAACCAATAAGAATGTAAACATAAGTTTAATTCAGTCATTGTACTCACATGTAAACAAATTCTAAAATGTTATCACTGATTAATTGATTGATTGATTATTGTGGCTAATCAATTTAGGTTAATTATTAATTGAGAAGTAATAATCAATTCGACACGCAAATCTATCTTACCGCAGATATTCTACAACTTCATTCCAATTTTCACATAAACTTTTGAGCATTTTAATATATTTTAGCTTCTCTTCAAGATGAAATACAGATGCAACATTCATAACCAGCAGCTACACTTATAGCAAATGCTGAACACTGAAATTTTGAAATTTTAGAATTTTTAGATGTGAATTCACTGCGCATTTATTTATTGTTAATTTTAAGAGAGAAAAAAAAAAATTCTAATGTAGCTGTGCATTACGATGGAGAACGAAGATCGAGATAAATTGATCCCCTCTGTAGCGATCAGTAATAAAACGAACTTTGATATCACTGATAATGATGGAAAGCCTCAGCTACTCCAGTTCGCCCATTAAGCAAAGTATCAATCCACCAGCATAATTTATGAAATAAACTAATATTGAAGAATCTAAGTGTTTAAATTAGTGATTAAACGAACAATTGCTGCTTACATGAGTAGCAAAACATCCAAAGACCAAGTGATAACTCATGATCATTTGATACGTCTTTGATAATAACATCATCAATCAAATTATTTTGCATATTATGAATACCTGAAATGTGTGACCATTCGACGTAACTTGAATTCTAAACAAAAATGTTAAGTTCTCAACAATCCATCATTCAAACATAAAATGATCATAGAATATCTCTCCAAACCTAACAATCATTACAAATTTTTATCAATAAAAGTAACATATACAATAAGCCCCTAAATCAATAATCCAGTTTAAAAGGAATTTAAAAAATTCCGAGTTAAAAAATCACTTTAAATGCAAGAGATAAGCTTTTAGTGTATTTATATTTCAATAAATAACAAATATATAGAAGCGTGACAAAAACATAAGTTATTGCCAAATAGAAACGACAATTAGAAATTAAAGAAACAATTACTTACTGCTGAATACAATTAATCTAAAAGTGATTTTGTTGTGGCTAAAAGCCACAACAAATATGTTAAGGCATGATAATCTGAACAAAATCACCAACATAGAAAAAAGAAAATTTAAGGCTGAAATTTAGCAGTGAAGAAATGATACCACAAGTCACAAAAAATGATAATGAAAATTATAAAACTAACACCACGAATTAATGATATATTTATATATGTGAATGAAATGATATGAAAAATGAAAAGATGCTAAAGTTGTTGTCACGAGAGTACTGAGTTATGGATGACAGTAAACAGAGAGGGAAAGAAAAGTACATCTGAAGGACAACAAAGTGGGCAGAACAACACAACAAAAATATGAAAAACAAATAACAATATCAATACAAAATACATCAACATTATATATTTAAAAAGCAATACTGAGAGATGAAGACGTGTAAGCTATTCACTCCCATTTTCTTGTTAGGTGAAAAAAAAAAAAAACATTAGCAAGCTCTAAAATTTCCTTTCATAGCCTTTAATAATCTATAAAACTTATTTCCTTAATTTGAAAAACGATGTTTTTTGCTAAAAAGAAAGTAACACTTCTCAAAAGGCAAATGAAAAACAGTATTTTCGTCAAGTAAAGTTACATATAAGGCCCATCTGAATCTACCGAATCTTGACATGTATGAAAACTACCACTGCCATGACTTCGAAGCGAGAGAAGAGAGTGCGCTCGCCTATTAAAATCTTCTCTCATAACCTTTTCTAGTTCAATCGATGCTTGCTCATTTCTGAATTGTCCCGGCTGGAAAACGAGCTCGTTTTGAGCAGAGTCCACCTGACTGAAAATATTTAAATCAGCAATAATTCATCGGAAAAAATAATGCTCGTAACTGTGTTGAGAAAAATTTTCGTCGCACAATTTGTATAAAAACTATTTCACAAATGAAATAAATCAAGATCATATATATATATACTTTTTTTCTGTATTATCTTGGCCGTTCTCTGAACCATTTCGGGCGCTGACTCCTGAAGTAATATCTGAAATTCGAGCCTGTCGTGCGAGGAAACGCTGTCGTTGTAGTTGAATGAAAATATTCGCTGGAATATCGGGTATCACATAAGCAACCATAGCTTTAACCAATGCCACTAAATGCTTAAAAAAATATATTCATAAATAATACAGATGTGAAGCAAATGAATCGAACTCAGTCATATCTAAAAAGTCCATTAAACTAAAAGTCACATCAGTTTCATACTGAATGTCATGAATTGCTATGAAAAAACTTTAAATGGATAGCTGTCAATGCAGTGGTTTTGAAAAACTTAAAATACGACACCCCAGCAAAGGAATTAAGCTATAAAGAAAAAAAAAATGCCAAAAAGAACGTTAAAAATCTTTAAAATAATTAATAACCAACAATTTTACAGATGTATTATTGGTTTCCCCACTTCTACGCCATGCTTTTGACAACATTGTCATATTTTCACTACCCCAATTATGCTATTATTTGAGGGAGTTCTATAAATAGTCCGACAAAGCTGCTATTATAAATAAACATAATAGAGTATCCTTCAAATAAATCGATTCAAAAATATTCCTAACTTCATTGTCAATGATAAATAAATGCTTGTATCAAGAATATAGAGTTAATTTACATTTACTATTAACTTACATTGCTAAATAATAATGAAACATCAAATGAAAATGAACCAGATTTTTTCCTAAAACATGGAGGACGAAACATTAATGTCATCATTACGAATTTTTGCTATAATAATTACTGATGTTAGTAGCCATCTTTGTAACCTTCATTTCAAAGTTATTCTGTTTCGAAACATATATTTTGACTCAAATCAAGGTAAGTTATTATAATTATAAAGTAATTTGTTGCACAAAATAAACAACTTGCTTCGAAAATAAGGACAAATGCCAAGCGAAAAGTAAAAACAATCCACCACTGCATTGTGAAACCATAATCATTGTCACAGTTTGCTAACGGATCGATTGTACATGGTGGTTTTCTGTAGTCACGGAACCTGACGAATAACGAAATTCTATAGCTTCTATACAAAAACAAATAAAAGTGTCAGTGAGATATAAAAAGGATCATTTTCCTTATTTATACCATATATTCATCAAGCCTATGGTAGTAACATCCTTGTACCATTAAAACAAAAACTTTTCTGAAGCAAAATGAAGTATATTAGTTACATTTTATTTCGGACTGTTCAAAAATAACTATACAAACTCATATCTTTTAAAATTAATGTAAAATTTGAATTATAAAAAGAAGTGCTATCTAATTTTATAAACCAACCTACAAACAGTTATGTTATCATTCTTGAATTCGCTCCATTTGACAAAAATTTCAGATGAATCATAAAAGGAGAGTGAGTTATTCACGTATCCATACAATTCATCATGCATATACACAAATCGATAAACAAAACGGGGTATGAAATCGCTTGTAAATGCTATGATGCAAGCCTTTAAATAGAAAATTACATTGCATAATATAAAAAGCGATTGATTGTTCAATCAGTTCATTTATTACTTTATTCAAATATCTTTCATGCAAATCAATTGAACAAGGTATCAATTTTTCAAATGAACAATATTTTTCTACTAATTTAGAGTGAGATTGAGATCTTTGCTGAAAATGAAAATGAAACTAACGTTAACGAGAACTGCTGCTCTGCTAATCATGCTTAAGATAGGCAACCAGATACCAATATCACGTGCTCGCTCCGGTATAGGACGTCGAGTAGCAACGACGTATTTGTATGCATCGACTCGAATTTCAAGAATATTATTTACCAAAGCAAAAAGTGGAGCAAGTGGAAATGCTGACACAAAAAGAGTTACAAAGCCAAATTGTATCACTGAAAAAAGGTTTCTTTTCATGAAAAAAGTATTGAGGAAAGCTGTTGCTGTTCATTTTATCATGAATAATTCAGTAAAAGGCACACAAATAAGGATTGAAGAGAATATCTTTTGAAATTCTATGAACCTAAGAGTTTAAAAAAAAAAAAAAACTACCTATACTACAGCGTTCAACAGTGAGTATTTTGAAAGAGAAAGCTATGATTCAGAGATTCTTGAAAAAGATATATGTATGTTAAAAGAATTTAATCTTGAGAACTTATGGATTAGACATTGATAAGAGATAAACTAATAGTAGAGCAATCACTATGCTTTCTGTTTACAAAACTTTCACACCGTCTGATATCTAAAAGAAACCAGAATATAAACATCGAAATTACTTTGACCGACCCATTTCCAAATATTCGTCAAATAAGAATTGTTCATATGTAGGATTGAGTACATAATCTTGCTCCCATCTAGCCATTCGATTGGCTAGTTCATGTTTTGTTCTTTCGTCTCGTTGCTTTTTGGTTTCTAATAACCGCAGCGACCGGAACCAAGTCATAAGTACTCTAAAAACTAACTTTCAAAATCAATAATCATTTGATGGATAGTAAAGTTTTCATTTCTAAAGAAAGTGATAATAGAATCCGAGAAATGTTGCTTACGGCCATGCAAATTCCACAAAACCATTCCAGAATTGTTTACCGCACATGATGATTGCCAATTGTATTACAAGCTCAACCATACAACCAGCTGGATCGCATTCTTCTGGTCGGAGACCAAAATAATGTCGTCCAGGTACGCTCGACAAACTAAAGAAATCCACTTATAAAATGCTTGTTGAAATCGATTGCACATTCTTAATTTGCTGATTTTACACCATTATCAGCATGAGAATCAAGAGAATACCGTTAACCTGGAATTGATCAATTAGAAGATGAACCGGAAAACTGTTTGTTATTTTTCCGCATGAATACAATTAAGGTTTGTTGCTGACCAAAGCATATCTGACAGAAGATTGACATGCATGATATCTTTAACTCCGAAATATAATGCCTCATAAAAAAATAAGAAATATATTGAAAAATTATCCAGCTATGAAAACAAAACTAAAGTTCCAGTGTCAGCGTGTTGTTAAGCATAAGCGGTGATGTCTTGAAAAGAGTAATCTAAGAATCGAGATTGGCAAAAATACATAACAAAACAAAGTGAAGTGTATATTGAATTGAAGTGAATGATAAGTCTCAAACTTCTAAATAATCACCAAACATTGCAGTGAGAAAAAAATCAACTTAAAAATTAGAATTAAGGTAATTTGTTTATTTACTATTGTAAAAGGCAAATAGATCACGTTACGAACGTCGTGAAACTGAGCAGAAATGGTAGAAATGGCTGTCCAAAATGTCATTACAGCGATGGCTAGTTATCCTCGATGAAAGTAATACAAAAGAGATACGGTGGCTGGAAAATGAATTCAGAAACAGCCTCAATTTAATCAGAGCATATTTTCAATCAAAAATGATTTCAAATACAGTCCATAAATCATTCGCTCATAAAAATGAATAGATGAACAAACCGCCACTAAATTAAATGGAAAAAGATAGTAGCATCACATCATACAGAAAGATTAGCAGTACTTATGCAATATTGATTTCGTTATATAATTATTGATCATCAAATTTAAATCCAAAAATTTTAAAACATACTTGCCCTTTACAAAAGCAATGTAAAAGATGGACGAGTAGTAGTTGATAAACTGGAATAAATAAACTTTAAACGTGTAACTATTATCGAATTCAAGTTGCGTCCTTGGACATTCCCAATCTGTTAATTTCAGCGCCAGATATGAATAAAGCTAAAAGCAAATGGAATCGCAGGTGAAATAGTAGAAGTAAGTGGTACCTTAGTTTCCCTCTAATTTGGGTAATTTTTGTGATCGTTCTCTTCTCATGATGTTAACTTCTCTAAGCTAGTTTCATGGTTAAAAAACAAACCCAGGAGTACCATTCGAAAATTTAGAAACCTACTTTGTTGGACGTTAATATCTTCTGTTAATATAATATTCCCTTAGCCTGCAACTGTCTAGATAAAAATCCAATAACTATTTAGTAGGCTACAGTATTTCTCGCTATTAGATTAAACCAGACAAATCACTCCACCGACTAAGAATGGCCACGCACTACCAAACACCAAATCATTAAAGAGCTCTCAATCTGTCATCCATATGGTGTCCGAGTTAGGTGAGTTTTGTCGTGTTGAATCGCAGGCATCGGCAGAAAACAACTACAAAAGCAGGTTATTTTCAGCAATCTTGAATAAATTAAAAAAATTTTCAAACATACATAGCTCATTGCTAAAATAATAGCTAAATTCAGTGTGGCAGCAGTAGTGAATGTGAGAAGATTTGCATATGGTTTCATTTTATCCACTCGATAAAGAACCTGAGAGAATACGATTCGATAAATTATAATACCAATAACGAATGCTATCACGAGAAACAGCTGCAGAAAACACAAATAATCGAAGCAGTTTTAAAAGTAATTGAAAAAAAGAATCATCGCATCGTCTTTCACATTATTCATAGGCAACAACAACAACAATGATACAGAATAAAACAAAAAAACTAGGCTGTTGACTCAACTGCTAACAAAAAAATTCTCGTCGCATTTCAGCATGTCCTTATTAAATGAAAAAGTTAAATTATATTAACTGATTACCAAAAAAGAAACTCACAAAGAACAGAACAGTTACACCGGATCCAATTAAATGCAGAAATCTATAACTGAATGCTAGATAAGGTTCCAGTTCTTGCGTAACCGGATTTATTCGCATTGTTTTCGCTCTTTTAACACGTAACTGGTATTCAGGCCTAACTGTTTCCTGAAGTAAATAATTCATTTAATCACGAAAAGTTTAAAAACTTCTGTGTTCAAAAACGATGGAACTAATGGTGCTTGTAAACATAATACATTCAGCCAACGATTCTTATTAAGAAAAAAGAAATAGGACTTAATGCATTAAAGAAAAGAAAAAAAAAGAAACAAATTTTAATAGAGAGAAACTTTGCAGCAGTATAGCGTTTACTAGAATGATTATAAGAATGATGTTTACTACTACTTATTCTACAGTTTATTAATGCGTTTTGAGCGAATTATAGAGAATCTGAATATAAATTTTTACTAGAAACATTTATTATAATCTTCAAAGAAAAAAAAGTGGAAAACCTCATCAACTTCAAAATCAAGCAAGCCCCATTTCCAGGCCACTTCAGCGTGATATCTTTTCCAACCTTCCAGAAACAGCGTTGCAAATACACTCATCAAGGCAGCAAATATAACAGTCGACGTATTATCAAACACATATGACAGCTGCAACTCAATAAGTTACAAATAAATGTATAAAGTAAAAAAGGATCGTCTAAGTCATCAACTATATTTTAATAGTAAAATGAAGACACAAAAAAAGCACATAATACTGAAAAAAGCAAGGTAAAAAATATAAGCAGGAATTGAAAGAAATAGCAAAGAATGCCCTGCTTGATTCAGTAGCTTGCTTCGGAAAAATTTTTTAATTTCACTGTAAAATAATCACAAGCACTTAGACAACACCTTTGAGTATATACAGCTAGAATTAAGTCGAGTGTAATCACAATACTTGTCACACGTTGGACATAATATTACTTCAGCACCGATTCCATCACTACCACAAATGTCGTTACTGAAACAGCACAGTGTAGATTCAAAATCCAAGAAACCCTAAATCTTAGGACTCAAATTTGCAATTCACTTAAAATGCAAAAAGTTCTTTAATCAATGGAAAATGCTCTAAAACTCATCTCAAAAATATAAAATTGCTAGACCTGTCGCCAAATTTTGCTCTTCATTTTTAACTGCCTATAATTTCCTCAATTTCTAGTAAGTCTAATCATCAAATTAATTATCCTATCAAATAAAACTTTAGGAATGCCACCACTTACAAACAATTATAAAAAAATAAGATCTAAGTTTAAAATGCTACCTGTATAAGAAAGATCTCAATAAGTGTTCTACTTTGCCCAAATTTTGAAAATTTGGTGGAAAAGATCGACGTGTGTGTGTAAAAATGAATAAAAACAAATCCGAATTTAAACAGAAATAAAAATAAACCTCGGTATATCCTCTGAAATCGTTAATATTCCATAAGTAAAACATAAAATGCCGATAATAGAAGCAAGTACTAAAATTTTCGTATAATAACCTAACCAAGCAAAATACCATCCAACTTTTGAGCCGAAATATTTCCTACAAACATTAATCTAACAAATCCTGTTGTCAAACTTCCAAAGCAAAGCAAATCCCATCCTATAACCACCAAAGATCAACTCTACACCGATAATGTTTATTATTAAATCTGATTTCTAGTGAATGATTAAAACACCGTATACGAAATTAATTCTGACGCTAGCAGTAATAAAAACGAATTTCATTTAAAATCGATTTCGATTTATAAAATGCATTAATCCAATTTCCGTTCTTGAATCAAGACAATGAGAGTTGAGCATAATTTCGGTTTTGCCTATGGAAATCCTAAAACGGAATGAGATGGAGAAAAGAATTATTAGATTTGATTTCAAATGAGAAAACTAATTCTGACGTCAGTAGCAATAAAAGGAAACTTCAGTTGAAATCGATTTCAATTTATAAAATGCATTAATCCAATTTCCGTTCTTGAATCAAAACAATGAGAATTGAGCATAATTTTGATATGGAAATCCTAAGACGGAATGAGATGGAGAAAAGAACAATGACATACTTTATTAAAGAAAGTGGCTGATATTTATAAATGTTTGTAATACGAGCCCAGTTCCAGTATAAAAATTCACGATCAGTGCTTTTATCAACACTATATTCATTCCAACCACAGTCCTAGAATAAAAATGACAAAAAATTATTGCCAAATAAAACATACATAAAAAAATAAAACATAAACTGAATTATAAAAAGCATCAAACCATCCAACCAACCAAACATTTCTGTCCAAATAATAGGTTATAAAAGTTTGCACCTGAATATTTAAAAGTGTCCTGAATAATCAAAATTTACCTCATGCAATGGAAAAGCTGATGTATATGTATTATTCTTGATCAAACGTTGTATGCCAACGCGATACTTTTCAGCTTCATGTGTGTCGTACCTAGTTCGAATTAATAAATCATACACTAACCGACTTCGTTCTGAGTCGTCAAAAAATGTGTCCGGATTTTCGTGACCAACATAACTATAGAATATTACACAAATAAATCCTACAGTTCACACATACCAAGAAAGAGCTAATTATATGGATTACGAAAATAAAGCCTTTTCCTACTGAATCACATATAAATTTATTTACTTATCTTGATTCTTCTTATACATCAATGTCTAAAAGTAGAGATTTTAAATAAAAAACAAATAAAAATACCATTCCAAATGGGCAGCCACAAAGGGAGCTGTAAAATAATTTGGTTCTTTTAAACGTTCATTTGTCTTCTCATCAAATGTTAAAAAACGAAATCTTTTCATAAATTTGTCCAATATGCCTTCCAAAACGGTTCGTTCCTGAAATAAAGAAACTAATATTTTGCAAATTCAATGTAAATAAGTATTTCATTGACAAGAAAAAATTCCTCAATGTCATAAATCTGGCGTTTTAAAAAATAGTTTATGGGAAAATATATTTAAAACTTCTTGATATTACTAACTCCTGTAGATTTAAGCTATAAGGAAACGGCAAGGAAACATGTGAATATCATCTGTACCTTTTCAATAAAACTATATTGCTTGAGACAAAAATAAGGTCCCAATAATGTTAATTTTAAATAATAAAATAATTTTATAACTGAACATTATAATTCATTTTCACATCGCAAAAATCAACTAACTTTCACATCGCTTTGCAATACTGGCATTTTCAAACAAAGACTTTCAGCTTGTTTCATTAGCAGCAAAAATGGTGCATGAACTAATACAAAGTGAGTCCTTTTGCAATACTGAAAACCACATGTTTCAAAAACTGAATGAATTTATATGAATCACTTTTTATAAGTAGCTGTTTCCCTATTTTACATCGAAAAATTCTCCATTTGCGTAGAAATTTTCCAGTAAATGAAACTTGACATTCCTCATTAATTAGAAGTTCAGATTCATTTTCAACCTCAAACTAAGTACTGAAAAATGCAAATAAAAAAAATGTGATATGAAATCTTTCCGAAAATACGCCGTAAATGTTCGAAACTTAGAAATAAGGGACAAATTGTAAAAACCATACCTTTCCTTCAACATGCTCTAATTCCAATCCTAGCTCCCTTAAATTCGCCTCGTACTGTAAGCGTTTATTTACTTTTTTCTCCTCTCTTGATCTTGCATGAGCGCTCTATAACAATACCATGTAAGATGGCTTTTGAAACTGGTATTTGCAGAAATTCTGATAGCTTCTCGAGAAAATATGCTCATTATTTTGGCCCATATAGTACCGTATTGTCGGTCCAGTATGATATAACTACAACTGATAGCATGCTTGCGGAATTGTGTAGCAAGCTGTAAGTTTTAAAATATCAGTAAGCTAAAATTGGAAGAATCCCGCCTAACAAAATGAAATCGAGAGTGAGTAACAAACCATTAACAAATATATTTAATTTTAAAGCACTGCTTACATCTTCTACATCGTTTATACTACTCGATTCTTCTTCACCATCCATCTCACTACATTCATAAGTCAGAACGTAATCAATTTTCCTTTTACCATCTTTAAAATATGTAGTCTGGAAGTTATTTCGCTGAGGCTTCGAAATTTCATCCCTTCTCTGGAAGATTCACAAATTCATAAACAGTTGTAGCAGTTACTAGATTATGAATAAAGCATATTTTACCTGAGGATGCCAAGAAATGTCTGTAATAATCTCTATCACCCTCCACTTCTCTATAATTTATAAAAATACCATTTTTACTATTTACTATTTTCCATCCTCATCTGCTGATCCGACTACAAATCCCCTAATTTTTTATTCACTGAAGAAACATTTTACATTACACAGATCATGAAAATGACACCCTTACCTCCTTTTCTGCTAGTTCAGTGATATTCATTATCAGTGACTCACACTCAAAACTATCGCTACGCTGCAAGCAATGTCTTCGATTATTGCTAAGCGACGTTCCTATAAAAAGAATCTTAATTTATACAGCGAGTAATCTGAATAAATAATCTGCTGCAGCACTTATTTTATGCATTCAGTATATGGTGGAAGGAACATGATCAGTAATACTCATTTAAAAAATTGTATGAGAAAATATGATCAAAATATACAACAGCATAAGCCATTAATAAACCGAAATGTGCAAAATCAAAAATGCATAAGTGTTAACAAAGCAAAAAGAAAAGAACGAAAATGTACCAGAAAAACGAAATTATTCCCATTGATATCAAATACATTCACTACCATTTTAAAGCCTTATTCATAGCAATAGAAATGCACAAGCGTTATGTTTTTTTTGGAGTGAAAAAACTGTTACTTGTAAATACTTACCACAATTCATTGCAGCAATCATATGTAAAAGTTCTAGAATTGTCATAATATTATCAACTTTTTACCGATGTGCCATCACTTGTGCTTTACCCATATTTAATAAGAAAACAACTAGTTGAGCATAAAATGATAATGAAATAATAATTCGAGATTAATTTAAGATGTTTGCATTTTTTTACTACCTTGAATACGAGAGCAGTGCAATTTTTATGCAAGTGGAAGAAATTACTGTAGTAAATATCGCTTTAATGTGATGCAGAGGGTTATAGTGATAACAAAAACATAAATGGAAATTTAACATACATTGTTGCTATTTTAAATGTTGAAACAAAAAAAAACTAAATGAAACAAAATTAAAACATAATAAAATTAAAAAAAAGAGAACGCACTTAAATACGGGAAAGTGGACTATTTAAATTGCATTCGGATAATTCATCGCATAAAATTTCAGACAGTGCATGCTCAAAAAAATTGGCTCATTCCCGATGCGAATGAATCATTTCTTTTATGATGAAATCATTTTTTACGAGGAACAAACCGACATCGGTACTTCGTTTAAGGGTAATTATTTCTGTTATCTTCAAACTGTTTTATATTGTTTTATATCTTTGACTATCTTCTGCTTGTAGATTACTCATTGCTTTGTTCTATAAAATGCTTGTTCCGCTTGCTCTAAGATAGAAACACCATTATAAAAAACTAACAATCATAAAAAGTCAGCAATGAAACCATCCAAGTTATCATTACTGCAATAAATTTGCTATCTCAGTAGTTAAGTAGTAATTAACGAATATTTTCTTTCTATAAAATGAAAACTCAGTCTGCTTTTAATACAAACAAGTCAGAAATATAAGAGATAATTTCCTATCAAATACCTAATTCCATGATAGCTTGCGCCGGTGATGTTATGTCGTCATATATTCATCCATCATGGTTCATGCCTGTAACACAGTTGAATGTAAGCAAACAATAATCAAAAAATTAAAAAGGTGCAAAGTACTCGGCAAAAATTAAGTAAAAATTGACTGATAAAGCCGAACTCTACAAATAAGGTATAATATTAAAAAGTAGTTCAGAATGATCAAAGCTGAAAAAAAAGTCAATAATTTAGTGTAGTAAAGTACCTGAAAGAAGTCACTTACAAATGTATAATCAAATAAAATTTTGAACAGTGGTAACATGAATAGTAAAAAACAAATTATATAAATTTATAAGTACAAATTACATGGATCTCATTTCCAAGTAATATTCTATTCCATTCCATTCCACTTCATTATATTCTAATTGTATTCTGTTCATCTTAGCTTCCTTACTAGCATTCAGATTGAATTTAACAATAAATTAACGGACTGAAGCATGCAAGAAAATTACAAATTCCAGTAAATGAGTAGTTTTGTAAAGTACAATAGATAAGCATTTATATTCATTATTATTATGTATAGCAAAAAATTACCATCCATTTATATTTCTTTACTTACTTCTTATATTTCATTTCTTATTCCCGTATTCTGCTATACAAGTTTAACGCAAGTTATGTAAATGTTATTAACAAAACGTCAACTTAGTCTAACACCTTTTTCATCCGCTACACGTCAACATGTTTCGACACGATATCAGAAGTAAACGTCACACGTCCACCCACACACCTACATCACGTACGCCTCACGTAATGCCGTACTCGTTTGTAATCTACGGATCGGTTGGTGAGGAACCGTTGTGCAAACTGAACGACTCAACAACATATGAATAGAAGAATAATACGTACGGACGTGAAGTGCTCATAATATGGTGGAAGTAATACGTTGACACTTATTTTAAACAGACGTAAGTTTTATTCAATCATTTAATGACAAGTAAATGCGGAGAGAGAGAGAGAGAGAGGTAGCGATATTCCAAACTTTCAGATTGATTCGAAAGAAACTGAAAATAATAATAATTAATTAAAATGTGATAGCCATTATATGATGATAATATTCTATAATGTCATCTGAATAAGCATTCAATTGCTATGCTAATAAGCAGTGCTATTTCTTTTTGCTAAAATATTTTTCTGGTTTGAGAATAAAAATAAATATGACAGATGACAATCAACCGGAATTCGACGAATCATTATAATCCGTTGCAAATGAATTTCCCAATGTTGTGTCATATTTTGTCGAAATTATTGACACCAACGATGAATCAGTTTTTGCTACAATAATACAGTAATCATTTCATTTCTTTTATTTTATCAAAATAGACTGTATTTTAAATTGTTAGTAAAATATGAATTTACATCTGTCGCACGTGTATTCTTTAGGTTTCATAATATTAGTATGTTATAAAATTAAAAATTTTAAAGGTTGAAATTTTAAATTGGAACTTGCTAATTGCATTAATTCTAAGCGTAAAAGTTTATTCTCAAGAATTTTTTGAAAAAAAAAAAAAAAAAAATAGATTCGAGTAGTCAGATTAAAGCAAGTAATACCTGTATTCAATTCCTGAGCTTCAAGATATTCAAGAATAGTACTCTCATTAACACCTGGAAATATGCAAGAAGTAAAACAAATAATTTAAGCAGTTCATCACTTTTACTTTTTATCTTCAAAAAAAAATGATTGATAGAGCAGAATAAAAAAAAAAAAGATTAATGCATACTGCCGGAGTCAAATTTACTATTATTCGAGAATGCAAGCAATTCTTCCATGTTATCAAGATACTGGACCGATATTACGGATTTCTCTGTAGCAATCGAATCTTCAATATATATATGTAAGTTTAAAATATAAGTTTAAAAAATGATATATTTGAAAAATGAATTTAGAGAGATTTTACTAATCTTTAATCTAAATATTATTTATGTAATGAAACGAACGCTAAAAACTCTAATTTACCATTATCAGATGATGAAAATAGTTTAAATTCATCGTTGATCATTTCATTTTCTCCAACTTAATTATTTATTAAATTAAATCAGTGATAGGTATTTGTTTTTTTAAAAAAAAAAAGAAAATAAAGTTATTTAATTGATTAATGAGTTAAAAAATAATAGATTGAATATTAAAAAAAAAAGCTTACTTTGTTCAATAAATTCTAGCGAATCGCTAGCATAGAGAGTACGAAATTTTGGTGGACGTCCTAAATTTGAAATTATCTTAAATTCAATTATGATTTTCACATAATTAATATTAATACTGTATAATAACACTAAACGTACGTGTATAAATATCACTGGAAATAGTATTACGTGTATCAACGCTATAAATATTATCAGTGCTCCATGATATTTCTTGTGCTGCAAAAATATATTCATTTATTTTATTTCTTTGAAAATAATTTAATTTGTCTTATATTTTATTTTTTTAAAGTAATAATCTCTTCAATATAATGTTAATATTATCAAAATAAAAAATAAAGTCTTAAATATGAATTCATTTTAAATCTTAAATATGAATTAATTTTAAATCTTCAATATAATGTTAATATTATCAAAATAAAAAATAATGTCTTAAATATGAATTAATTTTAAATCTTCAATATAATGTTAATATTATCAAAATAAAAAATAATGTCTTAAATATGAATTAATTTTAAATCTTCAATATAATGTTAATATTATCAAAATAAAAAATAATGTCTTAAATATGAATTAATTTTAAACACTTTAAGTGATCACTAACTTTTTTTTTTTCAAAGTAATTATTAATAAAATTATTAGCATTGCTTATTGACTGCACAAATTTAAGTGTATGAAAAATTTATCGCTAATTCAAATTGACTTTATGATAGAATTATGAGTTGCTAAATATACATTTGAAATTGTTTCAAAGATGATAAAACGGATTAAACTTGCTTCACTCTCGACATCACTTAATATATTTGGCGCTTTTTAAAAGCTGCTCTTAGCATAATGATTTTTGCGCTAACTTTTTTCATCTTTTTAATTTGATTTGCCAAATTCTCAGAAAAAAAAAAGACATTTATGGCATTTCATTTTCTTACTTTTATAAAAATAAATTTCAAATATACATTCTACATTTCAATGTCAATGTGATTACCGAGATAATCTCACCTGTGTTTACTTCTTTATCGGAAGTCTCTAAATTACCTGCAAACATTGTAATAAAAGATATAAATAAATAAAATAAAAAATAAAATTTAAAATACTTTTAGACTACAACCAAATATTTAATTTTAACTGGGACAGTCATAATTTTAAATATCATAATTCTCATTTTTTTTTTTTTTTTTTAATATTGTCAAATTGATCATAATTTTAAATAAATTACTGATATCGAAAATTTCAGACTGATTGTCATTTTCAATTTCAACAATTGTTTCAGATTTTGGTTCTGTATAATCAGAATAGATTAGATGCATCTCGCGACCTAAAATTATATTTTTTTTGCAGTTTTCATATATTATTTTTAAATAATTCCAATTTTAAATTATTTAAATTATTACAAAATGTCTTATTCACCTTGAATAAATGTAACTTTCAATAAGAATTTTTTTTTCTTATCTACTGCATTCTTTGTCATAAAAATGACACATTTAAATTACATTCAAATTTAAATATTTTTTGCCACTTGTCAATCGCTAAATAATTTCGCATTTGTGTTTATGTGTTTAAATCTTTAATTTTTTTTATTTTATTTTTTGTAATTGTTTAGATCTTTAATTTTTTATATTCTTTAATATTAATTTTTTAATTTTGTTTTGCTTTTTTTTTTTTTTTTTTTAATCTTTATGCTAATTACTATGTTTAAATCTTTATTAAGCCATTATGCTAATTACTTCCTTTTTCTCATACATTCTTTATCTTTTTTTATATTCATTATTAATAAACAAATTAATTTTTAAAAATATATTTTATATAATTAAAATTATAGATGGTAATCTTTTCAAATATTACAAAATCAATAAACATAAGATTGCAATAATACAAGCAAAAACATTTGATCAACATTTTGTATGAAAGGAAACAAAAAAAAGAAAAAAACAAATCCATACCTTCTTCTCGAATTTTCCAAAGTGCTGGATTACCTGAAATTAGTTAAAATTTGTATTTTTGAAGTAAATTTAATTTAAATAATGAATGGTTGAAAAAAAAAAAAAATGTTTAAAAATTTTTGCAATAAAAAGAAGAAAGAAATAGCTAATACCAAAAATAGAACACCATGGACGTCCATCATATTCGACATCTGTCTCTGATGGTGGTTCATCATAATCCGAATAAATTAAATGAACTTCACGACCTCAAACATAACTCAACTCTCCCTTTTTTTTTTTTTTCAAAAAAAGAATTAATAAAATTGTTAATAATTTCTTGTATACTTTAAAGTTATTGTTTTAAAAATAAATTTTTTAATAAAACATTTTATTAACAAAGTAAAAATTATTATCATTATGAATTAAAGAATTTATGCATAGTGTATATAATTTCTTGCAAAAAAAAGTGGTTATTCAATTCCGGTTTTGTACCGGAATTGTTAAAATACAAAATGTAATATGTTAGACAAACCGTCAATTTTTCTATTATTAAATATTTGACTCAGATCAACACTTGTTTCAGATGGTGGTTCATCATATTCAGAGTAAACAAGTGATACTTCCTTGCCATCTTAAATTTTATTCATTAAGAAATAAATGTTTTTTTTTTTTTATGCAAATAAATACTTTTTTTATAGATATTTGTTTGTTACTGATCAATGATCATCGATTTGTCCCCTAAATCTAATTTTTGGTTTACCTATTGGTGACAATAACTTTTTTTTTTTTTTTTTGCATCTCAATGTGGTCGTCTATTAATCAATGTTACTACTGATAGTTAGTTGTTTATATAAATTTCAATCAATTTTTTAGTGTAGCTTTCTTTTTCATAAATCTCAAATACAAATAATATAATACATTTGAAATTTTTTTTTTTAAATGATTTCACTTTAAATATTCCATTTTTCTTTTTTTTTCTTTTTTTTTTTTTGTTCCAAATCAGAAACTGAAATTTTAAATTTAAAGTAAGAATTTTGTTTCAAAGAAAAAGAAACTATTACTAAATTAAAATTTTAATAAAGAATTACATTACATGGAGGTGAGCAATAATTATTAGTTCCATGTGGTGCATGATTGTAATAGAAATTCATTTCATCACCTGCTGAAAATTATTCTTTTTATTTTATGCGGAAATATCAAAGAAAAAGTAAATTTTAAGGATGAAATTGTCATATTTACTCGATTTTGAACTTTGCCACCAATACTGTTTGGCTCCTTCGATTATCTCAACATCAGTTTCAGATGGTGCACAATCGTATTCTGAGTATATTAGATGGACACCTCGAGCTGAAAGAGCATATTGTTTTTTTTTTTTTTTTTTAAATTTAGTCTCTCTCTCTCTCTCTTTCTCTCTCTCTCTCTCTCTCTCTCTCTTGTAAGGCAAAAGTATTACTGGTATTTACTTATACCATTATCATGATCATCCAAACATTCTTGACTTTCGTTACTGACCGACAATGTGGAGTGCATATTATTGAAATTGTAAAACAACCGTCTAGGATACATATAAAAGAGAGCAATGACAAAAATGAGAATAATTCATTCATTTTGTAATTTTTTTTTTTTTTTTTTTTTTTTTTGTAAAGTTTCCGGAATTTTGAATTAGTAACCCAAATAGTAGTTTATATTAGAAAGATTTAATGGAAACAATTGCATTCTTAAAATTTTAGAAGCGAAACAGTTTGTCTTAGAATGGGTGTTAGCACAATTATTATAATTATTGCTGTTATTGCTATTTTTTATTTCTTTTGTTGTCACGGAAAACAGGTTCGTTTTCATTCAGGATGATCAGAGTCATCCCTTTTTCCTGAAATTATCTTCCATTCAAGAGGATGAGAATCATTCCTTTTTCCTGAAATTATCTTCCATTCAAGAGGATGAGAATCATTCCTTTTTCCTGAAATTGATTTTACAAAGGATTTATTTGGATAGAACAAAGACAAAAATGACATAACTCAATGATGCAGAATAATTTGAAGTTTGAATGACAAAAAATGAAACAAAAGATTCTTTTCAGAAAAGCGCATTTGTCCAAGAGAATGCGTCATCGTCAGGTTCCGATTTCCAAGGCAACACTGCAACTGCAGCGGTGCTGTTTTCAATTTCGACATTTAAGAATTTATTTTTTTAAGTAGTTCTTTATTCCTATTTTAAAATGGAAAAGAGACAGTAAAAAGAAATTGTCATATTGACCATCCCTTCAAGTTATTTCAGTTTAATTTTATTATAATTATTGCTGTTGTTGTTATTTTTTATTTTCACAAAAAATAGGTTCGCTAAAACTTTTTGCATCTTTATATTGTATTATCTTTTAGAATTCAAAATACTTAACTCCAACGATGACAAGAGGACGTTCCATTCACATTGGACCAACTTAACTTAAAGTTTATCAAATATTTTGACACTAAGGTATACAAAAAAAAAAATTTAACATTATGCAAAAATATTGATGAATAAATGATATCATGTAGTAGATGACGAAAAAAATTTTCAAGAAACTGATTCAAAAGTATTGAAACCCATATTTGCATTTGTCGGTGATTGAGCTTGATTACTGAAAATTCATTTTTTTTTTTTTTTTTTTTTTTTTTCAGAATATGGGAACATTTTTGTTTATTAATAAATTGAGGCATGTCATATCATAGAAGACTTATTTTAAGTGATAAAATTTTTGTATATTATGATTAAGTATAACTCAATTTAAATAACTCAAAATTTATCTAAATTTACATAGGTAATTTGTGTTGATATTAAAATCAATAACTGTACAAATTTATGGAAATACTTAGTTAACTTCTAACTTTCATTTTTTCAAATAGATTAAGATTATTAAAGATAAAGTTATTTGACATACTTACCTTAACGGACAAATTTTTTTACAGCAGCAAAGTACTCCATCGAGTGTTTTTACATGAGAATATGTGATATTATGTATACCGTTACAGGTATAAGATCGAAACTTCCATAATTTGGCATGTTTGCAATAATTTAGTACTAATAATTTTGGTTTTTCTTTTATTAATTTTGGTATATCATCGATACATCCACGCTTAAAAGTTTTGGCAGTGCAAAGTAATGGATGAAAAGATAAAGTTTAAGATATTGTTTGGAAAATATCAAAATAGTTTGATTTAATTATCTAATTTAAGGATAAAATGTGCTAATAGTTTCTTCTATCCTAAAACAAATTATTTGGAAATACTAATTTAGTTTCACATCAATTTGTGATAAAATTTAACTACTCGGTTTGTTAATATAATTTATGAAATTACTCCTCAGTAGTTGACTTATGTAAATAGAACTTATCAATGATTATAAAATTTCAGAGTTAAATTTTTAATTACTACTTGTTTTTTACAAACATCACTGGTTTTTTTTTTTTTTATAATTTATTTATAAAATTTAAGCTTACTTGTCTTTCACCATCAAAAGAATGAAAATCAAAGCATCCTAAATTCGTTTTACAATTTATTCTCTTTAAATCATCGGTGATATAACATTTTGAGTAACCAGATGGTTCTCTATCTCCTGCATAGCGATGTAATGTTAGTGGTAACAAATGTTCGATTAAATTTGGAAAACCTAAAAAAAAGAAATTTTTTTTTTTTTTCAAATTATCGGAACTTCCCTTTAATTATAAGTTAATATCTTTTAATTCATTCATCTTTGATAATAAGTCACAAAAAGGCTTATATTTACCTAACTTTTTAATTTTTTAAAAAAAAAAAAAAACTAAAAAAATTCAATTTAAAAAATGAAGTTTAGTTGACCGTTGCATGATTTAGTTGAATTTGATTGACATCGTTGCACAAATGTATTAGTTTGATGATGTTTAAACGTTGTAAGACGTCTCGAATTTTTAGCTTCCGCAGCTGTTTTTGATGGACGTAACGCGTATATACCAAAGGAAATACTTTCTCTGCTAATTTTAATAAAAGTAACACAAATTGGAGTACTATTTGTCATCTAAAATTGAAACATTTATGTTACGCTTTGTTAGAAAAAAAACAAAAACAAAAACAATAATTTGAGATATTAGCAAAATCTGAACATAGAATTAAATTAGTAGTAGTTAATGATTAATAGTAATTAATGAAGAATTAAATTAGTAGTAATTAATGATTAATAGTAATTAATGAAGAATTAAATTAGTAGTAATTAATGATTAATAGTAATTAACGAAGAATTAAATTAGTAGTAATTAATGATAATGAGTATGTAGTAAAGGTAATATATCAAAAAGTTCAAAAAATTTAAAAATTTCACCACAATAATATGATACTTAAAAAATTGATTATGTTAAAAATATAAATCTCAAATGGTTCCCACTAAAATTTAACTAAGATTTTGAAATTACTCAATAAATTCCGCATTTTACTAAAATTACAACTTATCATTCATTTTATTAAAACACCACTTCAGGTAAGTGAATACAAATTGGCTAAGATTTACCACTCTTTTGATTAAAATACCCGTGAAATTAATTTTTCGGGTAACTGAATACAAATCAATAACTAATGGCCCATTTTGATGATACACTTCATAGCAAGTTGGCCTTTTAAGGGTATTTTTGTACTGTTTGAAATAATCAGCCATATTTTCATCACAAGTTTCCTGCAATGAAAGATACCTGTCTCCTCATTTACCTTACAATAATATAATGCTTGAGAAAATTTATTAAATTGAAGATATAAACCTCAACCATTCCAATTAAATTAAAAAAAAAAAAAAAAAAAATGAATGGAAAATAGGAGAGAATAAAATCAAATTTTTTTGAAGCCAATAAAGATTGGATTTGATTGTCTTCTTTCAAAATAGATAAAAAAACCCTTCCTCTAATAAAGAAATGATTTTCTTTTTTTTTTAGATTTTGTTTATACATTTCGTTATTACTCTAAAAGTTACTCTAAAAAATTTCTATAATTTAAAAAAAAAAAAATTTTCTATAACTATAATAGTTATTACTCTGAAATTTCAATAAGTAATTTTATTAAAATTTCTATTTATATAATTTTAAATTTCATACAGTTTCTTTTTCTTTTTGTAAATAACTGAAAAATAAATCCATTAAAAGACTGAGATATGTCCTTCGTTGTTTACATTCACATTTAAAAAACTGATAAGTGATAGGTTGATGGAAGTAATCTTTTCGATGACAATTTTGAGATCTTAGTGGAAATGTATTCAATATTTCACAAATCAAATGTCTGTAATAAAAAAGTTTTAAATGATGAAAAAAAAAAATGAAAAAAAAATTTTTACTAAATATTTGTCGAAAAAAAAAAAAAAACTGAAATAATTTTACAGTGAAATAATTTTGATTTTAAAACTGAAAATAATTTTACAGTGAAATAATAATTTTGATTTTAAAACTGAAAATAATTTTGTATGAAAATAAGTTAGCATTGACGAAAGAAAGAAATTTGTTGATTAATGTTTGTCTTATTTGAGCATTTCTTAAACAAATGTAAAAGTCATTTCAAATTTCCATACGAAATGAAAATTCATTTATCTAACATTCATTTTTTAACTATAGCTAAAATTTATGTGAATTATTTTAAAATGTTGTTAAAATAATTTGAAATTAACCCACAAATAGATAAGAAGCAGTTAGTTAATATTGATAATTTTAAATTTCAAAAATTTAAAAAATTTTTTTTTTCAAATTATATTCTCTGAAGAATAATCATTTTTATGCAATTTTTTTTTTTTTTTTTTTCAAAAATTAAACTTACTGATCTGAGAATTCCTTACGCGCTACTCGATAGATCATCTCTCGCTGATAAGAAACACCAGGAATCATGAGAATTTCTTGCTCGAAATGATAATCAAATGATCGCCAACATACTGTTAAATGATAAAAATGCATTCATATCAAAAGTTTTACTTTTGCTTTTTTTTTTTTTTTTTCTTTCTGAAAATTTAATAAAAATTTAAAAAAATTATTGAACATACTTTCTGATAAATCAGCATTTGTGCGTTTCAAAAAAATTTGTGTCAAATATGCTATGGCTTTGATGTGACATTGAAATATAACACTAAAATAAAATGAATTCATCATATAAATTTTAAGATTTTTTTTTTTTTTTGTTTTAATCAATCATTTCAATCATTTTTGAATTTCCTATTAAAATTACTAAAATTGAAAAATAAAACAAAATTTTACTGAAGATTTAAATCTGCTTATCCTTTGAATTTTAAAGATATGAAGCAATTATAATTTGAATTTTACCAATGATTGATCGATGGATCAATAATTACATATATAAAAAGAAAACTATTGTAAATTCATAATTACTTTTATGAACTAAAGCAGATTTAAAGGCTTATGTTCATATGAAAATATTGTAAATAAAATTTCAAATTTATTTTTAAATAAATTTTCAAAAAGATACAAAAAAATTAAAATTAAAATAATCAAACTTGTGAAAATCTTTTGGTTTTAAACTAATTTGATATTTGCTTTTTGAAGGATTGCTATTGCCCCAATGATTACATAAATTTCCACGATTACAACAGCACTGATATTGTGCTTGAATATTTGATACGTATAATAAATCATTGAGACATTCAGGTCCAATTAGTTGACAAAAAACACTTTCAATTGAATTACATTCTCGTTTTGTATCTGCTTTTGCATCAAAAATTATACTAAAATATTTAAAAAATTTTTTAATAAAATTTTTTAAAAACAATTTTGAACTATCATTTTGTTTACTTATACTTTTAACTGCATATAATATTTGATTTTTTTATTCTAACTTATATAATAATATAAAAGTTTTGATTAAAAATTCTCAAATAAGATGCATCAAAAATATTTTAAAATAATTTTGAGACATAAAGATGAACTCAACTATTGATTTTTGTTCTAACTTATGCATATAACTTAAAGTAAGAAGATGAATTGCTTTAATTTATCAAAAATTAATGCTACATTTAGCTCATATCTGTAGCTCATTCTTTAATAAAATTTCAATTTGTTAAATGTTGTCTATTCCATAAAATTTAATATTAGCTTTTGATGGCTTCTGATATTTGTTCAAACATATCACAGAACATTTAAGCAGTTTAAATTATTTTTCTAAAATGAGATAAATCTGCTAATCGCTGTCAATCTAAAACTTTTAAGGAAATCATTTGATCAGTGACATGAAAAGCTTTTCCAGACGATCCATTCACACATATTTCCGGTAATATTTTATTATTGTTACAAAGAAATTAGTTACCGTACCGACCGCAAGATTAGTCGAAGAGAGAGAGAGAGAGAGAGAGAGAGAGAAAGGGAGAGAGAAATAAGCATAAATTGTAACCTATAACCTTTCTGTTTGACCTTGCTTAAATTCGATCCAAAAGTCAGCGATACAGTATTCCGTACGCACTGGCAGGTCTTTCCGTTTCAGTCGGTCCAGTTCCGCAGACGTATTAATATCTCGAATGCTGTACACCATGAATCGTCCAACGGCACAGTGCCAAAGCGGAACATTACGAATGGATGAAATTTCTTTTTGGTCACCTCAAAAAGTGAATGAATGAATGGCTTTAATGATTTTTTACTAATAATAATAATAATGGTAATAATAATAATAATAATAATAATAATAATAATAATAATAATAATAATAATAATAATAATAATCTATTATCTAGCTAATATTTGTACTCAAATTAAAATTGAAGTCTAATTGTAATTATAATTTTTATTTAGCTTTTTTGATCTTTATAAAATACAGCAATTTTCACAATACTCTATGAATGTTTTTTGAAAACACTGAAGAAGATATTTTCAAAAATTAATATAGTTAAACTTTGTTCAGAAAAATAATGAATTCAGTTGACATTGGTGACATAATTATGTGAATGAATTATTATTTTTTTGTTTAATTTATTTATCTTAGTCTTCAGCTACTATAAAGAAAAACAAGAATTTCGTGTAAACACAATGCTAATAAATTTTTCGTTTGAAAATTTTTAAATTAATATTTTTGCTACAAAGCTTACCAAATGTCATAGGTTTACTGTAAATAAAATCTCGATATGTCCAAGAGCTTGTTGGCGTATCCAACGTATTTTTACGCAGTTCGTTAGCTAAAAGAGAATTGCGAACTTCGACATTTGATTCCCATATTTCACGATTTGCTTTTACATTGCTCATCGATTTATTTGATATTGTGTATGCACAAAGTTCGGGTGTTTCATAGCAACAACAAAGTACAAAATATTCTCGTATCGATGCGTACCGGACGCATTCACCGTCCGGAATTTGTGAGACACTGTATGACGCACAAAAATGACCGCTCAATGCTAAGGATACCAGTGAATTCTGAAAAAAAAAAAAAAAAAAAAAGAGACTTCACGTTGATTTTCATAAAATATTTTTTGGAAAATGAGATCTTATTTGAAGAATATTTAAAATTAGAAAAAAAAAAAAACCAAAATTTATTTTTTTTTTAATTTTTTAAAATAATTTTCTATAATTTTAAAGAATAAACACTTGTTGAAACTGTTATTTTATCGTTTGACTTCGAAAACAAAAGAAAGATTTCTTCCTCTATCATACGTTACTTGATTGCATTATTTTTACGTCACGTCAATATCAACGAACTTCTACGTCACGTCAATGTATCAACGAACATACACTTTCACGTTCTGACGACTGTTTCATCAAATCGATCATATTCCAATGCATTGCACCAAAATGAACCTTCGCTGGAGTATTTACATCAAGCACAAATATGCATGACACATCGCTCATCTAAGTTTTAAATCTTTCTTAGATGCAAATTTAAAAACGCTAATATTCGTCTCAAAACAATTTCAATTTCATTTTAAGTTTATGTGAAAATACGAATCCGGAAAATCACTTTACTTCTTTTTCACCATCAACATTAATGCAGTAACCGGAATCTTCCTGATATTTTCTTGATAATAGAGTACTATCTGAATCTTTAAGACGACGCCTGTAGAATTCCGTGGCAAGATCTTCGATTATTTCTTCATCGCTTTTTTCCTGCAACATTTAAAAATTATTAGAGAAAAGATTGAGCATGTTATCAATAAAAAAAAATGATTTGAAAAAAAACTAATCAAAAGTTATATCTATGTAAAAACATATAAATAAGAAAAAATATATAAATATATATAATATATAAATAATTAAATATATGCATAATATATAAATATAAAAAATGAAACGTGAATATAAACGTAAAAATACATAAACATAAACAATTGTATCAAAATAATTATATCTACCATACATATCCACGTAAAAACATATAAGAAAAAAAATATATATATATATAATATATAAGTAATTAAGTATATATAATATATAAAATATAAAAAATGAAACGTGAATATAAACGTAAAAATACATAAACATAAATAATAATAATTATATCTAGGTAACATATTCACGTAAATAAATTCACAACAGTAGTAGAATTTGTTATAATTTACCTCATAATATTCACATGATTTACAACAATAATATATAGTTTCAACAAGAATTTTTTGTCGTTCTTCAATTTTAGTTTCATTTTTATTTACTTTCAAATCACTAAAATAGAATTTTTTGAATTTTTTTTTTTTTTTTTTAAAAAAAAAAGGGAGAAAAATGCTTACAATGAAACGTAAATAATTATTTTAATCAGCATCTAATCTTTTTCTTATTTTTATAAAAGTATTTTGTTTTAAATTTTAATCCAAAACCAAAGATTCAAAATATTCTTTAATTGTTGAAGAGACTTTTTTTTTTTTTTTTTTTTTAAATCACATATTCTCAAGTAATTAAATTTGCATTGAGTTTTAGCTTTTTCTTTCAAAAGAAATCAGTATGAGAGAGAGAGAAAGAGAGAAAAAAACTTTACTTTTTGTAAAATTCAAATTAGAGAGATAAATTTTTGAAAAGATACTAACACGTAAGTAATATTGGTAGTAACATTCATAAATGAGAAACCATAAATACCGGAAGCAGCTTGACTACATCTGAGATATATGTTATGTTCCAGCAAAGGTGACATACCATTCCGATAAAGGTGAAATTTTGTTGCTGTCACCAAATCAATTGCCCACCAACAAAATGGTTGCATTATCTTTAAAAATTTCATATAAATTACAAAGAATGGAAATTTAAAAAAAAAAAAAAAAAAATGAAAAATAATACAAAGCTTATAGCTTATATAACAAATTAAAGTTCAATCTTTGATTAGGAAAATATTTTTGAATTTGAGATTTAAATGTCAATGTCACAAGAGGAGCGAACTAGAAAAGAAAAATTTTAATTTAAGACATATTTATAAAAGTGAGAAAATGAATTTGAATTAGATACACAATAGGTAAGGTCAATTTTTTTTACTTATATGAAAGTATTAAAGGTATTTTCAAATTTGCTACACAGAAAGTAAATATTCAATTTAATGAAAAGTAAATGAAACTTACAGTTGGAGTACATCGTGCAGCACCAAAAATATTCTCTTTTTTAAATGTTGAAAAACCTGAAAATGATTAAATCTAACTTTTTTAATAGCATAAATTTTTTAAATTTTATTTTTCAATTTCAGTCAACAAAGAATTAAATTAAAGAAAAAAAAGGCGATTTAATTACTAAACTTGATAATTACTTATGCTGAAAATGCAAAATAGAAATGTTAACTAATTACTGAATATTAACACTCTTTTTATAATGATTGAATTTTTTTTATTAATTTTTCACTTTACTTTTTAGCTATCTTAGCAATTTTTTATCAAATTTAATACCTAAAATTATTAATATTGGAAATTTAGAAATCGGTAAAGCAGCAACCATTCCGGACTAAAATTAAATTACACAATAAAGTTTTTTTTATCAGAGAAATTATTTAAAAATTTTTTTTCTCGAAACAAATTTTTCTCGACACAGTTTTTCATTTTTATGTATTTCATTTTTAAAATTCAAATTAAAGATAATAAAAAAATCTATTTGATTTTTTCTATATGTAATAAAATTATCGTTCAAAAATATTTGCAAATTTTTTTTTTCTACTTCAGTACTGTCTCTTAGCTACAGTAATGCATCGCTTGTCATTCTGGTATAACTGAAAGTATACGTAAATCACGTTACGTGTTATCATACGTCTGAATTATTTTAATAATATTAAGGTTTATAACTCAGTAACTTTTGAGATCTATTTGATTTTTTCTATAAGTAATAAAGTTATTGTCAAATTTGAATTCACTGCTACCTCTAAGAGACATTACCGCCACTTTAGGAGAAGCTAGTGATGAACAGAGAGAAAATCCCTTTTCGCTATCAAGCTAAAAAAAGAGAAATTGATGTAAAATAGTAACTATTTCTTCAAATATGATATTTTGCTGTCCGATGAGATTCACTGCTACCTCTAAGAGACATTACCGCCACTTTAGGAGAAGTTAGTGATGAACAGAGAGAAAATCCCTTTTCGCTATCAAGCTAAAAAAAGAGAAATTGATGTAAAATAGTAACTATTTCTTCAAATATGATATTTTGCTGTCCGCTGAGTAATAGCTCTCTTCCTCCTTCCCCTTTATATTGTGCTTATAAATCGGTTTGTCCATTGCAATTTATTTTCACTACTGCTAACAGAACGACAAAAATTTATTCTTTATTTTTTTTCCCTTTGGCGCAAACATTTATTGTTTTGGAGAGAAGCCATACAATTCAGTAATGTTCAATCACCGCCTTACATCTTTCACTCTTACTATTACTATTGTAATTACTATTATTTGTAATGAAGCATTTATCCTACAGGTATTTTACTCTCTTTTATTATCATCTTATCACAATCATTACTTTATCTAAACTTATCAATTCAATCATTGAATGTAACATTTCTTTGCATTATTATTGTACAAAAGAAATTCATCAAATAATTGGAATAAAATTACTATTTTTCTTTTTTTTTTATTTAAATATTTATGATAATCCCTTTAATTATTATAAATTAGGCAATAAGACTTGTTAGATTCGAAAAAAAAAAAAAAAAATTATTTGCAAAAATTTGTAAACATTAATTGTTACGAATGTATTATTTCAACCACAAAGACTAAATTTATGGTTTGTGTTAATTAATTAATTAATTAATTAAAACAAACATTAATTTAATCTTTTAAGCCATATTGCAATTAAATTTATTTTCCATTAATTGCTGTTGTAGGAATTTTTGTAGTTATTTGCATATTTTCCACCTTTCAGTGCCAGAATTGTAGATGTATACCGGATTATTGCCCGCAAACCTCTGTACCTCGATCGTTATGCCCTTGCGATGGGATGCAAACCCCGTGTAGTCGGGCAGGTACTGCAGTGCAAGCTATGTTCAGTGGTGCAGTAAATGTCCACCATCAACAACAACCGTTTGTGTTAACACAGGCACCGCTTATGAAGTATTTCCTCATTCAACAACCAGTGCAACCAATATTGACCCAAATACCCGGTCAATTCATAGTAGAAAGTCAACAACAACAACAACAACAGCAAACATTAAGTTTATTGCAACAGCAAATTTTACCTCAGCAAGTACGAATAGGAGGAGGAATGCAACGACCCAGTATACCACCTGTGTACCTTATCCGAACTATTGAACAACCGGGTCAGGTGCTGCGACAAGTACAGCAAATACCAGAATCAATGGTATCATCACAATATATGTCTACGGTACAGCAGGTACCAATACAACAAACACAAATGATGATGGTACCTTCGGTACAACAAACGATACCACAAACACAACAGTTCATTGTGCCTCTTCAAGTTCCCATGCAAACGGTTACTTTACAAGTTCCAGGTGAATTTGGTACAAATTAAATACAGCTAAGTTTTTATATATATAAATTTTTTAAAGATAATACATTTAATTCGACACAATATTACTACAAAAAAAAAAAAATTCAATCTAAACTTAATTGTAATTTTTAAGTAATAATTAATTAAATGATTTATTAAAAATTCATTTTAAAAAATACATATATATATATATATATATAATAAGAAATTTATAGTGACGATGGCAGAACATTGCACTCCTCGAATAAATGCTTGTCCAGTTGGACTGCCATCAGTTCATGCTGTCACAGAATGTGATAATGTCACCGATACTACAGGTTAATTCTTCTAATGAAAATTTGCTAGCTATCAAAATATTTTTGCCTAATAAAAAGCAACAAAACAGGTGGAAACTAGAAATAGTATGAAGCATTCAAATTTGATTTCATTAAGTTTTTTTTTTTTTTCTTTCAAATTTGAAATTTTAATTCAAATTTGTTTTAATTCATCAATGACGTATTTTAAATACAACCTTTTATTATAATTAAATTTGGTAGTTTAATTAACTTAGGTGTTCTTTTTATAAAATTATTGACAAAGCCATTCCTTTTTTTTTTTATGAAATTGTTGAGAATTATTTTAAGATTATTTTGAAGCACTTTTTAACATGTTTGATAGCATAAAGTTGAAATAATTTTTAGCTACACGTTGTATCACAGTTGAAGAAGCACGACGATTATATACATGCCTTCCACATTTTAATTTTGATAAATTATGGGATAATTAATTTTAATTTTTAATAACAATTGCTTAATCATTAAAGTTCTGTAGTAAGTACTGCACGGATTCAGAGGAACATTTATGATAAATTTCACAAAAATTTCAAATTATTTTGAAATTAGAATAAAATTTTTTGAAACAATTAATTAATTAATTTATTAAAGATAAGCCAGGAATGATATATCGATTGATTGATTTTTTTTTTTTTTTCATTTACTGTAATAATTTTTATGTATCTTTGTAATTCTATGAAATGCTTTATTGTTATTGAATGCAATAAAAATTTGTTTCTGTTACAAAATGTATAGTTTAAAATCAAAATCAAACTTCAATGGAAAAAAAAAAAAACGAATGTATGTGTGTGTGTTAGTTGATTTTGGTTGATGACTAAGTTTAATGTTTGAAATGAAAGACGAGAAAAGAAAGAAAAAACGAATGAATTGCTTCTTCATTCTATAAATCTCACAATCTGCTTTTTTTTATTTTAAATTTAAAATCTGCATGATAGAAATTTTGCAAAAATTCTACAAAAGAATAATACTTGACAATAGAACAAAATAATTCTGAATGTTTTTTTTTTTTTTTTTTGTTGATGAAATTTCAAAGAGAATAAGCAAAATTTCATTGTAATATGAATGAAAATAAAATTTTAAAATATAAGAGTGAAAAATTTTGAAAAAATGGAATGAAGACAATTTGACAATATAAAGTCCAATAGGACTACAATAAAATTGAATAATAAAACAGCAATTTAACAGCAAAAAAAAAAAAAAAAAAAAAAAATAAGCAAAAAAAACATCCTTCTTTAATAATAATAATAATAATAATAAGGTTATATTTAAAATTGAAATTATAATATTACGATCATTAAAGATCACTATTGTCTTTTACTAGTTGATAAATTTTGCTAATGTTAAATAATTATTATCAAATCAAAAAACAGTGATAAAAACTTTTGCTAATATCAAATTATATTAAATAATATCAAATAATTATTATCAAACCAAAAAACAGTGATGAAAACTTTTGCTAATATCAAATTATATCAAATAATTATTATCAAATCAAAAAAAAAAGTGATAAAAACTTTTGCTAATATCAAATTATATTAAATAATATCAAATAATTATTATCAAATCAAAAAACAGTGATAAAAACTTTTGCTAATATCAAATTATCAAATAATTATTATCAAATCAAAAAAAAAAGTGATAAAAACTTTTGCTAATATCAAATTATATTAAATAATATCAAATAATTATTATCAAATCAAAAAACAGTGATAAAAACTTTTGCTAATATCAAATTATATTAAATAATATCAAATAATTATTATCAAATCAAAAAACAGTGATAAAAACTTTTGCTAATATCAAATTATATTAAATAATATCAAATAATTATTATCAAATCAAAAAAAAAAGTGATAAAAACTTTTGCTAATATCAAATTATATATCAAATAATTATTATCAAATCAAAAAAAAGTGATAAAAACTTTTGCTAATATCAAATTATATCAAATAATTATTATCAAATCAAAAAAAAAAGTGATAAAAACTTTTGCTAATATCAAATTATATTAAATAATATCAAATAATTATTATCAAATCAAAAAAAAAGTGATAAAAACTTTTGCTAATATCAAATTATATCAAATAATTATTATCAAATCAAAAAAAAAAAAGTGATAAAAACTTTTGCTAATATCAAATTATATCAAATAATTGTTATCAAATCAAAAAACAGTGATAAAAACTTTTGCTAATATCAAATAATTATTATCAAATCAAAAAACAGTGATAAAAAACTAAGCTTATCTTCAAGCATACGAATAATTATCACTACGAAGAAGTAATTTCAATCGTTCAAAACTGACCACCTCACATCGTTCTTCCAAATCGCTAATAGCAGAATTCCATTCTTGCAGCAATCGTTTTTCACGTTTTGCTTGTCTTTTGATTAATTCCAAATGTGTTTTTATAATTGTGTGAATAGCTTCTTTTTTATTCATTTCTTTCATATTTTCTAAAATAAAAATAAAATTTCAAAAAGAGCAGAAAAAAAGAAAAAAAAGAAACACACACACACAAAAAAAAATTTTAATTTCTTTATTTAAAAAGGAATTAATTGATTCTAAGTAAAATTGAAAAAAATAACTAAATGAAAATATTTGAGTAATATTAGTTATTTATTACAAAATTGCAAGAGTAAAAAAAAATATTTGCTTAAATTTAATTAATATTAAATTGCTAATTTTAAAGAAAAAGCTTACCTTCAATATCTTTTAGTAGAAGAGGTGTAAACATAGGCAAAAGATCATTGTCTGATTCTAAATGAATTGTTTGCACTGCAACATTTTTAATACTTTTTTTCCTGTCAAATCCGGCTTTTCTTGAGCAATTATCAAAATTTGCTAATTTAGAATGCCATGAATTATCTGATTTCTCGAGATTATCAATATGATATTTCATATTTGCAAAATTGTTCGTTTCGGCAATTGATGATTTCCTTTTAAATCTGTATGATCTTTTATCCAGAATAACCGATTCCCGAGAACTTTGACTATCTGCACTAGAATTGCTTATCGATTCATATTTCAGGTTGTTTCCGTAATTCAATTTACTACATCCTATGCTACAGGTATTTTTATGCTTCTGATTTTCTTCTGAATTCTTCACTTTCTTCTTTCTTTCATCTTTTTTTGCCTGATAGCTACCGGATTTATAACTTTTTGTTGTTGTTGTTGTTGTTGTCGTAGAATACAATGTTTCACTATCACTTCTACTCTCAAATTCATTTTCCTTAATCACTGATTTCGATAAGCATTGTTTTGCTTGTTTAACAGATAGTTTATCAGTACTTGAAGAGTTACTACTACTACTACTATTATCAGTACTTGAAAAGTTACTACTACTACTATTATCAGTACTTGAAGAGTTACTACTACTACTACTACTATTGTTGCTGCTGCTACTGCTACTATTACTTTTAGAAGTTTCCATTTGAAAATCCATTGATTTTCTTCCTGTCGAATTATTCTGCATAAGTTTGTTGGAAGAAGTCAAACTTTTTGAAGATGAAGAAGAGAAATTTTCAGTTGAAGTTATTTCTTCAAAATCATTCACATCGTAATCAGAAATATTTTCCTCGTTTACTTCTGATATCTTATCAGTAACTGAATAAGCTGAACTGATAGTACTTGGCGATGATGATTCAGTGATAACAGTACTGCTTTTGAATAGTAATCGTTTTGTGATATTTGATTCGTTATCAATACCATTATCATCAAGCTAGAAAATTAAATTTACATTATTATAAAGTATTTATGAAGCAAATGAATATGCTAATTTTGTTATGGTATTAATTTGTTTTTGTTAAAAAAAAAAATAACTTTCTTCAAATGAAAAAGCATATTTAGAGGATGTATATTTAGAAAAAAGAAAAAACATTTTTGAGTTTAATCCAAAATTAATTTACACAATGGCAAAAATCTTAGAGTTGAATAATTCCATGAAATGTAAATAATTAATTACTTGAAATTGCCCAAAATCTGTTGTAGCTGAGTGCGGGTAAATCATACGCTGTGAATTACTTTGCCCTGAAATCTTTTCTCATTCATAATATAATCAGATAAAAATCAGATTAAACTTAGAGAAAGTTTATTTAAATCACAAATCGAAATGAAATGAATTATAAGAAATTTATGCATCAAAATGATAATTATAAGAAATTTATGCATCAAAGTGATAATTATAAGAGATTTATGCATATGTTTTAGGGGGAAAAAAACGAAAAAACAACGTACCAAGGATGTATTTCTCATTGGATTTTTGAATTGTGAGAATATTTAAATCATTTAATGATTTCCATTCAAAATTATCTGAATTTGAATATTCAGAGTGGAGTTTATGAGCGATAATTGCAGCATCAATTATAGGTTTCACTTTTTTGTTAGATATTTGCTCATCTTCTGCAGGTGTTCTGAGTGAAAGTTTATGGAACTGTTCGATTGAATTCTGTTCTCGACATGATCTCATGATAGTATAATTAGTCTGAATTCATCAATAAATTATAAATGAATGACAAAACAAAAAATAATTATTATTACTAAGATGGAAAAAAAATAATTATTATTACTAAGATGGATGAAATTACTTAAAGATAAGACTTTTTTGTCCTCTATCATTTCTATGTCCTTTCTATAAAAAAAAATTTAGGACTTCTTCAAAATCTAATAAAATTTAAGCTCACAAACTTTATGAACAAAAAAAAAAAAAAAAAAAAAATTCACTAAAAAAATAAATAAATTTCATTTTGAAAAAAAAAAAAAAATGATATTTTAAATATTTTTATGTTTGCCATTAAAGAACAATTAAATAAAATATTTCAAAAACATCAAAAAGATTGATATAAATTCTGGAAAAAAAGAAGCCAATTTTTGAAAACTAAAAAATAAGAATAGGAAATGATGCGAGAAATTTTTTGATTCATTATTATTTATCTGATCCATTCAGTACTGCATATAAAATGATTTGAAACAAGAAGGAATAAATTTGAAAATAAATTTCTAATCGGAAATTTTTTTGATGACCCTTCTTTCATGTTTCAAATATTTGAAATAACAAAAAATATTTGAATATTTGAAATATTAATGTTTGAGCTGAAATTTCTAATTTATTTACAAACATTTACATCCATGCTAACAAGAAATATATTATAGAATGATGGTGTACATATCGAATAAAGAATTCCTCTCACTGCCCAGCAAATAAATGATAAATAACACCGTTACCATGGTCACCTCACTTTTCCTATGCTTTAGAACGGATCATTCGCAGGTAAATTCATTTCCCACTAAAGTGGAAGATAAATGTCAATTCAAATGTAATTCATGATCAAACATATCACGAAAACTATATCGAAAATCTCAGCATTATATTTTTGAAAATTTAATAAATCAAAAAAAAATCTTTAAAATGCTTCATCATTAAGAAGTAATTAAAATGTTTCACCATTAAGAGAAATTTTCGTCTTCGCAATGAGCCAGAAATACAAGTTTATATATATTAAAAGACTTCTTTTTTTTTTTCTTAATTGGCAAACTATGACATCTTGATATGCTGTATGTCTCGTATTAACGCAATGAAATATTTATTCCATTCAATGTTCAAACAGATAACACATTTTAAAATTAGAAAAGATAATGCTAGTATATACAGAAAAGATGACCATCCATTCCAATCCAGAAAGAGATTATATAAATGAAATGATCGATCAATGAGAAATAGAAATATCGTCAAATAAAAATCTTTAATCAGAGCTTGTCTGCTGAACTAACAAGCTCAATATAACGATGAAATGTGCTACTATCAAGAAAACAAACACGTCTATAAGGTCGATAAGTGATACCTTCCCGTACAACTGAACCAAATTTAGAATCTTTTTCTACATCTGATTGAACCGGGTACTGGAAATAGTCGAACTGCAAACCACCCTGAAATCATTGATGAAAAAGAAATATAAATACAAACTCTTTCGTTTATAAATCCTATAATTTTCTGAATAATGACTAAATGGTAAACTGAAAACGCTTCACCGATTAGATAATTAAATTTAATTCACAGCATCAGGAATTTACAGTTATGGTGTTTGGATTTCGAAAAATATAAATTATAACTATAGTTCGTACTTGAAACAAAAGCTCCTCTTCACGGTTGTCATAAATAACTTTGGCGTTGGCAATCGCACTCGCCGCGATGCGCTTTTTTTGCGCCTTAGTTAATTTTTTCCTTTTATTCGGTACATCGGAAGCACTTGCTTCATTTCGTTCTTTATTACTGTCCTTATCAGCTATTCGAATTTTCAAAATCAAAACAACATGGGAAAAGCGATATTGTGCAGCAAACTTTTTCAGATCATTCCTAAATGAAGAATGTTTTTCCATTTGGTGAAAACTTAATATACTAAAAATCTATGAAATTTTAGTAAATGCGAAATATGGAAAATTTTCAAGTTCTTTGTATTAGCAATGCCAGAACGAAATAAGCAGAAAAATGAAAATTCAGAGAAATCAAATTGATGCGGAATAAATCTCAGCCTTTTTAACTAAGTTTTTGTGACAATACACCTACATTATACACAAGGAATATATTTTGGGCTAATTTATATTTCCTGATGTTCCAGTTCCGTTTTAAAGATTTTGGGAATTAGACGTTCTTCAAGAAGAACGAATCATCATGAATTTACAGAGGCAAAATTCAGAAATGAAACATATATAGTTTTCAGTTCTGTAATACAGCAACAATAATCCAGCAGCGACAAAAAAAGTGGAAAGATCAACAGATCATAACTGAGAAAATAACCCAGGAAACTTTCTAGAAATGAAAAGAAAATAACATACGCCAACGACTTGAAAGCAGGAGAAGCAATAGTTGCAGGAAAGTGGAGCAATCTCTCGTTGATTAGCAGGCCAACACGAATATCCGATTTTGGAGTCGACAAATTTTCCAAAATAGAGGATATTTTTTTATCAACGGAATATTTTTGTGCTCTTGCTTTCAGTAGAGCCCAAATATCTGTTTGGAATTTCTGCAATAATATATTTCACAAACTGGATGCACATCAGAGAGAAAACGAAAAAAATGATCGCTTCAATTAGTCAAAATATTTCAATATATTTCAAGCAGGGGAAGCAACAGTTACAAAAAATGAAAGAAATCTCATTGAACAGAGAATTAACATGAACACCTAATTCTGAAATCGATAAAGATTTAAAAAAAAAAGAAAAAAACCTGATCTGTATCCAGTTTTAACATCGACAATACACCATATACAATACCCTCATCATCTTCATCCATAAATTCTTCAGAAGGCTGAAAACTTTCAACAATTTGGATTTAGAAAGCTTTACTCTTTGAGGCTCTCTACTCAAAACAAGCAGTACCAGAGGACCGAATGAACTTGATTTATCAAATACAATTTGTTTACAAAGTAGGATTTAGAATTATTTCTGAAAAAAAAAAAAAAACGTACGCGATAAACGCAGCCAAATGGTGATTGTTCCACTAAGATATCGGCCATTTGTTTCACATCAATATCGACACGAAGGAAGATCTAGAAAAAAGGAAAAAAAAAAGCGGTATCTGCAATATTCACACTATCAAGGCTTTTCTGATGAATATATTGAGTTAAAAAGAAGTGAAGAATTTCGTTACGCTTCAAGGAAAACTAAATTAATAAATGAAATGAATGCAATAATTGTCAAAAAGTAATTGATTGCTGATAGCACAATATGAGTAAAATTCGAATGATCAATGAATATTGTTATATGTCATTTCTGCAGTGAAAAAAAATTTGAAAAGTACCTGTGTTAGCATATTGACAAGACCCTCTTTATCGTCATCACATATGGGATAAGCCTCAAAATCGAAAACCAATTCCTCAGCATTCTCTAAGTCATCTCTTATCAGTCCTACCTCATCTTGCGATTCATCCTGCAATAAATCCTACTTATTGAAAACTTTGTCCACATTTCACTCTTTCGTTTGCAAGAAAATGTTGCATAAATAAATTTCCAAGACAAAGAGCAATAAATCTATAAAAGAACGAACCGAATCACTACTAAGCCTTCCAGCACCCGCGACATTTGCGCCTCTTCGTTCCACCATCTCTCAACTTTGCAAACTGAAAACGAAATTCGAAAGATGAAAAAGACACTTTTGTCAAACAGTGGTCCTATGACAGGTGCGAAATATTGCAGCGCTATTGAGCTTTTCAGTAGTAACTACTCGCAGTGGAATGTCACCCGAATTTCTAATAGTCCGTAGTTCACCTTCCTCTAATATCTCGGGGACAGTGTCACACGTACATGTGACGATCAGAAGATGGACAAAATGCAGTAATGAATTAAAACGTCAACTCCCTCTGGTAGTAATCAGTGTGTCAACTGCTTCTGGTAGTAATCACTGTGTCAACTGCTTCTGGTAGTAATCACTGTGTCAACTGCTTCTGGTAGTAATCACTGTGTCAACTGCTTCTGGTAGTAATCACTGTGTCAACTGCTTCTGGTAGTAATCACTGTGTCAACTGCTTCTGGTAGTAATCACTGTGTCAACTGCTTCTGGTAGTAATCACTGTGTCAACTGCTTCTGGTAGTAATCACTGTGTCAACTGCCTCTGGTAGTAATCACTGTGTCAACTGCTTCTGGTAGTAATCACTGTGTCAACTGCCTCTGGTAGTAATCACTGTGTCAACTGCTTCTGGTAGTAATCACTGTGTCAACTGCTTCTGGTAGTAATCACTGTGTCAACTGCTTCTGGTAGTAATCACTGTGTCAACTGCTTCTGGTAGTAATCACTGTGTCAACTGCTTCTGGTAGTAATCACTGTGTCAACTGCTTCTGGTAGTAATCACTGTGTCAACTGCCTCTGGTAGTAATCACTGTGTCAACTGCTTCTGGTTCAACTGCTTCTGGTAGTAATCACTGTGTCAACTGCTTCTGGTAGTAATCACTGTGTCAACTGCTTCTGGTAGTAATCACTGTGTCAACTGCTTCTGGTAGTAATCACTGTGTCAACTGCCTCTGGTAGTAATCACTGTGTCAACTGCTTCTGGTTCAACTGCTTCTGGTAGTAATCACTGTGTCAACTGCTTCTGGTAGTAATCACTGTGTCAACTGCTTCTGGTAGTAATCACTGTGTCAACTGCTTCTGGTAGTAATCACTGTGTCAACTGCTTCTGGTAGTAATCACTGTGTCAACTGCCTCTGGTAGTAATCACTGTGTCAACTGCCTCTGGTAGTAATCACTGTGTCAACTGCTTCTGGTAGTAATCACTGTGTCAACTGCTTCTGGTAGTAATTCAGCAGTTTATATAGTTAGTTGCGTTTTGCTTACACGTCACATCTCGTACAAATTTCAAACAAACAAAATGTCTCATTGTAGATATTCTGTTGACAGTTAATTCACAAGACAGTTGACAGTTTAGCAGACCGAAAGAAAAAATTCGGATAAAAACTCAGATGATAAAACTGTGTTATCATTGGGGACGTTCATTTTCAACAATTATCTATCATTTATGATGTAGAACAAATAAGTCAATACTATACTGTTTCGAGATATTTCAATATTTTACGATAGTATGTTGTGATGGGACTATTTCTATTGAGTTTTATTAATTAATAATTTATGTTAATGAGAATTTATTGAAATGAAATTATTGAAGAAACTTTTAAATCAAAATTTGTTACAGTTGAACACTGTGACTGTTATAAAAATACATAAGAGTAGATGGGATGAAATTTATAAAGAATTGTAAGTTTAATTAGCACTGTCGTTGTTTTTGAGACGCACTTTAAAAGATAAATTAAAAATATTAAAGGAAGAAAAAAAAACTGTAATCTTCGATTTAGTATGAGAAATTACGAGAAATTTCGATCGTAACGAAGTGAAGAATGGATATTTTGCTACTATTAAATTATTGTTTGTAAAACGAATATTTATTTACAAACAAAAAAAAGATGAACATATAATGATTGCATATAAAAGAATAAAATGTTAGAAAGAATAAACAAAAAACTGAGCAAACAATAAATAAGTAATTGATACTATGAACTATGACCTTCTGTTTTTAGAAATTTCTTTTCCTTCACTTTAGTGAAATTGATAGAATCTTAGAAGAATTTGGGTCATAGTTCAATTTGGGTTCAATTTGGGTCATTAGTTGCATTAAAAATCCGTAGTGAACATTTGCAGAATTTTATGAAAAAATATTATCTACATAAGAAGTTAGTAATAATGATGGAAGTTATACTTTTAATTTAAATTTTAGTAAATTGAATTACAGATTTGATTGATATTATTGAATTACGTGATATCCGTTCGTAAGTGGCATATGATAAGCGAAATTAGACGTAAAATTATTTGAAATGAATTAATTGCTTTATTTCATTTGAAATGAAATAGCAGTAAAAATACAAAAATCATTTCTCTATAATTATTGAAATTAAAATTTAGACAATTCAAAGTAAATCATCAAGTAATTTCAGGATGAGCAAAAGTTACTTACTTAAATTATATTTGCGCCCATAGTTTAATACTACTATTTTTCTGTTACTATTTTCTCTGTATTTCTTAAAAAATATATTGTAAAAAGTAAATGTATTATAAAGCAATAAAACTAGTATAAACTTTTATTAATTAGTAAATTTTTTAAATAATTAACAAATTTTGATTGTAATTGTTGAATCGAACTATTGAATTAAATCTTTTAATTGATATAGAAGAAGGAAAAAGTAGATAAAATTCTGCAGGAGATAAGATAAAAATTGGATTATCATAGGTCAACATTTCAGCGATTCATTATTGTCATTCAAATATTACTATTTTTAAATTATTACTTTGATTTACTTTGAAAAAAAACAAAATTTTACTATTTTTAAAAAACTTCCTATTACTACTTTAAAAAAAAAAAAAAAAAATTAGTTTAGTTCAACAATTACAATCAAAATTTTCTAACAAAATTACACTCTGCAGTCTCGAGCTATAAATAGAACAGTCTCGACGAAGTAGATAGATTTATTAGAAAAAATGATACGATTTTATTGAATGAATGTTAAGAATATAGGAATAAGTTAGATGGTTGCTTATTTTCCCAATTTCTATTTTTAATCAATAATTCATTTTTATATTACTACCAATAAATATTTTTAATGATGAAAAATAAAATAAAATAAAATTCTTTTTATTGTAATTTCAATTCAAATTTAGTTAAATCTTATTTAACCAAATTTGTAGGTTTTTTTCTTAGATTAAAAAAAAAAAAGTTTTTGAGCAATAATTTATTTTTTTTATCTTTCATTTGCATTTTTTTCATTTTTCAAAATTTCTCTGTGAAAGATTTTTTTAAATTAACTTATACAAACTATTTTAATTTCTATCCATTATATTTTAAATTTATCATTTCCACACGAATATCAATGCTTTCAAATTTTATCTTTTCGTAAGTGCTAAATCATATTTCAATGTTTGTTTTTTGTTTTTTTTTTTTTTTGCTACATTAGAAAGAGAGAGAGAGGGAGAGAGAGAGAAAGAAAGAAAGAAAAAGAGAAGTTTTAATTAAAACTTGAACTTTTGCTCATTTTAAAATTTTTTATTAAAATAAGTGAACATAAAAAAAAAAAAAAAAAAAGAAAGAAAAGTTTAAAAATTTCCAGAAATGCTAACAATAGAAATAGCTCAATTAATTAAAAAGTAAAAAGAGCTAATTTAAACTAATTTTAAACTTTCTTTTTTTTTTAAAAAGTTTTTTGCTTTTTTTTTTTTTCTTTTTTAAATTTATGTACACATCAATTAACTTCGATAACTGCAAAGCTTAGTGATTGTAATTATTAGCTCTCTAACATTGTTACAACAAAAATTTTCAAAATCCCACTCGAGCATCCCATAATTTTCGATTAGCATTTTCAAAGAACATATGTTTTAGTTTGCTTAATACCATTCATCTCATTAATTTTGTTATCTTCAATTCATTTATTTCATTTAAAATTTCTTATTGCAAAATTCTGAAATTCAACAATTTTAATAAAATTTAATCTGAAAATTTAACAATTTTAAAGTATAAATTCTGATGTAAAACCTAAAATGCTTCAATCATTTAATGATTGAAGCATTTTAGGTTTTATTATTTATAATAATGAATGTTTGTACTTAAATATTATATCTTAAACTATTCATTGATTTCAGAATAAGTTTTTTTTTTTTAATTTCAAATTAATAATTCAAATAATTAATAATAGTTAAATATTATCAGTTTTAGATTTAATTTTTTTTTTCGGATTTTTTTTTTTTACCTTACTTTAATTTCTATCAAAATGATTTATTTTGAATGTAATCTAAAGTATAAATATATAGTCAGAGAAATTTTGAGTTTATTTTTTAGACCTTTTAGAGTATGATCATATTCATTCTCAATAAAAATTATTTTTAAAATTATTTCTTCAAATCATTTATATTACTTATATTATTATATCAAAGTTTCCTCATTTTTGCCTACTAATTTTCATCAAATTTTAAATATTAAAATTTATTAAAATATAATTGTAAATTTGTTTCTATCACAGGTGATATTCTTTCTTACTTATTCTTACTTATTTCTTACTTATTCCTACTTATTTCTTACTTATTCTTACTTATTTCTTACTTATTCTTACTTATTTCGTACTTATTCTTACTTCTTTCTTACTTATTCTTACTTCTTTCTTACTTATTATATTTTTACTTATTCCTTCTTACTTATATATATTCTTACTTATCATCATCTCATTTCTCAATATCTTACGATTGATTATTATACACTTAATTAGATTTCATGTTTTACGATGATTTGGAATATTCCTCTTCATTACTTCAAACACCAATCGATAAAAAAGATTTTTGTACAACATTGAATGGAAATATGCATGGAACAATGAGAGATAATAAAGAACGAAATTTGAATGAAAATAATTTGGAAATGAGAAATAATTTGAAAAATAATCATTGTATTAAATACAATGATTATTACACACCAACTATTTTACAATATCAATGCAATCATATCGATCAAAAGGTTTGTTTATCTTTTTTTAAGGTAAGTTAATTTAGAGTAAGTTAAACTTTTAAGGTAAGTTAATTGATTGAAATAATAGAGAAAAGAAGAAAGAACTACTATTCAGGGATTAAATTAAGCATTCAGTAATTTCATTACAATCTTTTAGAGTAAATAAATAGAATTGAAAAAAAAAAAGAAAAGAATCTTTAATGATCATTCATATTTTCTGCATTATTTTAAATTGTTGAAATAAAAAATTATAATTACAATCTATTATCAATGCAAATTTTCATTTTTATTAAACAAATTAAATTAAATTAATTATTAAAATTTGCAGCCATTGATATTATTTTAAATTATTGAAATAAAAAATTTTCCAAACTATCACATTAACAATGATAATTTATAGTTACAATCTATTATCAATGCAAATTTTCATTTTTATTAAACAATTTAAATTAAATTAATTATTAAAATTTGCAGCTAAATTGTTTCAATCGTATAATTCGTCCATGTGTAGCAGAATTTATTGCTGTTTTTTTATGTATTTTTATTGGAAAAATAATGGAAATTGAATTGCGAACACATTTGATATCATTCAGTACTGAACGAATTATACTTCAATCTTTTACTGATTCAGTGGTTGTATTTGCTATGATTATGGCTTTTCAAACGTAATAACTTTTTTCATTTTTTTTTTTTTTTTTTTTAAATTAGAGTTTTTAAAATTTAAAAAAAAAAAAGAGAATTGATGGAAATTTCCTTTTCTTTTTTATTTCGTTAAATTATGTTTAGCAAATTTTTTTTTCCCATATATTTATTTATAAATTAATTATAAAATGAAATAATTAACAATAAAATATAAAAGATAGAATTATCAAATTTGTTCGTTTTTTTTTTTCAACCTCTTTTAAATGTTAATTAATGAAATAAAATTGATTATTTGAATCAGAAAGATTATTTAAGAGATTAAATTACTGAGTGCAATTCGTGGGTTAAAGATATAAGAAAAAAAATTGATCTACGATAATAATTACATTAAAATATTTATATTAAAAATTTTTAATATTATAATATTAAAAACTCTAACTTACTCTTTGTTTAAGTAAAATTCATCATAACATAATAAATTGTAATGAAATTGAAGTGGTGCTAATTTGGAAAAAGTTTAAGTTAAATATAAATTAGAAGATAAATGTAGATATAAAAAGAAGAAAACAAAGGGTAAATTGCTAATAAAAAGGAAAGAAAATTTATACCTTTTTTTTTATGCAAATTGTTAGGTTTATGTTTATGAGTTTAAGTTTAAGTTTAAGTTTATGAGTAATAAACTTACACAAATTATATTTATGAATTTAAAAAATTTTTTTCTTTTAAGCAATCATTCATTTGCAGTGTACATTTGAATCCAGTGATTACCTTGGCTGAATTTTTTGCACTCACTACTGCTTGGCCAATGTGTTGTGCCATGATTGTTATGCAAATTCTTGGCTCTGTAACTGCTATTGCTACTTTTGTGGTAATTAATAATTAATTGATATTATCTTTGTTTATAATAATCATTTCATTAAGATAACTGATTAGTTTGTTTTCTTATAGATAACTCGATCAGGTGGTTCAGAATTGCAAATGCCAACAATTATATCTGATATTACCATTGGTGACATCGGTGCTGCATACCATTTAGTATGTTGTTAATTAATTTTTATGTTATTAATTAAGTATATTGTTAATTAATTTTTAATATATTATTCAGATTTCATAGTTATTAAATAGAAGAGTAATTAACTCTTTCGTTTTCTAGAAACTTGAAAGGAGTAGGAGACGAATTATTTTTTTTAAAACAGATATTCAAATGAAGATGCTTGGAAAACCCTTATAAAAAGTCTCATTTTTAATATCTTGCAGATTCTTTCTCAATTTATCGGTACTTTGCTAATTATCATTACTCATCTTCTCATAACTAAACGAACAGGTTCCGGGTTGACAGCTTTAGCAAAGCCTGGTGACACTCCTCTCTCAGTTGTTGCCGCTGTATTTGTTTCATCGCTACTATGGTTGGTTAGTTCGTTGTCTACCATAAAAATTTTAAGAATATTTAAAAAAAAAAACTCTGTCAATTCAATCCCTCTTCAATAGTTCCTATCACTTTATCATTTTTAAAAATGAATAAAAAATAAGAGTAAAAAAGATGAAAATATGGTACATTATAATTGATGCAAAATTAGTGTACGCTTCTAATTCAGTAAAGAAATGATGGATTTTTAGTTGTATCATACAAATTTTACTTAAATTAATAACCAATCAAATTATTAGCCAATTTTACTTAAATTAATAACCAATCAAATTATTAGCCAATTTTACTTAAATTAATAACCAATCAAATTATTAGCCAATTTTACTTAAATTAATAACCAATCAAATTATTAGCCAATTTTACTTAAATTAATAACCAATCAAATTATTAGCCAATTTTACTTAAATTAATAACCAATCAAATTATTAGCCAATTTTACTTAAATTAATAACCAATCAAATAATCGTTTATTCCATTATGCTAATTCATTTACAGCTTACTGAATTCAACCATTGGATGGAATCCTTTAGTTGCATTTGCATTAGCTAGCTATGGTAGCATTGAAAACAATTTTGGACTCTTACGAATGCAAGGAATATTCTGGATTGGACCTTGTTTAGCTTCCCTTTTTGCATGTTTCCTATATAGGTTTGTGACACTTTTTATTATTAGCAGGAATTTAAAAAAATGAAATTTTAGCATGTTAAATATGCATATTTATCTTTCTAACTATCCGTATCATTTGATTTCATTGGTATAAAAAATTTATTTATTTTTTTGCGAAGAGCTATGCTATTTCAACTAGTTCTTGATTAAATGATTAAGTGGAAGTTAAAGAAGTAATGTCAAATGTCAAAGTTAAGGAAGTAATGTCAAATGTCAAAGTTAAGGAAGTAATGTCAAATGTCAAAGTTAAAGAAGTTGCTCTATGAGAAACTAATGTGAAATGAAAATGAAAATGAAGTGACATGTCATCTTCAAATTAATTTCAGGTTATTGTTCGCTACCAAAGAATCTCGTTTGATAAAGTGTACCACATGGTGTGATAATGATCACTTATAGCTGCTATTTTAAAAAATAGTTAATTCATTAAGTTATCTTTTTTTTTTTTTTTCGTTTTTGCCTTATCTGTTACTTTAATTTTGCTAATTTCGGAATTCATTTCGAGTATGGTTTGAAAAATAAAAGAGCTAAAGTAAATTTGTTTCGCACTGATTTATTTCAGTTTAGTTTAGTCAAATTCAATCAGAATTGTATAATTCATTTCAATTAAATTCAATTGCAGTTTAATTCAATGTCATTACTACATGCTTACTTAATGTTTACTTAAAAACTGCTAATGCTTACTTCAATAACTCTAATAACAATTGTTATGCATCTTTCTTGACTTCCAAAAATTTTTCTCAATGCAATAATTTATTCTCTAAGTTCTAATTCAATTTAATAAATTTCAACCAGAATCGTAATACTTTACTTTAATTAAAATTCAATCAGTTTAACTTTTTCTTTTTTTTTTCTTGAAAGGTGACAATGTAACTTTTAATTTTAAACAAAATATAATTGAATTGAATTTTTTTTATTGAATAACTGAAGAAATGACCACCCAACCGAACACAACCAAGCCAATGTCACCAAATTTCTTACTACCAACTGTCTGTCACTCTGTGTCTATGATTCCAATCCATCTCTACTTCTCTTACATCCACAATGTCTCTCTTGCTTTTGATCATGAATCCACCCAAAAAATGAATCTATTCAAGAATCCTCTCAATCCCTGGTAGCATACTATCTCGTAAGTCTCGAAATCTCTAGCCCCTGTCTAATTACCACATTACATCTTGCTGGGTGCACTACAGAGAGTCAGAAAATCCCAGTTATGCAAAGCTGCAATTGGTATGATAGGTCTCGTCAGGATACTTTCCAATTATTAGTTTTACTGTTGGCTGTCTTAGCTTTGATGTACGTGTACAGTTCTTCTGGGATTTTCTTTTGGGGTATTTGGTGTATTTCTCGAGGTGTTTGCTACTCTGAAACGATTTTCAGAGTTTACTTTCTTTTCAGCATATTATTTTCCAGTTAAGGTTGTTAAGATCAGTCCTTATTGTTTGTTAATTTTTGTTTGTTAGCCCAATGTTCAGTATATATGAATATTAAATTGTTGTATAGTTTATCACCATTGATTGATTAAAATGAAAATCGAGTAATAAATTATGTGAAGACTACATGCAGCAAAATAATTATAGTGGCATAGGATTTCGAATCAGCTGAGCAATCAATGTAACTTAATCATAATACTATTTAAATAATGATCCCATAAGGTTAAAAGTGGAAATAATGGTCTCATAAGGTTAAAAGGGGAAATAATGATCTTATAAGGTTAAAAGTGGGAAGAATGATCTCATAAGCTTAAAAAAGTGGCACAATATTTTTTTATGTAATGTTTGCGCGGTATCTGCGTGCAATATAGTTTGAAACTTGGACCTTATTTTGTTTAATCATTGATTTACTCATAAGTCGATAAATATCCAGTGTAATGGTACAGTAGGCAACTGGAGAGTTTTATGAAGTTATCAAATGATATTTGTGCTATCATTTGGTAACTTGAGAAATTGTATATCTGGGAAATATTATGGTGGTTATTTTCATACAATGATAGCAGCAACAGATCCTGTACGTATTTTAACTCATTAAGGTTTTGTTCCTTAAACAGTTTATGGTATGATTTTCAGCCTGTTGTTTTCCTTGTCAACGTAAGCATTGTTTTCACATTGCTGAACTGAAACTCAACGAAATATAATGTCTGTGAATGACTTGATCGGTCTTTCACTCGACGAAATTATTGCACGGGGTGGACCAAAGTTTCGCACAAACCGACGTCCGGGTATTGTTAGGCGTGAAGGTGTACGTGGTTTTCGCGGTGGCGTACGTCGAATTCCTGTAGTCACCAGTCGGGTAATTGTTTTATGATGTTATTTATTTTATGAGTTTGATTTTGCATTTGTGCTTAAGTAGGAACCGTGATAGTAAGTTTTTGCATTTTATTATCTTTCTTATCGAGAGCTTTGATGTTTTTTAGCGTCCAAAAGGAAATTTTCGCTTGAGTAACCTCAAACGTGATGCAAATATGTGTATTGTTAACATTTCAAATCTCGGACCAATGGTTACCACAACCGACTTACAGGTAGTTTGGAAACTTTTCGACTAAATTTTCTTTTAATGAGGTCAACAAGTAATCGCTTTCTCATTGCTTCAGATAAATAGCATATTCCACTGTTGATCTGACTAATTCCCATCTGTTTTTAAAACATTAAGGGTCCTATTTATTTTATTTCAGGAATTGTTTGCACAGCATCCATACGAAGATGTCGCTGTGCAATATGAACCAGATGGTAGCCCCTCTGGTACCGCTGTTGTGATATTCAAGAGATTCGAAGATGGTATGAAATTGAAGAGGCAGTTTACCGGAGTAAGATTAGATGGTGAGAAATAACTTTAACTTTTTCTGAGATCAAAATTGCTTTATCAAATGCTGTGATTGTAATCTGTCTGTTGTCGTTACAAGTTACTATGTTTTGAAGTGGCGCTGGGTTTCGTTTCTATACGACTTTTAATTTTTTATAACTGTTACTTGATTTCACATAATTTCTGAAACGCTGTGTTGATATAAGTGATAATTCTAGACTGGCATATATTTGCATGTTAGTCCATTAAGGATTTTGAGTGTTATATAATCTAAGGTGCTACATTTGAGTTAATATTGCTTAATTGGCGTCTTAGGTGATAGACTATCTGCTGCTGAGTATTTGGTCCTTTTTAATTTACGATATCAGTTGGGAAAAGATGGAATTCATTTAAAACGATCACTTAGTTGTATTTTATTTGTTTAATAATTTGGAATGTTTAGGGAAAGTGATGGATTTGTTCGTATTGACGAAGAATGATTTTATGAGAGGTGTTTCGCAGGTTAGTTCTTTTCCTTTTCAAGTCGTTCTTTCCTTTCTTTTGAAATTCGAGTTTCACTCTATCTGACAAAGTAGTTGTCATAGCTTCTGCATTAAATATTTTCCGTGTTGTATGTATTATAATTGAGAGGAGAATATTTTTACAGATTTACAGAAGGTTCAGTAAATTTACAGGAAATAATTTCAGGGTCGAGTAACAAAAAGAGGAGCTAGAGGCAGTATTCGGTTTGGTAGTAACAATTTATCAATGAAAAGAAGGACTGGTGGTTTCGGTCGACTGAAGAAAGCATCTCGGAAACCACAAGTGACGAGTGAAGAACTGGATCGAGAATTAGATGCTTACATGCGCGGTTCCAAACATCCGAAAGTTTCGGCTCCATAAACGGGCAAATATGTGTATGCAGTGCAATCTGATTTTTTTTATTTCCTTTGGATGATTGTTTCTGTTTGCTATTATTGGGCTTATTTTGATTATAATTTTAATATTATTAAAGCATCACACGAGAGCGTCTACAAATCATTCATTTTAAATAATAATACTAAGATCTCTTTTGTTTAAGTTGTTGTTCGATTTCAACTGCAAATTTTTGAAAGTACACTCACATTAATAATTATTATTATTTTGGATTTTTGAATAATGCTACATTTCCCTGTTTTTTGTTTAATTATTTGTGCAACTGTGAATGCTAGTGGGAGAGGAAATTCTTGAAATTATCAGGAAAATATGAATGAGTTTGGGTGGTTTGTCTTGTATTGTTAGTGCAACGATGATAATAATTCATTGAAATGAAATTCTGAGTCTACATACTGCATCCAATTTTATTCGCCTCGAGGGTTCCTATCTTTTGCGGTTGTTCCAGTTTTCAAGAATTACCTCGACACTTTGGAAATTATATTAGACTAAGATCAAGGAGACCTTCAATGATCATTATTTTCACATCACTGTCAGTTTCCTTTTAAAAAAAAATAATATAGCTTGGTGTGCAATTATAAAGCCGTTTTACGATAGCCTAGATGTTGCAGCGAATATTTGGCGTAACACTTGCAAGCTATTATCAACAATCTTTACTATTATGGAAAGAATCGTCTTCGTATACTTTCTCACCTGTACTGCTTGTCATCTAGGGTGTTTCGCTACTTGCTTTTTTCCTTTTTTTTTTTTTTTTTTTCAGTTTTCGTTTTCTACATTTAACATCTTCTAGTTCTCTATGAATCTTTAAAAAAGCATAAAAGACGGGAGAAAACTATAGGAGAATTTAGCTGAAATTATTGTTGTGGTTGATAACAACAAACTGCTCCTTTGATTTCGTTATTGATTCTTTCTATTCTAACATATCTGCACCAGTAGTGACACAGCTTTTAGTAATGTCTTATGATAAATAGAGCTTAAAGATTTGTAGCTAGAAGAAAATGCTCTCTTTTATGGCCATGAATTTTTGCATGATTAATTAATGCTTTAACTGATATCAGTAATATGTTTTATAACAATAGAGGTCAATAATTAGATGTGCTCTTAAACGATCTACAAGCAAGACTTTTCTAACTTTTCATTAATTTTTAAACAACGAAATCTTTGTCTCATCCTAACTCCTTCTCTTTCTCTCTTACTTTTTGAGACAAACAATTTAAATTCAAATTTTTATTAATCTTCATTTTTTTTTTTCTCCCATCGAGTTAGCTACTCCGATGCAATGTGTTATAGTTTTTCACTGATAAATACGAACATGAAAGAATAATCTGAAAATAATGAAAATTTGTCGAATTAGGTTACAATGTCAATGTAGAGGAATGATTTATTCTTAATAAATAAGATCCATGAAAGTATACTATTGCTAATTAAGATAATTAATAAAGATAATAATCTTTGATGATTCAAATTTGCTATTACTCAATTGTTGTTCTGAAATTGAAAAATTTTGAGGGAAAAAAGAAGAAATTGTTAAATTTAATAACCCGTTAATCTGACTTCCATAATTTACCAAATCCAGCTCCAGCAGCAAAAAAGGATATGATCATTAGAGGCATGAATATGCACATTAGAGTAATTGCTGGAATTGACCAGCCATATTTACCTGTTCATTTCAAAAGGTGAAAAATGATTTTGAAAAAACTAAATGAAATGATTTTGAAATGATCTATTCAATGTATACAATAATAGTAGCAATTGATGCTAAATTTATAGACTTCAAATAATTCAGTGATGCATCATCGAGTGACCCAACTCTAATTAATCTGACCTACTATGGTCAGCAGTATTGTCTACTTTATAAATTAATGTATTCACCTGAATGTGTCTCTTTTTTATTGGCTACTTTTTGCGCTTTTTGTTCAACTGCAAATTAAATTCATTAAAGATATAAGCAAATATTTTTTTAACAATTTATTTGCTTAGCATCAAAAGGATTCAATCATTGGGTAAAATTAACTTTTAATATGAAATATAAATTAGATAAATTGTCATATCATTGCTATCTTTGCTATTATCATTAGAAAATATATTTTACAACAAAAATACGAAAGATACACATTATCATTTGTGATATTTTAAGACATACAATACTGATATGATAAGAAGACTTTATGTTAGAGCTGATAACAGCTATATTTGTTTATCTTATAAGAGAAATAGATTAGTCTATTCAAATTCCTACCATTATTTTCCACCTTTTTTTCTTCAGGTGATAATGCAATATTTTCTGCCGGACCAATTGCTTCATATGAACTACCCATTTTTTGTTTTTTTCTTCTTTTTATCACTTCTAAAAAAACTTAAAAATTTTCATTTCCTTTTTTTTTTTTTTTTTTCGAAAAACTCAAAAGAATGTTTTCTGCAATTTTTATAGCTTTAAAAAATTTGAAAAGCAAAACAATTAGATGAAGTTATTCTATTTTAAACTAGCAAATTAGTATTATCGATCCTTTTTCTTTGTTTCTTTTAAATTTTTAATGATAAGAATGAACTTATTATTATTATTATTATTATTATTATTATTATTATTATTATTACTATTATTATTATTGTTATTATTACTATTTGAATAGTAATTATTGAAAAAATTTTGTTTTTTTTTTTTTTTGTTTTTTGATTGAATCAAAAGAATTAATTTTTAAATGTACATTTAAAATGGAAAAAGGAAATAATAAATGTTTGTTTTAGTTGAACCGAACTGGAAATGATATAAAAATGAAAATGTATTATTCTACAATAATTTATCTATTTTATATTTTTATTTAGCAATAAAAATTTGCTTTTTTTTTATTATGAATATCTCGTGGATATGAATATTATTCATAAATATTATACAGATTTGATGAGAAACTTTTTTGGAATTTATTCAGTTTTCAATTTAATTTAATTTATTCTGATTTAATTTCATGCAGAAAAAAAAGATAATTGTTTAGTAATTTAAAAAATTGAAATCATTTTTTTTAATTATTAAATATTGCATTCAGAGTGGGAAAGGCAAAAGTGGAAATGAGCTATCATTTATCATTACTGATGCTAATCAGTAATGATAAAAAGTATCTAATGTAACTTTGACAATTTAATGAGTGCAAAAGTTTGAAGAAATTAATATCACTAATAAATTGTGCTACATTCTAATGAATTCTTATTTATTTTTAAAAGTTAGAAAAAATTAAAAAAAAAAAAGTTAGACAATTTTAAAAAATTTTTAAAGTTAAACAATTTTACTAGGTTTAGCTATACTTGCTCATTTAATTTATGCTTTTTGCTAATTTTTTTTTTCCTTTTTGTCAAATTTAATTTCATTATTAGCTAAATATTCTAAAATCAGTTGAAATTATCAGTTAAATTAAATTCAAAAAAAAAAACTAAACAATTTAAAATGTTTCCAAATATGTTTATGTTTCTTATTCCTTAATTCACACTATGAGATAGCAAATTAATAAAGTGTGTGTCACACATGTCATATAAATTTTTGAGAATTAGTACCTTCATAGAATAGTTATACCTTTGAATGAGTACCTAATGAGTAGTATAAAAATTTAATTTTGAAGAGAAATTGAAATACAAAATTTGAAATATTGAAAAGTTTACTAATCAATAGCTTATAAAATAGCTGTTGCAACATTCGGAGCAATTTTTTGTTTATTTTTTTTTTTGCATAAAATGAAAATACATTTGAAATTGTGTTTGGGGAAAAGTAAACAAAAAAAAAAAAAAAAAAAAAAAAAGAAAAAATCATAGAAGTAAATTCATTTGTTAACAAAGAGAATTCATTGAAATTTCATACTTCGATCAATTTGAACATTTTGAGAAACAATTTAGTCTAAAGAATAATAATATTATGCACAAATAAATTTCAGAAGAGAGAGAGAGAGAGAGGGAAAGAGAGAGGGAGAAAGGAATTGGATTATCGAGATCATTTCGAACATTTTGCACAGTAATGAGAAATAATTTAGTCTAAAGAAAATAATATTGTGTACAAATAAATTTCAGAAAAGAGAGAGAGAGAGAGAGAGGGAAAGAGAGAGGGAGAGAGAAATTAGATCACAGATGTCGAGAGCGAGAGAAAGATGTCGAGATCATCTCAAATCATAAATGAAATGTGTAATTAATTCCTGGAGAAGGAAAGTATGGAAAGATTTATTAATATGTGATTGATGATATCGAATCGGAAAAATGCCGGAATGAATTTAGTTATCTGAATAATATACATTCTTGTCCTGGATATTTTAGAAATTTAAAATGTCACTGAGAGGGAATTTTAATTTTGTAATGAAATTTGTACGATGATCATCTTTTTAGTAGGATTCAATTTAATTTAATCAAATTTTTTTTGCAATAATTTTATTCGAGTATTCGAGAATAAACTTATTTTTAATTACATTCTATAATTTAGCGATTTATTAACCAACTTTTATTGATAAAATAGCTAACAATGGATAAAAGAAAAATAATTAGTAAATAATTATGCTAATTTTACTTTAATATTTGGTAAATTTTTTCACTTCAATCTCTTTCAGATGAAAAATCTTTTAAAGTAGCTGTCATTAAAGATTTAACTTTCTATCACAAAGATAAAATTTTGTTATCACTCTTCTTGCAAACAATTATCATTTCACAATTTTATCATAACTATGTTGAAAATGAAACAAAATTTAATTCATTTTAATGCAATTTTTAAATGAAATTAAGTAACTCTGAGAATGAAATGAATTTTTTAATTTAAGAAATAAAAATAAGAAGAAATGACATAGTTGAAATGAATAAAAACTGCTATAGACTGATAGCAATATGATAAGAAGCTCTTATATCAACTAAAAGTACTGATATTATCAGTGCAGTAGTAAGTTTGAAATTAGTCATTTTTTTTTTTCTTTTTTTTGTGTCACCAAAGATCGTTTAATAATAGAAAATATTTGTAGCAAAAAAAAAAAAAAATAAATAAATCTGAGAAATTTCGAATTCATTTTAATTCATTGAATTTCTTGTTTCAAACGAAATAGGAATTTCAAATGAAGTAATTAACTAAATGATATTTTTATCATTTTTTTTTTTTTTTTTTTTTGAAAATTTGTTTGAAAATGTAATTTTAAAATTAAAAGAATTTTTTCGTGAAATAAAAGTATGTTACTAAATTGTTAGAATTACTTAATAAAATGATAAATGATAAATTGCTTTCTTCATTTATAGAATAGCAACAAAAGCTATTTACTAAAAATTTTTACTAAAAAATACTGAAAAAACTTTTCACCAAAAAAATTTTCAATTTCTTTTTAGCTTTCTTTTTTTGATGAAAAAAAAAAAAACTTTAAAGGAAGAAGGAGAGAAAGAGAGGGAGAGAGAGAGAGAGAGAGAGAGGGAAGAAAGGGAATGAATAGAAAATTATAATGTAAAATTCAATAGATGGAAATAGTATTGAAATCGAGAAATCGAGAAAATAATTAATCGGATTTGAGAAAGTGAAACTTGCATTGTTTTAGTATAGTAAATAATATTATCATTCTTTCTTAAAAAGAAACATTTTTCAAAATTATAAACATAAACAGGCCGAGATAGGCCGATGAGAGAGGAATAGGAAAGGGCGCGGGTCAACTACCCTGCGGGCAACTTACTACCTTACTCCCCTCTTCGTCCACACTATCCAACCCCGTCGAAATAGTTCCACGGTCAGTATCGGATTGACACTAAAGTCTTCATATAAAGAGAGACATTATGAAGCAGCTGAGATATCACTATCAACCTATTCGCTCCTTTATGGCAAAATTATCACTCTCGAATTGTTTACTTTTAGTTCTACTAGTATTGGTAGTAGTACTTACTGATCGGATTAATGCTATTCCAATTGATAATGGTGTTGAAGGTGAACCTGAAATTGAATGTGGTCCAACATCAGTTACTGTTAATTTCAATACAAGGAATTCATTTGAAGGTTTACTTTTTAATTCAAACAATTTGTTTTATAATTCAAAATTTTTTTATTGTTAAAAAAATTTATTTGCAATTTTAAATCAATAAAAGTTGCTAAAAAAAAAAATAGTTAATCAATTGCTTGATGCTTTCATTTTTCTATTTTTAAAATAGTATTACATTTTTTTATAGCTCTCATTTTTCACTTATCTCTTTCCCTTGATCAAACAGATCAAATTTAGATACAATTTCATTTTCAAACGAAATTGTTCATCATGAGCTATTTATTTGTTGATCTAAAAGTCATAAAATAATTTTAAAAATTGTTTTGAATGTTTTCAATGCTGATTTATCAAATAATTAAACAAAGTAATTAGCTCATTTGGCTTCTATTCAATGATATTGAAACATTTTTAAACAATTTTAATGAGCATCGAATAAGATTTGCTAATTTCTTTGGTTCATTTTGGATTTAAATGAGCAGATTTCATCGAAATTTAAATTCGTGAATTTACAAAGAAATTGAATGATTAATAATAGTGATATTTGCATGATTTTGAAAATTTTTGATATTTCATTTCATTTCACTTTTTTATTTTTACATGCACTTGAAAATATTTCTTCGCTGTACTGTAATTTGCGGGTATTATTTAAGATGACAAAGTGGAAATTCATACTATTTAAGATGACAAAGTGGAAATTCATACTATTTAAGATGACAAAGTGGAAATTCATACTATTTAAGATGACAAAGTGGAAATTCATATTATTTAAGATGACAAAGTGGAAATTCATACTATTTAAGATGACAAAGTGGAAATTCATACTATTTAAGATGACAAAGTGGAAATTCATACTATTTAAGATGACAAAGTGGAAATGTTAATACTTAATCACACTCTTTATTATTTTTATTTATTCCATTCTTATTTAAAATTTTGTTCTTTTTTTCTGTTCATAATGATAATTTGAAAATGTTTTTTTAATAACGATACACAACAATAGCAAATGATTCAATAATATTATTCAGGACACGTTTACGTGAAAGGTTTATATGATGAGCAAGACTGTCGATCAGATGCAGGTGGTCGTCAGGTAGCAGGAATTGAACTTTTATTTGATACATGTAATGTGGTACGGACAAGATCGTTAAATCCACGTGGTATCTTTGTGACAACCACTGTTGTCATCTCATTTCATCCATTATTCATTACTAAAATTGATCGTGCTTATCGCATTCAATGCTTTTATATGGAAGCTGATAAAACAGTGAGCACTCAAATTGAAGTTTCTGAAATGACAACTGCATTCCAGACTCAAGTGGTACCAATGCCAATTTGTCGTTATGAGGTCATTTATTGATTTGTTTCTTCATCAATCACCCAATCATAATCATAATTGTAATCATAAAGAGGTCAAATCAGAAAGAAGAAAGAACAATTGATAAATTTGTCATCTTTAATTCATTCTTAACTTCAATATATATATATATATATGAGTATTTGAAGTGACGAAGAACTTTTTTTTACGAAACATAAATTCTGTTTTTAGTTAAAAAAAAAAAAATTATTTAGCAACGTGTAATGGCGAAAATATTTATATTTGTAATTTTATCAATTTTCATTTTTTAGCACTTTTTTTTTTTTTTGTTTTAAATCAATCATCTTGATCATAATTAAATGATCTGACCAAATAATTAATGTTTATGAAATTAAATCTTAAAAAAAATTAAATCAATTAAATCTATTTATGAAATTAAATTTATTATATTTCATTGATTTTTTTAAATTTTAGCTACTTGATAGTGGTCCAACAGGACAACCAATTCAATTTGCTATCATTGGTCAACCAATTTATCATAAATGGACCTGTGAATCAGAAACTGTTGATACATTTTGCGCAATTGTCCACTCATGCTTTGTTGATGATGGTAATGGTGATACGGTGCAAATTTTAAATGAAGAAGGCTGTGCTTTAGATAAATATTTGCTAAATAACTTAGAATATCCCACTGATCTAATGGCTGGACAAGAAGCACATGTATATAAGTATGCTGATCGATCGCAACTTTTCTATCAATGTCAAATCACAATTACAATCAAAGAGCCAAATACTGATTGTGAACGACCGAGATGTTCCGAACCGGAAGGATTTGGTGCAGTTCAGCAAAGTAGTAGAACAAATCGTGCAACGGTGGTTTCATTGGTGACACCTGCGTCACATATGAGATTATTGAAGAAGAGAGCTGCTGATTACGATAGTACGGTAGATGTCAGGACTGATATCAGTACATTGGACATTATTGATGAGGTAGTTAAGGTTTTTTTTTTTTTTTTTATTTCATTTTGAAATGAATAAAATGCAAATATATCTATGATAATTAGCAAACTTTTTATTATATTCTTAATTTTATCTTTTTTTTTTTATTTATAACTTTCATCCAATGTTTATAGTTTTTAGTTTAAGTTTCTGAATTAGAATTATTTGTTTCGACCATTCGAACACTTCCACAAAATGAATTTTAAATACTTCTTTCTACATTTAAATAACAAAAAAAAAAAAAATTATTTCTTTGATTCAATTTGATTTAATAACATTAAAATTTTCCATTGAAATTTCGAAAGTAATTTGGAAAAAAAAAAAGTACAGTATGAAACTACTTTGTAATATTTATACTAACAAGTCACCTTTTTTTTTTTTTTTTTCATTATTAAGTATCCTAGTAAAGCCAAATGAAATGATACCTTGAGTCAATTGCGCTTACTCAATAGTAACGTCAAATGAAATGTAAAATTATACTATATTTTAATTTAAATATTTTATCGAAATGAATTAAAATTTTTTTCACTTTTACTTAATTTCTTTTCTTTTCAAAGCATAAAATATGAATTAATTAAGAACAAAACTTTAAGTTTAACTTAAGCTCCTAATACTATAAGGTTAACATGTAAAGAAATTATCATTCACTCATTGTAAAATTCTTTTTTATCGAAATGATTTAGATCAGTTTGATAACTCTTAACTTTACATTCCTTTCCTCAGTTTATAATTAAAAAAAAAAATGTTCCATGCAACAATTGATTATGCTAATATGCAAGTTTATTTCTAATATTTATAATTGATGAAATTTGCAAATTTCATTTTTAAGCAAAGTATCCTTGCAGAATACAATACTACCAGAGGATTTGCGGTATCGGACACGATTAGATGTGCATGGAAATGTTATGACTGATAAGAGTGATCGTATTGCTGTATGCTTATCACCTGTGATATTTTGTTTACTTATTTCAATTAGTGCGCTAATGATGGCTACATTCATCGTATACATTTCATACTTTCGTAAACAAAACAAAAAATTATGGACATTTTTCTAGAGGAAATGTTGCATTGATAGGTACCGGTAATTCCAGGTGTATCCTTATCGGGTTAACATAACAATTGTTTTGTTTTTAATGGGAATAGTCAAAGATGATTATGCCATCCTTATCACTACTATTTTTAAAATAAAAATTACTTTGTATTTGAGGATACTGATAATGGCATTACTATCTTATCATTATGCAATATATTATAAATGTTTTTTTTCCTGTTTATTCATTTTGAGTCGTTTTTTTTTTTTTTTTTTTTTTTTTTTTTTTTTTTTTTTTTACTTTTATCTTCTTTCTGAATTAACAATCAATAAATTGAAATTAGCATATATTTTGAAAAGTATTAGCTAAGATTTAATAAGTTAATATTTAGTCATAAATGTATTATCTTTCTCTTATCACATCTTATTAGTAAGATTGATTATTATCATTTTGTTTTGCAAATAGATTTGAAATGAAAATCTTTTTTTTTTTTTTTTTTTGCCCTCCCATACTTTCAAAAATTTCAAATTTTCATTCAGAAAAGAATGATTTCATTAATTATGGTTGTTACATGTATTTATATTAAATGTAATAAAAGATTTGGAAGAATTCATTTTGAAAACTTTTCAATTTGAAACAGAATTATGGATGGGGTCAGAGGTGACAGACGAGATGAACTGAAAAAAGGAGGACTGAAAATGAAATTGTGCTGGGTCATCGATCATATCTAATCAGTTTTGACACAACAATAGACAGATCAACCAGACAGATCGAAATAAACTTTTATTTCAAAGACTGACTACCGCTATCGTTACTACTACTACTACTACTGTTGTTGTTGTGGTTGTTATTAATTGGTGTTTAAATTGTAGATTGATGGGTTTCATTGTTTTCAAAATGAAATTTAAATTGAGAATGCAAATTGTTTAGATATCATTCATTGAATAGTTGTGATATGATATGATAGTATATTCAATTCATCTTTGAACTCTCTTTTTAACTCTTTTCTCTTTTTCATTTCACTTCCTAATCAAAATTTTTCTCATCGAAAATATTACTATTATCATTGACGATGGAGAAAATATATGTCAATGAATGAAAATAAACATTTTAAAACTTTCCTTTTCAATTGCTCAGCTTCCCGAAAATAAAACTGGTTTTTGAAGTTCCTAGTTGGAAAAATATGAAATGATAAAGTGATCATCATCCTTCTAATTATTTCACACACCAAACAGTTATTATTACTATTGTTGTTGTTGTTGTTGTTGTTGTTGTTGTCCTCAAAATGAAATTAACAATTCACAGCAATGCAAATGTAAATTTTGATCCATAAATATTTCATTATTATTGTTTATGTGCTAGTAAAATAAAGTAATTTAATTTTAATTTTTAAATGATTAAGAAATAAAAAAAGAATGATAAGTAAAAATAATAGCACAAAAAAAAAATGAAATAAAATGTATGAAAGAATCATTGTAATTTAACTATATAAATTGTTTACAAAAGAAAAAAAAAATAAACTAAGTCTGAATTTCTATCGATAAGTTAACTTTTATAGAAAACAGTAATTTGGATAAATCAACGCATTCCTGAAAATGATATCTCTGGAGTGGTAACAATGATAATAATATTGAAAATAATAATAATGAAAGTAATATCTCTGAAATGATAATAATAATAATATTGAAAATAATAATAATGAAAGTAATATCTCTGAAATGATAATAATAATAATATTGAAAATAATAATAATGAAAGTAATATCTCTGAAATGATAATAATAATAATATTGAAAATAATAATAATGAAAATAATATCTCTGAAATGATAATAATAATAATATTGAAAATAATAATAATGAAAGTAATATCTCTGAAATGATAATAATAATAATATTGAAAATAATAATAATGAAAGTAATATCTCTGAAATGATAATAATAATAATATTGAAAATAATAATAATGAAAATAATATCTCTGAAATGATAATAATAATAATATTGAAAATAATAATAATGAAAGTAATATCTCTGAAATGATAATAATAATAATATTGAAAATAATAATAATGAAAGTAATATCTCTTAAATGAGAATAATAATAATATTGAAAATAATAATAATGAAAGTAATATCTCTTAAATGATAATAATAATAATAATAATGTTGAAAATAATAATAATGAAAGTAATATCTCTGAAATGATAATAATAATAATATTGAAAATAATAATAATGAAAGTAATATCTCTTAAATGAGAATAATAATAATATTGAAAATAATAATAATGAAAGTAATATCTCTTAAATGATAATAATAATAATAATAATGTTGAAAATAATAATAATGAAAGTAATATCTCTGAAATGATAATAATAATAATATTGAAAATAATAATAATGAAAGTAATATCTCTGAAATGATAATAATATCTCCAATTTTGAGATATTTTTTTATCGATTACTCACATATTCAATTTCAAATTTAGATATTCAATTTGAAAAGAGATAAAAAAAAAACTTGCCAATGTCATTCTTTGGATTTTAAACAATTTTTTTTTCTAATTTATTGATAAAAGATAAAAGACTTTCTATCTGCTGAAAAATTATCATCGTAACAGTAAACAAAAATTTTAATCTTTGTAAACTGTAAATTACTTAATGAAATATTTATTGTTTCAAATATTTATTTGTCGTTAATATGAATATTAATTTTAAATACCTTAATGATATGTTTGTTTGCAAAGGATTATAATCATAAATTTTTTTTTTATTTAACTTTACAGCACTTTTTTAAATCAAAGTATAATAATGTGATCAAGAATTGCAAGAAAATTTACTTAAATTTACTTTTAATGTAAATTGCATAATCAGGAATTTACGTTTAAAAATATGCAAATTTCGAGAATATTTTAAATAGCTAATTTTTATTTTATTTTTTTTTTTTTTTTTTTTTTTTGTTGAAATTATATCAAACTCTTTGTTTCCTAAATTTACAAAAATATTTGCCGAAAAATAGTTAGAACTTTGGATATATCTCTTTCCAGTTGTGCGCTTTTCTTTCCTTCTTTTTTTTGCATCCCGGGAATTTTCTCGAGATTTTACATAAGCTCATGTTGAATTAAAATAATAATTTGTTTTAAATTAATAGGATTGAAATATATTTTTAATAATTTAATTAATAAGCTTGAAATATGACTCAAAATAAGATTTTTTTTTCAAAATATATTTTTGAATGCATTTTGTTAATTGTTAAAGATTAAATTAAAATTTTAATATAAAATTTCAATAAATCATTTATAAATATGTTATGCACTAAACAAATTAATAATCTCTCATATTTTGGTTAATTTTCATCAAAATCTATATTCATGTTTAAAATTATATGTTGACAGATCTCAGTTCAAAAGTAAAATTTATTATTCACAATAAAATAATATTGAGCAGTTTAAAAACAGTGGAATTTAATTGCAATAAATAGAAACAGTAATAATAATTTATTAATTACAATCAATAGAAATAATAATAATAATAATTAATTAATTGCAATAAATAGAAATAATAATTAATTAATTATAATAAATAGAAATAATAATAATTGACTAATTACAATAAATAGAAATAATAATAATTAATTTATTACAATAAATAAAAATAATAATAATAATTAGTAATAGTGATGAATCAAAGTAATTTTGAGAGAAAATCAGGAAAATTCTGGAAAAAAACAATGTTTTCTTCTTGCAATAGAAAATAAAATATGCAAATTTGTGTATGTACAAATGAGAAAATATCATTTTAATATTTCGAAAATTGCGGAGAAAGAAGGAATTAATTAATAAAATAAAATTAAAGCCTTAATTAGAAAATTCTGATATGAGATTTCAGTAAAGCATATACAAATAGATTGTTTATTCTACAATTCAACATTTCTTTTACTTTTTTTTTTTCTTTTTTTTTTTTTTTAAATTTTGACCAATGATTTTGATTTTTGAATCAATAACTTTTCTCGGGCAAGTTTACCTGATGACAATGGAGTGTCATCTAGTGGATCCATCTCCTCGAATGGTACATTATTATCAAATTTCACATATTCTGAAATATTCACTAATTTAATTGCTTCAAAGTAATGAAAACAAACAAAAATATATTTTTTTTTTTTTTAATTTAATATATTTTTATGTAAATTTGTACAAATAGAAAAAAAATAAAATAGAAAAATGACAATTTAGATTACTTTTAACTTTTACTTTTATCATCAAACTTATTTTTAGCAAAAATTTTTTAAGAAAAGTTAAAAAAAAGATTTGTATTTGTGAAAAAAAAAAAATGAGAATAAAAAAGAAAATTTGGAATGGAATGAAGGAAAAAAAATAAAAATTGATAAATTAAAAATTATGTTGCTGAAAATTAGTCATTTAAAATATTTTTTTTTTTTTTTTTTTTTGAAAACAGTAATTTTTAATGACAAATTTTTTGCATTCTTTAGCAACCAGTTTTTTCAATAATTTAGCAAAAAAAAAAAGAAAAAAAAAATGTAAGGTAATGGAGGCAATAAGAAAGAAACCGGTACAATCAATTAATTTAAATTACTTAAAAATATTTTGATTTGTTGAAGATAAAACTTAGAAAAAGTCAAAACTTAAGAAAATTATATTTTTATGATCACAAAAGATCCATTTTTTTTTTTTGTTTACTATTGTTAGAGACAATATTTTTTTCAAAAATTTTCTCTGACAATTTTATGTGAATTACTTTAAATCGGAAAAATTTACCAAAAAATAAATAAATAAATAAATAATAGATACTCTACGAAAAAATAAGTAAATAAATAATAAACGCTAATACTTTCGAATGTATTTATTATTATTATTACTGTTATTATTATTATTATTATTATTATTATTATTATTATTATTATTATTATTATTATTATTATTATTACTGTGAAAGAAGAAAGATAAACTAACCGGACAATTACTAGCTTTTTTTTTTCTTGAAAGTATAATTTTTATGAAAAAAACCTATTTGTTACTAACTGTTTATTATTTCGAAAAATTTATTGAAAAGACCTGTGTCATCAGATATTTCAAAGATTTACTCTTTCATATGATTCTACTTTTCATTTTTTTATTTTTATTCTATGAAAAATAAATAAATAAATAATAAATACTAATACTTTCGAATATATTTATTATTATTTGTATTATTATTATTATTTGTATTAATATTATTATTATTATTATTATGAAAGAAGAAAGATAAACTAACCGGACAAATCCAGGCCACCATCATTATTTGTATCAAATGAGTAAAATATAGAATGGAAATTGGAACGAGGTTTCAGGCCATATCGTTCAGCCAAGATTTTTTCCACCTCTTTGATGTCCAATTTTGAGTCTAAGTTTTCATCGAATATCTGAAATTCTTTTTTTGCAGCACTTTAGCATAATCACAAATTAGCACATTGAACTCCTAAAATTATAATTACTATTAAACAATTTCCTCTTCTGCTATTTAACAAATATATAACTCTTCTAAAATGCTGCACTCACTTCCTTTGCATGAAATTAAATGTAATTTTAGTGTTTGCAGCATTCTCGAGATACAATATTCTCGAATTCTTTTTAATATATTCCAAAGCATTCTTGAAAAATGAATATCTTTTCAAGTTTTTATTAAATTTATTACTTTCAACTTTGATAAATGAACCTATATTTCTTAGTTAAGGTTTCAAATCAAAACATAATTATATATAAACGAAATAGTAAACTTTTCTTTTTTTTTAATAATAACATTTTAAAATTACTTATAGCTTACTTTCACATGACATTGATTTTTTCTTAAAACAAATATTCTACAATTTAAATTGAAAAAAAAAAATTTTCTCCTTTTTTGCATAAGTTTTCAAAAGTTTTAAAATGATAAAAAAAAAAAATTAAAACTTGATTAAATTAAAACTTTCATGATAAAAAAAATGATATTTTAGTACTTCATAAATTTGGCTAAAATATTGCGCTTGTCGCTTATCAACTTCTTGTTGTTTCACATTCTCGTCAGCATCATATTCACTACGTGAAACAAATCCATCGTCTATAATATATTAAAATATAATAAATAAAATGAAATATATTTATGGACAATTGCGCTTTACTTTATAAAATGGAATATATTTATGCACAATTGCGCCTTACTTAAAAGTATCCTTTTTCTTTTCTTATAAAAGTTTATTCCTGCTGCTAAAATAAATTTAAATGAGGTATTTCAGAGAGTAACGTTGTAAAATTGTTGTGAAAGTGAGAAATTGAAGTCTCACTAATCTTAAATCATTCTGCTCAACACTATTATATATTAAAATATAATAAATAAAATGAAATATGTTCATGCACAATTGCGCCTTACTTTATAAAATGAAATATATTTATGCACAATTGCGCCTTACTTTATAAAATGAAATATCCTTCCTTAAATTTGTAACTTTTTTCATAGACAAAAAATACTTTTATAAATTTTAACATTTTGAAAAATTTTCCAAAAAGCTTCCAAAGAATTAACCATAAATGTAATGCAAATGAATAAAAAAAAAAAGTAAAAAAAAAATTTGTATTTATTTAATCTTATTGATATTAAATTATATTTGCATTAATAGTACCAACGAATACAATGCTATTAATTTAATTCAAATATTTAAATACTTTTAAAAAGAGAACTAACGATTCTTGTCAGTTTGTTCAAATTCAAACTTTTTCATCTTTTCATATAGCAAATCCAGATGAAGATATTCTTCAAATGATAATTTATTGTCACCATTTTGATCTGATCGCTTAAATTGTTCCACTAAATTTAAAAATAATTAAATAAAAATAGAAATAGTTAAAAGTATCAAAAATGAATGCAAAAAATTGATATTAAATATATATCAAAAAAAATGCAAAAAATTTCATTTTTAGACGAATTTTTTTTTTCTTTTTTCAATTTTCATAGGAAATGATTTTTTGATTTAAAAAATATTCAGTGAAAAAAAAAAAAGATCTAAAATTTATATTATCAAACATTTTTAATTTTTTAAAAAAAATCTTAAATTAGTAATTGAATAGTGTCAATAGTAATCTTGAAACGAACCAGCTGTTTCATACGGAAAATCCGGATTAGCACTTTCAGGAATTCTAATTGTGATTGTTCTCGAATTGATCAAATAAATGTAACAAAATAATAAATAAAATGATATGATAAGCATTCCTTTCCTTCTGAAAATGAATTGAAACTGTTCTTCTGATACGAATGTCACTGATTTCGAAGGTAATTTCCAGGTATTTATTTATACAATGATTTGCCCTCACTCTCATACATTTACTAAACATTCAGGTTCTTTTACCCATCAACCACTCCCCGCTAATTGGGCGGGTATTCTTCCAAACAAAAAAAAAAAAAAAAATTAGATGGAAAGGATGGGTGGAGTATCTGAAGAAATTAATTGTTTTATTTGTTTGACCTTCACTTTGTACTAAGTCAACTATATGAGATGTACTAATTCAAATCTTTACTCGATCAGTTGAACATTTTATTTGACTGATAACAGCAATCATTGATAACTACAATCACTGATAACGATCGATCGTTACATATTGCATTTGATTATTTATGCATCATTTTGCAATTTATAATTTTTTATAGCAAAAATTCTCGATGTTAGTGAAATCAGTGGTGATAAGTGTCCTCAAATATTGAAATTTACATTGATCACATCATATCACAACTTTACTTATCGTTGAAAAGTAACAAAATTTTATTCAGTTGAATTTTTCAAAAAAAAATTTTAAAATTAGAATAAAAAATTAACTACTAATTTGATTGTTATTTGTAAATTAACTATTTCATTTGATCAAATTAATTGTCAATTTAATTCATTAACCAATTCAATTTACATCATTCAGTTTTAATTACTCAAAATTTTTGCTTAGCTTTTTTTGCGCCATAAACCAATGTTTATTTCATTTTCAATCAATTTTTGATAAAAAAAAAAAAAAAATTTGAAATTTTGTTAATTTATTTAAAATCAAAAATCAAAAAACAAAAAATTTTTTCAATTACTCATATTCAATTTTTTAAACAATTTATGCAAAAATTTTTGTCAAATATATTCAAATCATTTTGTTTTTTAAATTTTGATCGAATAGCAAAGAATTTTTCGTCATCAATTTTGCAAATTTTATGACAAAAAATATTCGCTAAAATGTAAACTATCAATAAGTTTCACAAAATTTTTAAAATTTTTGTTCGTGAAAAATATCTGTTGTAAAATTTTTAAATGATAAATACAAAAAATGTTAGTTGAAATTTTTTCGCAAATATTTCAGTCTATAAAAACAACTAATTTAAATTTTAAAAAAACTGGGTGTTGAATATTTAAATTTTTCAAAAAAAATATTTACTATCAGCCATTCAAGCCTATAATAATTAAAAATTCTCATATTTCTAAAATTTTCAAATTATAGTTTCTCGCTATTTTCAAAAGCTACTTGTCAAATATAATCTAATCAACAACGCTTACAAATTGAAACAAAAAAAAAATTTATTATATTTTTTTCTATTTATAAACTTAAAAATCATTCGATAATCATTTCGAACTATCACAATTTAATTTATCATTTTGAAAAATATTCAGTAAGTCAAATATTTAAAATAAATACACTTTTTATTATTGGAAGTCATTAAGGTTTATTTTTTTTGGAAAACTTTTTTTTCTTTTAAGAATTAATTCTTGAAATATTTTGTTTTAATAATCACTGCTTACGACAAAACAAAAAAAAAAAAAAAAAACAAGAAACAATTATTTTTGTCAAAAAAAAATTTTTGTTTTTTTTTTTCAGCCAAAAATTTTCCATTTTTTTTCGTTTTTTTTTTTTTTTTTTTTTGTTTTTAGAAACAATAATTAATCAAAGAGATGAGAAAAATAATGAAATAAATATGATTTCTTTTTATCTGACTACATTTATCTTTGATTTTTCTTGAGAATTAACCATGTAGATTTTATTTATCATAATTAAAATTGATTTCTTTTTATCTGACTACATTTATCTTTGATTTTTCTCGAGAATTAACCATGTAGATTTTATTTATCATAATTAAAATTGATTTCTTTTTATCTGACTACATTTATCTTTGATTTTTCTCGAGAATTAACCATGTAGATTTTATTTATCATAATTAAAATTGATTTCTTTTTATCTGACTACATTTATCTTTGATTTTTCTCGAGAATTAACCATGTAGATTTTATTTATCATAATTAAAATTGATTTCTTTTTATCTGACTACATTTATCTTTGATTTTTCTCGAGAATTAACCATGTAGATTTTATTTATCATAATTAAAATTGATTTCTTTTTATCTGACTACATTTATCTTTGATTTTTCTCGAGAATTAACCATGTAGATTTTATTTATCATAATTAAAATTGATTTCTTTTTATCTGATTACATTTTATCTTTGATTTTTCTCGAGAATTAACCATATAGGATTTATTTATCACAATTAAAATTGATTTCTTTTTATCTGATTACATTTTATCTTTGATTTTTCTCGAGAATTAACCATGTAGGATTTACCTATCATAATTAAAGTTGATTTTTTTTTTTATCTGACCACATTTTTTTTATTTTTCTCGAGATTTAACCGTATGGGATTTATTTATCATAATTAAAATTCATTTTTTTCTTTTTATCTGACTCATTTTATCTTTGATTTTTCTCAAGAATTAACCGTATGAAATTTATTTATCATAATTAAAAGTTTATTGTTGAAATGAAACTATCAAATGTTTTATTGAAAGTTTTGTTTCAATGATTTTTTTTTTTTTTTTTATTGAATGACCTGAAATTTAACATCGAATTAGTTTTTATTTTTATTTGAGAAAGAAATTAGTATGCACGTAATGTATGTGTTCTGAATGAAAATGTCATCATAAATGGTTGACGCACTCATTTTAAAACTTTATTGTGATCAAAAAAAAAAAAAAAATACACCGCAAAATTATTATAGATAAATTGCAAGGACATTAATTAAAAGTCTTTGTTAAAATTTATTAATTAAAATATATCTAAAATTAATTGATAATTAGCTAATAAAATGGTAGCAAATTCTGATAAAAATTTTGATAAAATGTATTATCAATAGAAATTTTAATCTGTATGTAAACTTTTTTTTTCTATTCAAATTTATAAATTTATTAATTAAAATGTATCTAAAATTAATTGATAATTAGCTAATAAAATGGTAGCAAATTCTGATAAAAATTTTGATAAAATGTATTATCAATAGAAATTTTAATCTGTATGTAAACTTTTTTTTTTTTTTTTTTCCATTTTAAAAGAATGTATCAATGATTTAAATTAAAAACGAAGCACTAAGAAGAATTCATTATTCATTAATAATTGTTCTCTCAGAAATTTTCATAGACCTGTTTTATATCATTTAAATTCTTTTCTTTTCTTTTCTTTTCTTTCTTTCTTCTTTTTTTTATCTCTCATCGATATTCGTTGTAAACAAAGTAATTTATCAGTTGCATCATTCATCTCTCATTATTTTCAGGTAAATTCATACGCTACTACTTTCAGTTTAATCATAAATGTCAAAAAAAAATTGATAAATTTTAAAAAATTTTTTTTTTGATTCTTTTTTTTTTTTTTTTAAATTTAATTTCCTATGCAAAAGTTTTTGTTTTGATATTTTCTTTAGTGAAAAAAGGAAAAAAAAAAAAACAATATTTTAACTAATGATTGCACCAGAATAGAATATGAAGAATTTAAGAAAAATTTTTGAAGATTTTAAGAATAATTAAAGAAAATATTTCAAAATGATTAAAAAAAAAAAAAAAAATTAAAATTAAAATATTTGCTAACATTTAAATTAATCATTTGCAAGTTTGATAAGATAATTTTATAAGTCTTTCATTTTTATAAATAATATTATTGCATTATTTATGTTCTAATAAAATTTTTAGAATTCAAGAAAATTTAATGCTATCTTAATTGAGAAATAAATGAATAGAAATTTCAAAAGCGGAAAGTATTTTGAATTTAAAAAAAAAAAAAAATTGAAAAAAAAGTTGAAAAAAAATTTTTTCATGAAATTATTAATAAATTAATACAAAAAGAACAATGACTACTTTGATGATTACTTAGGTGTAATACCTTGATTTAAATGGATGATATCACAGTTCATTTTGCACAAATTAAAAGCTTAATTGGAATTTATTTATGCTGAGAATTTATCTGAGAAATTCGATTATTCATTTCCAATTTGCTGTATCATTTCAAGTTTCTTCTATATCAACTTATCAAATTAACTGTAAATGATTTATTATCAAAAGTGACACTTACATTTTAATTAATAAAAAAAAAAAAAAAAAACACAAATTCTGCTACACAATGTTAGATATTACCTTGTGGCTTTTATATTTTAATTAATTATTAATTATTTGTGAACAGGTGGTACGATGTTAATAATTATTTATCGATTTGTGAAAATAAAAATTATGTATAACATTCAGAAAATAGTTATTCAGAATTAAATTGAAAGCTTAAATTAGAACTTTTGAAATTTTTGAAAAAAAAAAATCCTTTCCAATTAATTGAAAAAGAATTGAGAATTTCAAATTTAGAAATAACAAATGTTTGAAATTTTAAATTCAAATTTGGTATGTAATTATTTCAATCAAATTGCAAAATATTTCACTTTTAATGACATTAATTTCATATATATATATTTATCTTAATTAAAGTTAATAATTAAATTAATTTGTACTTACTTAATTGAAGTTTAGCATTTATATGAAACGTAAACAGTACGTCATTCACGATTGCTGATCTGTTTGCAGTTAGCTAAAAATGGTACTTACGTAATCACGTTAAATACTTTTACGTTAAATTAGTTCCGTAATCTTATAATTCACTTTTTTTAAAAAAATTTTTAACAAAAATTTTTTATTATTTGTGAGAAAAAAAAAATTTTTTTTTCCAGAAAATGAACTTTTTTTCTATTCTCGAATCATTCGAGAATTGTGTGCAATGTCAAAACAAAAATTACAACAAATTAGGATAAAACTGGATTAATTTAAATTTTAAAATAGAATATACCCAGAAAAAAATTTTCTTTTTTTTTCAATTTTAAAATCTTTATAAATGTATTTCAACAATGTAATATTTATGTGTCATTCTTCTGTTTGATGATAGTTTAGTGATTGTCAACAACAACAACAACAATGTTGTTTACGTCACATGTGTGAATAGACAATTATAATTAATTGAAATTACATGAAAAATGTATTACACTGTTACAAAAAAAAAAAAAAAAAAAAAAAACAAGAAAAGATATTTGTTGGAAATAAATGAAAGTTTTCTGTAAACAATGTTATTTGTTTCTTTTTTTATTTTAAAAAAGAAAATGCATATGACATTCATAGCTTTACAATGAACTCTTTACAATTACAATTAGAAGAAAATATTTTTTTTCAATAAAAAAAAAAAATAAATTGAAATTCGTTCTGTTTTTTTTTTTTTTTTTTTCTTTTTTTCTTTTCAGATTGCATTCATTGATTATCTTTCAAATAAATCACAAATTTCATTTTATATAAATTGAAATAACCACTGTTTATGACATTGGACATACATTTCAATAAACTAAAATTGCTAATGTCTCTTGCTTCTATCAAATAATCATGTCCATCATGAATTTCAAAAAAAAAAAAAAAAACTTTTATGTATTTGAAATTACATTCAATTTTAATTAATAGCAAAAAAAAAAAAAAAATTAAATTAAAAAATTTGTTCTTAAAATGTTTTATAGTTTTATTTATAAGTGCTTCAAATATTTAGCATTTACATTCATAAATTTGATAAAAAAGTGAAAAAAAAAAAAATATTACAACAAATTACGCCTTACAGAAATATTTTTGCTCATTTTTTTACATTCAATTTTTTTTTTTTTTTAAATGTTACACCGAAACAATGCAGATGAATTTAAAAAAAAAAAAAAAACAATAATGTGAGAAATTTTGAAGTTTTGAAACTGAATTATTAGCTATAAATGCAAATATTTCCATCAATTTGATTATATATATTATATATTTCAATTATATATTTAAACATAATATTTTAAATGTTGTGATATTAATATTAATAATGATAATGATATTTAATAATGATGGTAATAATAATAATATATAATAATAATATTAATGATAATGATAATAATAATAATATTAATGATGATGATGATAATAATAATAATATTTAATAACGATAATAATAATATTAATAATAATATTATTTAATAATGATATAATAATAATATTAATAATGATAATAATAATAATAGAAGTTTTTTTTTTTAATAATAATAATAATAGAAATTTGTTTATTTAATCAGATCGAACTGAAGAAGTTGAGATCAATGTAAGAATGAATTGAATTGATTTTGTACAATTTTTAAAAGATAAAATAATGCTATTGCATGTCTTTTCTCATACATAAAGCAACGAAAATAAAATGACCAATAAGTGGACTTCACTGACCACTACCAATTACTAATAGCTTATTTTTTTGCACATTTGTAATATGACATCATAATTCTCATCATAATTTCTCGATATTTGAGAATCAAACAGAGAACTTTCCTTCCTTTCGTGTTGTTTTTCTTCTTTTTTCTTTCTTGGAAATTAAATAAAAAAAAAAAAAAACACAGTGCAAAAATTAAGAAAAAATAATAATAATAAAAATATATAAACATAATATATCTGTGTGACAAAATTTTCAATTGAAAGCATTGAGACATTTTGAATTATTCCTAACTTTAGCAAAAACAATGAATGTATTCTTTAACATTCCATCAACTTATATGGTCGCAAATAGATTTTTCGTTTATTGAAAAATAAGTAAAGAGAATTCCGTTTCTTTTTTCTTTCTTTTTTTGTCAAATGATGTCCCACTTTTAATTTTTTTATGAAATGTTTTCTTTCTTTTTTTTTTTTTCCAGCTCTTCAATTTTGGTTTTTTACAAGTTAGAACCGACAAAACAAAAATGTAATTTTTCCTTATCCTTTAATGCTTTCCAATTCCAAAAAAAAAAATGTAAACTCTCCATGCTTATCAGACCTTCAGGTCTACCAAGTTTAAATGCAATGAAAAAAAATTCTGGAATCAATGAAAGACTTTAATCAAATTTGATTCTAATTTTATCATGACATTAATCGTTTGAAAATTTGCAATCTGTTGAGTGATGCTAATTCTTCCAAACTTTAAAATCAATCGATAGCAGTGAAACTGTTTGATGAATGTTATGACGACCCGAAGAAGAAGAAGAAGAAGGAAAAATCCTCTTATGTGACAAATTTTGACTTTTATGTGACAATGTCAAATAAATTTATAAATAATAAATTTGGAAGAGAAAATTCTTTCCCAAATTTTTTCAAAATATTCTAGGAACCTTCTATCATCGAAGTAATCCTTTGTTTCTTTTGCCCATTCTGTAAAGGAATGCAACGAATGTTATTTTATACAAGGAAACGAATTGGGTTCTTTTCATCGATGACTAAATTTCGTACCTCTGTCACTGTTCTTTACAGTAATTCGATAATTGCGAGTGCATATCTTCATGAAGAGCAACAAAAAAAAAAAAAAAAAAGAGCACTCACAAATGATTTATTTACATAAATATAGAGAGAGAAAAGTGCTAAAATAAGAAAACAATTTTTGAAAAATTTTTTTTCCCACCAATGATTGATGAAAAAGTGTTGATAAGATGCGTCTTTGCAATCAAATTCTGAAATAAATTATTAATTATCAAAATTAAAAGAGACAATCAATCCAAATAATAAAATAACAAAATAAAGGCTAAATTGAGAAGCTAAAGACAACTATTTGCAAAATTATAGCTTTTTTTTTTTCCAGCGAATTATCATAAGAATTTGATATTTATTTACGGAGCTATTAATAAAAAGAAATGATAAATAAATAACAAAATTTTCATTGCAATAAAAGCTAAATTCATCATTTTCGTTACCAAAAAGAATATTAGCATATAAGTATGTCTATCAATATTTTTTTTTAAAAAAAAAAAGGAACAAAGAAGTATTGCTTAAGTTTGTGACAATGAAAAGTGATATGATGTGATATGAAATTTTAAAATGATTGAAATTAAAAAGACAAAGCAGTCTTTCATACTGTACCAAGGATATATTGCTAGGAATAAATATTACAAAAGGTTTTTTAGTTAGAGTAATAAGTAATTACCTTAATTGTTAACTATCATCAATGCCTTCTTCGGCAAAAGCTTGTGGAAGTTGTCGTCGTTCATTGCAGTACGGTATAACTATTGCTATGTAACCTTGATTTTCAGGAGAAGAACGCATTAGATTAGGATCTTCTAGAAGTCGTTCATTGATTTCAATTAAAAGAGCTTTAATACCTGCACGTAGTATATATTCGGTACCATCTTCACAATGCACAATACATAGCTTTGTATCTGGTAGTAGTGCTAGTCCACCCTGCATAGAATTCAACAAATTTTTTTATATCTTTAAAATATGATAAAATTGATCTGATAAAATTATAATATGTGAAAAAATATGATTAAATGAATTATAAAAAAAATCTCACTTTTTTCCCTTTTCCACTAACTTTCTGTTTACTTCGATCAATTCCTCTATTTTTCTTCATCCGCCAATCAATTTTTGTAATTTGCTTTTGTATCAATTCATGACTTTTACACAATGTCACAACTATTACTCCACTTGGATGTCGCAAATAGCATAAACCATTCCCATCATTTTTTAAAATATAACGCTTGTAAACTCGATCCACCACAGATCGATAATTTGGCATTTCACTAGTACATTCCTTGGAAACCATTCAGTCAATGCTCAAACAAATCTTTTGTTATCTGAAAAATCTTACAATTTCTGAATCAAACTACTTACATCTTGATTCCTTCCAATTTTAAAACACTAGTTAGAGAAATATTTTCGAATAAAAGATCTATCATTGGTAGCCACTTGACTATAACAGACGAATTGAGTTAGCTTGCAATTCTCAGAGAGTAAAAAAAAATACAAGCTGACAAGTAGTCAAGAGATTATGTGATTAGTGAAACTGATAACCATCCTCAAAAACGTAAATGTGATACAATTAGCTTATCAGTTGGGAGGAATCATCATTCAAAAAAGTGTTAAAATTATTATCATATCACTGTCATATCGTCATATCACTGCTACAATATCCACATATCTAACTTTATAATTGCTCTTCCAAATAGTTCCCAGATTATAAAAAAACTCTATCAAATATTATTAAATGGTATGGGAATCAGAATAAATTACCCAGGATATCAATACCTGTCTATCACCAATATCAAAAAAAACCAAAACCGCAATTCAGTAGTAAAACATTAATTCCGGAGATAAAGACAAAGTTGAAACAACAAAAGATCCAACAATATAAAACAGTGCTGCACTTCAATGCTATAGATTGAAATTGATACTTTATGGATTCTTTATTCATTATTTCATTGAATCATCAAAATTCTCGACGATACTTTTTATGCGCACTGAACCAATCATATGGGACAACGAAAATTTTCAAATATTTATAAAAATCATCAAATATCAAATATTTTTGATTATGAAGACAACTGAAATGATTTTTATGTTCGTAAATTTCTAAAGCATTGTTTAAAAAAAATGTACCAGTAAATAGTCCTTGATATATTATTTATGATAGATGCAGTAACACGAAATTATTACCCTCTCTTTAAAACAATGCAAGGCAAAAATATATAAAGAGACTAATAAAAATTTAAAAATGAACCATCACTGTGAGGAAATCAAAGTAATTCTTTTGCATTATTAAAATGATACCAAGTTTATCCTAGCAACATGTACATCCTGTTCAACAATATGAGGCCATCAAATCCTGAGCAAACGCAAAGATTGTAAAAAATGTACGCAAGCACAGATTTTAAAAAGCAGTAAGATACAGCTTCAAAAACAAACAAAGATTACAAAGTACGCTGACTTCAATAACCGTAATCTAAAATAACACTATCTTACACAATCAAAAAGACGTGTTCAACTATTCACAAGAAAACTCTCAACCCCGTTTTAAAAATATTAAAGATGATAACATTAAGATAATATTATCTAACAGTCGCATACACCTTTACCACATATGAAATTGAATTATTTACGTATAAAGAATTCAATTTAATTATTAAGACAAAAAAAGGAACAATAAAAGAGAAAGTGCATGGAGCACAATAGAGCATGAAAACGTAAGTCCTTATGCACGAAAAAATCATGCATGGAATCTGAGGAAGCTCTTTTGAATTGTGTAGAGATCAAAAAAAGAAACAATCTAATGAATTCCTAAAGTCCTGTGGCTTGCACTTTCAAATGCCGCTATTAAAGATCCGGAAAACGATTAGCATCTTCTTGATACGACTTTGGTATTTTGAATATTTTTGGCGTTAGATCATTGCGGAACATGAATTTCTGGAATGTGACTTTCGCTGATATTGTTGGTAGTATAGGAATTTCTGAAATGAAACAATAGGATATAAAAACAATTTATAGAAAAGATGGACACAATTAATTCTAAAATATACTTTTTGAACTTTAATAGTATTTACCGATTCGGACTGGAAAACCAGGTGGCATCTTCATTTTACAAAAACACCGCAATTTATCGAAGTGCTTGAAAGGTGCGACAATTTCGAGAATATCCAATAAAACGTCAACCGAAAGAGGAAAATCTTCGGCCTACAAAAGCTGAATTAAAAAAAAAAAAAAAAACAGCTCAAAAAGAAACTCAACAACTAGCACTTGTTTGATAAATCTATTATCTTAATCATTAATGATATAAAGATAATTATTGATATATTATGCTGCAATTATTGTTCGATGTTTTGAATCTTACTACTAAATGTCAGCTAATAAAGTTGTTGAACAAGTTTTTTTTCTACATCGTTTCTCTTAGCACGATCAGTGAAAGTTTTTCAAAAATTTTTAATACTTCATACGATTTTACCATCATTAGTAAAAAAGAATTTTACCATTGCAACAAGCGCTTTGAATTTCTTTGTATTTTGCTTAAGAACCTGAGCACGTCCTAGAGAAGGAGCAAGACCAGCAGCAGCATTAATATATTCTTCCCAAGTGATCGCTGTTTTTCGCGGTGGAGGTAAACTTTTTCGATGTTGAAGGCTCTGAAACTGATATCTTTACAGACAACATACACGAATGGCATAAATAAATTTCAGTTATTTTTGTTTTTCAATTTAATTACTAAATGTGTTACTGAAAACTCAGTAAGCCAACAGAACTCTGATAAAAATCAAAATAACTGTAAGACGAAAAATTTTTTTAACTTACTATGAATTCATCTTCTGCCAACAGTGATCCCATTGCTAAACTTTGCATGAATGCTTTATTTTTCTTGATATCTTCTGCTGTCAAGTGCTCTCTCCTACAAAATGATACTTCTTAGAAAAACAAAAATAAAGAAATAAACGAAATGAAAACTTTTCACATTTTAGATCATAAGGTTAAATCTCAAAATAATTAAGCGATTCGAATCGGATGACTTTAATATTAATTCGTTATTTTTGCTTCCTTGATGACTTTTCTCTTAAGTGAATGTTCTATTCATCGCAGAAAAATGGAAGAGAAATGAAACCTTCCAGAGAAATAAAAACTATAAACTTGTCCTTCCTAATCAAATAATAATTCATAGCTATCAGGAAATTTTCAGAACAAAAACTAACCGTTTACGTGTAATTAGTGACATACCCTCCACAGTATAATAAACGGCATTATAATCACCCACTTGTTCCTACAAAATCAACATCTACATTAGAAAAGAGCGCCAAAAGCTGTCAAAATGATAGTTTAACTCTGCCTTTGATGACGAAAGTCCGAAAAGAATTAGAATAAATTAAACAATTGAAAACAAAAAAAAACTACCAATTTTTCATGTTTGAAAATCCAACCACTTATTGTTCTTTCAAACGTTATTGGTTTTGTAGACATCTGAGCGCTTACAATATCAGAAGACATTAGAACATCAATTTCTTCATCCAATTCAGTCTCTGATTCTTCGTGCCTTATACGTTGGAATACCTCAAAACCACAGTTATATTGTAAGCCGAAAGAAACGAATAAATTAATATGCAAATAATTTCAATAAATTTCTTCAAAAAAAAAAAAGATTTTGATACTGAAAACAACCTTAGCCTCATGATCTAAAATCAGAAACTGGTCCTTCGAGCGATCTGAATCTGATGAAAAGATGAAAGATATATTGCCTCGTTCCCAGGTTCGATCAGTAAAATCAACTAGTGTTGTGTCCAACCTTAGATTTGTCCCATATTTATATATCTTGCACACATCTGATGGAAGTATCTTAGTGAGCAGAGGAACTGAAATTTAAAAGATGTATGAATTTTTGTAACCACATAAATCTAAACTTGCACTGCGAGTTTTTAATAAATTTAAAAAGAGTCACTTTAATTATGATTCTCGTCGATTATCTTGAATATTGTTTAAGACCTCATCTGCCCAAAGTTTATGATATCAGCGAATCCACCACCAAACAGAAAAAAGGAACTAATAACGGTAAGTACAACTTACGCCAGCTTTGAAAGTCCCATCTTAATTCCATGTAGAAATCACCAAACTCAGACAACATCTTAAGTAAATGAGGTTTTCGAGCTGCCATATTTTCCCGTGATTGTGCCTTCAATTTACGTAACATAGCTGTAACTGAAATTGAATAAAAATTGACTTTTAATAGTACGGCACGTAGGAGTTCTAGTAACCTGTTTAACCTGATATATATGACTCTGGACAGAAGCATTACGGTTTTCCACTATTTCTGAATTTTTTCATGGAGATATAAGTCACATTTAATTCTGATTCAAATTAATCAGTATATAATAATACTAACATTCACATAACAATCAGTTACAACTTACCAGCATCCAAACAAAAATCTTGAACTGAAAAGTTATTATTTATAGTCTAAAACAACCCACGCCCCACGCATAGTGACTATAAGAAATTTTAGCAGAAGCAGAAAGTCATACTGTTCATTAAAAAACATGTCTGGAAGATAGATAATATGAAGTGAGAAAATTTTCCACAACGACAGTAATTAAAAAGAAATTAATTTACTTATTTGTCGGTCACCATAGCTTACTGCTTCCATTAAGCTATTCCACCCATCCTTGTTTTTCGATTTCACTGAAGCATTATGAGCAAGCAGAAGTGTTGTTGCCTCTGAAAATGAATTATGTATTCAGTCCAGAACAATGAGAAATTCGAAAAGCAAGTTTCATCCTAAAAACAAACCCTTGTGTCCCAGCATCGTGGAAATGTGTAAAGCTGTATTGCCTTGGCGATCTTGAAAATGAAGATCTGCACCTAAAGAATTGAACTCATTTCAAATTATGTCCATGATTTACATATTAAACAAAAAATATTTACTTCCATCAAAGAATGCATTCTTTTGAGCTACTAAAACATTGAGCTTAGAGTTAGCAATTACGACATTTTACTACAGAACAAAAAATAAATGAATTAGAAGTGCAACCATTATTAATGAGTCGTGCAATTGACTGTGTATCATTGAAGAATGCAGCACGGTGTAACGGATACCTTTCCACTTCCATCATTGGTTAGAGCAACGCTGAGTAAATTTTGTCAGTGAATGAATTTGTTAGATTATGAATAAAGATGCATTGTGCCTATAAATAGTGTTTTTTTTTTTAATTGCTTCGACTGACATCAAAAGATGATAAAACATACAAAGAGATAACTTGATACTATCATAAAATTGACTCTTCATATCTTTCAACATCTGCGCTTTCGTAGAAAAATTTCATTTTAGTGACACATTATGATTTGAAATAAAAAAACAAACATATACAGTCATATAAAATCTATGAATAATTTGACATTAGCAAAGAATTGAGAGATAATCTGTAATAAATTACAACATATAATTTTAAAAATCATAAAACTATAAAAGACAACTCACAAACAAGTTTTCAAATTGAAGGAATGCATTAATGAATTGCTTCATTGCAATGCACGCAGACAATCATGCATGCATGTGGCAAGACATACAGTAAGTTACATCTGCAACTTGCAGATTACCCTCAAAGTGTTCAATTATAAGCACAGATTCATTCACCCGCCACCACCCAATTCAAAAGTCGCCAGCAATCATCACTCTCACTTCCAATAAAGATTGCGGTATTGTTTCATGCAGTTACTATTGCTCTCTATCGTCTCTTCACTACTCACTCTCTTTTTGCCATTTAGAAATCTGCACACCATCCGCTGCACACTATTTTCGCATATGCTAGACAACCTGTATCTTCTCTCGTGACTAGTGTACTCTTATCGTAGCACTCTAACTGTTCCATCATACTCTCTGAGATCCTTGCATCTCTAACTACCATCAGACAATGCCAAGTCGCATGTTCGTTGCATGCTACGAGAACTGAAATAACATGCTTGCGAGTGGGAGGGATGAGTTGCAGAAGTGTTTTGCTGATTTTTTAGGATGTGTGAGGCTGAGAGAGTGGAAGTGACGTGGAGTGATTATGACGTACGTCAGCTTAGATGTTTGTTATTTTCCATAAATAATAAATGGGAATTCTCTATTTCTCAAAGTTTACGTTTAAAAATCTTTTCATTTGAAATATTTATTGAAATGCCAAGGTTTCTTGTAGTGAATTATCCAAGAAAAGGGAGAAATTTGACATCTGAGAATGAAAAAAGCCTATCTAAACAAAAAGGAAAAGAAAAAAGAAAGATTCAAACAGTTGTTTGTTTAGTTTAATTATAACTTTTATGACTTATTGTTAAATTTGCAAACCTTGTTTTTTTTGATATCTCTTAATTATTGTGTTGGGAAAAATGAATATTTCTCGAGAGAATTTCATTTTTATTTTATTCGGAAGCTTGAAAGTAGTAAAAGCAGTGGAAAGAATATATATGATCAATTAGCAAATGATATTTGTCGTCTAACCAGTCAAGAAAATAGGACTTATTCGACTGTCCTTCACAAGTTCATTTTTGACTTACGAAAAATGGTGTGGAATATGAGAGTTGTCAGTACAAATGAGAATACAGCAATTCTAAATTATCGGAAGGTACCTTAGAAAATATCTAAAAGTTAACATACATTGGGAAACATCTTTAATTAGTTTTATGAGAAAGGAATCTGTTTATATTCTAGATTACTATCAATATTTTTATATGTTTCACTTTTGTTTTATTTCAGTTTTCAATTTAGTTTTCAACTTCTTTTTTTTTTTTTTTTTTTTTTTTTATTTCTGCTCAGCTACAAATCTGTTCAGGGAATTGATATTGATTTAACTGGAAAGAATAGTTGCATTTTCAAAGTTTGACCAAAAAAGATTTTTATAATTCTTTACTGATGACATTTAAGGATGACGAATATTTCCTCTTGAAATTTCCCACAATGCAAAAGGGATTGTGCTGCCTATTTTCAACAATTACTTCATTCCTCAAATACATTCATATTTTCGGCTACAATTTTTGAACATTTCAACAACAGTTTCAGAATGCTAATTCAAAGAAGAGATTTTTTATCCAAAGTAAATAAGGAAGTTTTGTTTCAACTCTTAAACTATAATTAATCTTCTGTAAAAAGACAAAAGAATTATTCATGAATTATAAAAATCTTTGTTGGTTAAGCTTTGAAAATGAATAGCATTGGAATGACAGTATCATTCGATAACATAACAGAAATAGGTCCTTAATTTTATTAATTCATTAAATAAGGTACATTCATGTAATCTAAACTATGCATACTTTCATAATTACTCTTTTTCATAGCAATCGTTTCAATCGATTTATCAAAACCATTTTTCAAGCAACGAAATGAATAAATCTGGTCTCGCATAGTGATTGAAGAAAAGAGTGGATGTGAAACATTTTAATTTAAGATATCTGAAAATGATTACTGCGAGAGGTAAGAGTTTGAACTATGCACTGAATATGTTTCAATTATTTTTTTTCTTCAAAAGTTTTCTTATAAACTTTTCATTACACTATCCTAAATTTCTAAAAGTCCACTGTGTTTTTTCACACTTCTTATGAAACAGATATAATATATAATTTAAGCAAGTTATTTGATTGATATGATTGATAATGTAGTGTTAAATATGAAAGCAAATGTTATGAGCAAGTTTGATTTAAGTTTGAGAATTTATTCGAATGATAGAATAATTACGAAGCAAACATGAAATGATCATCAATTTAACTATTTCTAATGCATAAGAATGAAATGAAATTGCACAGCAATTAGGAAGTAAAGATTTGCTAGTTTTTGCTTTGTGAAAAAAAGAAAGTTGAAGTTTTGAAGTTTCTAACAAATTGATCTCTCTCCGTCCCTCTTTCCCTCTCTCTCTCTCCCTCTCTCTCTCTCTCTCTCTCTCTCTCTCTCTCTCTCTCTGTTCCTCTTAACATGATGAGATAAGCAAGAAAAGAAAGTAAAGAAAAAAAATTAGTTTTAGAAAAATTTCTAAAACGGAAAATGAACGCTGCAATGCAGCATCATCATTGATGTTTGTCATAATAGATGCAAATAAATAGTTCTTAGTCTCTAATAAAAGCATTGAATAATGCAAGTTGAACTGAACAACGAAGAACTTTCTTCGTGCTTATTTCAATTGCAAATCTGTTAAAATTTGCTTCGAGAATCTAACAATGATGTATTTGTCGAGAAATGATGCAATGAAATTGTTTCATTCTTTATGAAATGGAAAAGTATTATTCACCTGTTTACATTTTAAATCTATTTCTATCTGATATTAAATAAAAAAAAAAAACCGTATACTTTGGGAAGAATTATCATTAAGAGAAAATTTTTAAAGTTGTAGAGTAAAAAGGATTACATTTAGTTAATTACTTTATATGTTTACAACGAATTCATGAAGTAATTAGGCGAGAATGAAGTTAATATCAATTTCCATTCACTTTTATTCCATATTTTAGCAAGAATATATTTTCATAAAGTTAAATGGATAACTTCTTAAACACAGATATATTAGACATAAATTATTAATCATTACCTTAATACTAATACATATTTATTGCTATCAGTTTGAACGACTAGTGTCAATTAAAAAAACATAATACTAATTAAAATTCATTATAATTTGATATGAAATGAGTACTCATATTGAAGTTTTGATAAATATTTTCTACGTGAGATTACTTTTACTACGATAATTGGTGTTATAGTTTGTGTAAAAGAGGGAAAAAAAAAAAAAAACATTGAATCACTAAAAGAAATTAATAAACTAATAAATTAGTTAATAGAATCGAAGAAATAATGGAAATATATAGATTAAATGAAATTTCCCTCTTAACCATAAGTTTTATTTGTTACTTTTATTTAGTTTTACGTAAATTAGAAGATAATAAGCTAATCAATTTGTTTTCTTACCACAGTTAATGAATTTAAAATTCTTGGCTAACTATGAGCCATTATTTGCTTTGCTGTTGTCAACGAAATTTTGATGAGTTCTCTTCCTTTTTTCCATTAAGTAACTGTAGTGGCGCAGTCTTTGAAATGTTTAATTTCTAAAATGAATATTTTCAAGTATAAAAAAGTAATGTTTCATTGTTTGCACCGGAAATCTAATCCGTAAATTATTAAACATCTTAAAATTGAAGCTCATTGCTAGCTTTTATGATGAAATAGTATAATTTGCTACTTTAGTAATTCATAGGAAGTAAAATTCTTTTCTGTCAACTTTGCAAATGATCTTAGGAAAAATGTCAACATCAGAAGGATTTTGATATTGCTTTTGTAGTATGGCTTAAATGAATTTTGCTAGGACTACCAAATTAAGCACCAATTAAGAATGAAATCACTTCAAGAGCTATAATTTCAATTGTTATTCAAAAGTTGAAAGTTTGTGGAAGTGAATGACATAACATTTGGAGGTTTGCACTAACTGTTAAAGTTTAAAGTTTAACAGTTAGAAATTTGAATGCTATTTTGTGCAATTTTATTGTTTAATAAATACTTCATAAATCAATCATTAACATATAAATGCAGCAGATATAACAAATCTTTGAAAAAAAGGAAAAAGGAAAACAAAGATTGGGATAAATCTCTCTTCACATTCTTTCATTCATCATGAAAAGCCATTCTTTTAAAATTTAAAAAAGATCTAAATTCGAAAAGTAGAAAGAGATGTTTGTGATAGATCAAAAGAAAAAAATTCATGAAATATATGGAAGGTCAAATTTGAAGTACTTAAAAGTTTCCATCAAATTACATCGTTAGTTAAATTCCAAAAAATAAAAAGCGAAGAAAATGTTTTTTTTTTTTCTTCATTATTTAACAATTGAAGTAAAACAAGGAATAAATGATAAAACTGCAATCAGCAAAATCGGAATAAATTATGGGAGATGTTTTTTAGAATGTAACTTTTTCATTTTTACTTTTTTTTTTTTTTTTATATAACTCCTAAGTTTTCTCTTTCTTCTCCCTCTCTCTTCTTCTCTCTCTCTCTCTCACTCTTTGTAAATGTTTTATAGCTTTCAACTATGCATTAATTCTGATATATAAGGTTTGAAAATTGCAAAATTTTCCTCTCTAATATCCAAATTTTGAATTTAAAACAAGTTGAAACAAAATCAAATATACTACTCAAAGGGCATTTCAATGTCACAAAAGTTAATATTTTCCTTAAATTAAAGGTAATATGAAGGAAAGAGACAAATCACAAATATACAATGAATGATATCATCTAGCATTATTGTAAGCTTATTTTTCTCTCATAAGCAAGAAAATTTTAAAGGAATGTTTTGATCCAGTAAAAAATTTTTAAAAATTAATTTCAATCAAAAATATATAATAAATTTATTGACTTTGTCCGGTTTGTGACATTGATGAACTTGATCGTTTCTGAAATATACATGAAATATTATTGTTTAGAAGGGAGAGAGAGAGAGAGAGAAGGAAAAAAAAAAAGACACTAAATAATATTGTTAAATGATCTTTTAGGGAAGAAGTGTGACAATTCGAGAATGTCATATATTTTGTTAAAATTGTAAAATTTTCAAAAAAAAAAAAATAAAATTGAAATTAACTGTTCACATTGTATGAAAGAGATTTAACAAATATAATTTATTATTGTTGATAAAACAGTTGCAACATTGTTTCTCTCTTTTATGACATTCATTGTTTTTTTCATTTAAATATTGAAATTGATGATGATTGCTTGTACTAAATATTTTTGGATAATGTACTTCAAAAATATCGTGTGGTACAAGTTCCATCGTTTTTGCATCTTCTTCCTCTTTCTTTTTGCCTAAAATTTAAATGGTAGATAATAAATCTTATTATGTTTGAATTTATGAAACAATACAATTTGTTCAGAAAGTCAACATTTAATTACTTTCACTGATAATTTAATTAATCGATCATAAATGATCAATGGAACAAGTAATCATCGATGATAATGTTTTGAGAAATAGGAAAATTTATGGTTAAAATATTTTGAAATTACATGCTTACACAATTGATGTTCAGAGAGTAGTACGATTGATAAACCAAACATAAATAAAACTGATAATAATCCCAATACAATATATGAAATATGTAAAGCAAACAACCGTCCTGAAATTCACTTAATCATCTTTTATCTTTTCCGGATGCAAAAACGGATAATTTTCTACAAATAATTCTTACTCTCACATTTTTTTTTACTTATAACAGATATATCTTTTCAATAAACACTACATAGTTGTTAACCTCGTAATTGAAATTTATTGACTATTTCAATAAGAATAGCTGTAAAATTGATCGGAACTACTGGTACTTCTGTATAAACCGGAGTAATATAACTGAATAATGTAGTAGCAACAATCGACCGCCATGTATATTTCATTTTCCTAATAATAATAATAATAATTAACTTGCAACATTTGTGTTTTTTTTTTTTTTTTTTTATTTTTAACTTTGTTAACATTTTAAAAAGAATTCAAAAATTTTCCTAATAATAATGATATTTTATTCCTTTGTTAATACTTTGAAAAGAATTTATAAAGAGTATTAACAAACTTTCTTTTTTTTCCTTTTCTTTTTTTTTTTCAATGGATTGAATTTCGTACGTCACATACATATTCAATTTATTGAAATTTGAGTAGACGAAAAGAAAACTAAAATGGAACATTTATTGTTGTCATTTTTTACATTATGTACAGAGTAACACAGAAATGATAACAAATTATCTTAAAATTCTCATTTCTAAAACGCCACATTCATCTGCATGATAATCAATTTGATCAAATGTAATCATTGGACGTGCAACTGATGGATCCCAACTATCCTTTGACCATTCTTCAGGTAATGCACTTCCAAATATTCCAAACACGGCAGCAGAAATCAAGAGAAGAGCTGCTAACATCAAAAAGATTACTCGCCACTCATCAGCATTACTGAAAAAAAAAATTAAAAAAAAAAAAAAAAAACTAAACAAAGGACAATTTTCTGCTCAAAATTCATAAAACTAGCAAACTTATCTTACTATTTTAAAGAACAAATCATCTTACTATTCCCTGCTCATTTGCTAAATATTAATTACGAAATTAAAAAATCAAATTAAACGAGAACATATTTTCATAGAACTTCATAATAATGGTGGACCTATCCTCGAAGTATCGCCATATTTATCAAAAAATCAATATCAGTAATTCAGCTTATATTTAAACTTAAAAAACTAACTATTCTTCCACAAAGAAAACAACAGCTGCAGCTGTAAAGAAAAATGCAAAACCAGTAAAAAACCGAATATAGGAAATAATAAATTGCCCAAAAAAACGGCCCACTAATATCGCACTACGATAAAACCCGTAAAGAGATAATGTTAAAATGCATAGGATGAAAGTGAATGCCGCCACGACACTGAAATTATAGAGTTGAGATATTACATAGAAAAGATAAAATAGGTAGCAATTTTTTACTAAAAAATGATATGGCCATAAGCTATAAAGATATATTACTGTCTACGCGCACCATTAATTTATCTGAATTTCGTTAGCAGAACCTTAGTAAAATAAAATTCCTAAATGTTAAGTTACAATCATATATTCAAAACATATTATTAGCAAATTCTTCCAGCTATGCTGTTATTAGAATTGAGTCTTGATTTTGCAATCAAATAGAAGCTATTTAAGGAAGATGTATAGTGAAATATTAAACTAAACAAAATTACCTGTCATGAAATACTCCGCCAGGAGGAAATATTGCGAGAAAAATAAAAATCAATGAACAAATAACAAAAGAGATAGTGTTGAATGTTAGTATTGATATTCTGTCACTAAAATGTTTCGCTAAACGATACCACAGCCAGTGAAGCTCTGTCATTATAAACTGGAATGAAAAGCAAACACTAAATTATCAAATATTACTTATCAGTTTATAATTAGAAGAAGCAATTTTAGCAAAGTTCATTATTCTCTTCAATCAAATGATATAATTAGCTAACATAATTAATGAAATCACTTGCTTGTTTATCATATCAACAAAAAAAAAGAATCTTATACCATAAACAAGAAAGGAATAGCAGCCAGTAGTGCGATATCAGTGCGAGTTTCACGAATAATCAGCAGGCAGTACAAGGGTAAGAACTGAACAGCAACCGATACAACAAGAAAATAACCGCAAGCAGCAATCCAAATGGCCCAAACCGGAAATGACATAATCAACGGTCGACACGGATTCTCCGCCATAATTCGGTTGTGTTCAGCCTATAGAAAATGATAAATTTTGAATGACAAATAGAATATAAGCTTTACTTCACATAGTAAAGCATAAAGTAAAAGCACTCATAATAAATTGTAATTACCATTTTTTTAAAAATTCATTTTTCTTACCAAGAAATTATTTAATAGATCTGAATGTCTTTCGAATACTATAGAAGCCTCTCAGTCATTGAAAAACGAATAAGGAATAAATTCTATAATGTATGCAATATAAACCTTAATTTTTCCGGCCACAATTTTGTTCAGTTCCAATCCATTCACTGAGGAATGATATTGTGGTTTTTCTCGAAAAATAACCAGCCAGACAAATGCTAGTAAACAAGTCAACGCTGCATGTACCAAAAATGGTGCTCGGCAATCGTGAGCGAATATAAAAGATGAAATTGGCCAACTAATTAAAGGTGCTAGCTACAAATTACAAAAACAACATTATATGTTCATCCTTAGAGAAAATCATCTCAATAAATTTAATGTTTATTACTTATATTTTGGATATACATTATCACATTTATTTATTGCTATGAGAAGAGCTACTCGGTTAGAGACCACAGCCTCTCTCCTATGATAGCTCGGTTCAGACATAAATGAGTAGCCATGAAAACTGCTCAAATTTCAGCACTCAAAAATATTCGTTTAGTTAACTAACTCACAAAGTCGCTCTTAGTCCAAAACTAGACTATAACTCAGTTATCGTTTCGTATTATTAAAACTTTTCCATAATAAGAGATATATTAAATATCTCTTATCATGCCCCTCATAATTGCTTTCAAAAAAAAATATTTTAAATATTTCCAAAAGATGAAGTTCATTAAAATCTAAAAAAAAAAAAAAAATTACCTGAATGAAAGATGTACAACAAACCAAAAATAGAAATTGCTGTTTGAGAGTTCCCCAATTTGCTATCACTAAACCGATTATCGGATAAACGCTGGCAAAAACTAAACCCTGGATAAATCGCATGCAAGCTGTTAAATATCGGCCTAAATCATAAAAAAAATCTTGAGATAAAAAAAAAAAAAACAATTTTTGAACAGCTATAAATGTTGACCAAAACATAAATTTCATAAAAATAAATACAACAAATGTACAATTACCGTATTTAATTTGAGGTGTCACGACAAGTAAGGCAGTTGCTGCAGCTGATACCATCATCATAAATGCAAAAAACCGACGACCACCAAATGACCGAAGAAACCAAGAAATAGAGAAAGATCCACAAAACATTCCAATACCTGGAGCAGTCCAAATCAAAAAGTGTTGCATTCTCTTCTCCGGTGTTCGATGTGCAATACTTTCTCTTAAAATATATTTATAATGAATTTATTCATAAAAGTTTAGTTGTTCTCAAATTTGATAATTAAGTAGAGAATTACACTGTTAAAAAAATTTTTAAGTAAAGAATATTCATTGTGAAAATATTTCAATTTACTGTTTCGATTTTTTGCCACTATCTTTCAAAATTTCACCCCACAGTCTATCTTCATCAATGTTATAAGCCATTTAAGTAGTTATTACTTCATTCAAAGAATTCTAATATTCATAAGTCAGAAATGAACTGAAATTAGTTCAGAGCATTAGCCGTCAAAATACTTATTAATCACTTACTTACCAGATTAATTGGATTGTAAAAGCTGGGAAAAGCTGCTAACATTATGGTATCAAATTTTTTTGAACTAGAAGTAGCTAACATTTCAATTTGCTGTCTCGATTTTTCGTTACCATCTTTCAAATTGTCATCCCACTGTCTGTCCTTATCAAGTTGTAAGCCATTTTTATAAGTCAGCTCTAGAAGTAAAAAAAAAAGAAAAAACTATTCAAAAAGCAGAAAAACTTTTTTATAAAAATAAGAACTTTTTAAACTATAACATGGATTTTTTTAGTGTGTAAATATTTCGAATGAATTGTTCAATAAATGCTGTGAATAAAAACAAAGTGAGCTAGAAACTTACGTTCACTACCTTCTTGCTTACGAAAGATTGAAAGATCCGCACCAATTGGCCTAGAAGAAAAGTTGTAAAAACAAACTGTTGGCTTAATTCAATCTGAAGAAACTCAAAAATTTTCAGTTTCTAATAACTTTTCCATAAAGATATACAATTATTTCACCTTAATGATGTTGTTTTTTCATCATTTACATTTGTATCTGAAAATAAATTCCCATGAGCGAGTATTGTTACATTGCTTGCTAGAAAAGAATATTTGAAACTATAATATTAAATCCGAGAAAATGAAGACAATATAATAACTTCTTTTTTTTTTTTTTTGGAAATATATGCTTCTTAAAAAAATGCACAATTCGAGAGTTCTACTGAAGTTTTATGAGCATTATGATTAAAAAATCACTTCCATACGACTCAACAGTTTCATTGAAATTGAAATTTACTCTTTCCAATATTTCCATTAAATGTCTGCTCTTTATATCTGAGTTTTCCAAACTGTCATTGTTAACAACGCTTCGCAAAAATCGCTCTGAAAAGTTATCATTATATTATCATCTCAGCTATTTAATTCAATATAATCTGGCATATTTCTCAAAATATCATAAAAATCCTTCAAATTAATTTTGGCACTGATTATGAAAAAAAAAAAAATAGGAAATACTTTTTCCTGTAGAAGTTAGCTCTGTCAAATGCACTTGCCTCCATAATTGAGTATTCTGTAAAATGTGAATTAGTGAATGGTTTTATATTTCTCATAAAATAATCAAACAAATTAAACTACTTCATGATAAGATTATAATTTTGAGCTATCACTAATAGTGTTAACTTTTCATTAACTTTTTGAAAATAAAAGTAATAAAACAGAATTATGAAAAATTGATCAACTGAAAATAAAAGAAGACTTGCTTTAAGTTATTTTGTTCTAAAATTTAAAGCTGCCCAAAATTTTGCTTGAAAGTGGAAATTCTATAAAGTGAAACTTTTTTAATATAACTGGAAGATTATTAATGAAGTAACAAAAATTATCATTTAGGAATTCAATTTTTGATGAAAACTTTCTTTTTTTTTTGTGATGAAAACCCACATTGTTCTATATATCACTCAACCTGAGAATAAGATATTGTAAATTTATCAATTAAAATTAAACTTCTTCTTTATAGATGATGAATTCAAGTATTAATTTTACATTCTTCAAGTCAATAAGTTATTAAACTATAAGTAAGCAACTTAACAATTTGATACGATAACAATTTGTTTGCTACTAGAAATCAAACTTCACACTAATCTCTAACAAATAGTTCATCTATCAAAGTGAAATAAATGAAAGAATAATTTTAACTATGAATAAAGTAATGAGAAAAATGAAAGCAGTAATAAAATAACTTACCTGATAATCATCATATATTACAGCAATACTGTAGAGAATAATATTGGCGAATAAAATACTTAAACAAGCAATTAATAATATCAAAACAACGTAGCGAATATTATTAACAAAACAGCAACAGGTAAGCTGTGGAGATTTTAGCATTCGTTGAAATACATTTGCAATCATTAGCAATACTTTTTCCTGAAAATGAATCAAAATGAAATTATTAAATTAACAACTTTTTATCTTCTTTTTTGATTTTAGCAAACGTTTTTGGCAGAAGATACATGCAAAAGTTTTATATTTTATTAATAGAAAGTAAATATTCAAGTTTTAACTATTAGTTAGAGAACAAAAAAATGTTTATAACATATATAAATATCATACAATATCATGAAAAAATTTCAATAATTGCAACTATCTCTCATTTAGATACCATAAGATATTAATGATTAAGCATACAGTTATTTTATCTTTAGCAAAAACTTTTATCACAAAACAATTTTTTTTTATATTTCAAGAAAATTATCTTCAGATTTAAAAAAAAATATATATATATATATCTAACACTAACACAAGTGGATTTTAAATAACATGTAAAATGTAAATCTGAAAAAAGAAATTAAAGCGAATAAAACATAGTTATTCTAATATTTTATGATACATAAAAACAAGGAAGAAATTATTGAAAATGTATTAAAATACTGAACTATAATAATAATAAATAAATAATTTTAATAAATAAATAATTTTTATAAATAATTTTAATAAATAAATATAATAATAAATAATTTTAATAAAATAAAATAATAAATAATTTTTAATTATAAACAAATAATTTTAATAAATAAATATAATAATAAATAATTTTTAATTATTCAATAGTCAATTTAAGTACTATAAATGCAATGATCAATTGAATAGGAATAGTTCTAACTAACGGGTGACAATAGCAGTGTCACAAAATAAGCAAGAAAGAGATGAAGAGAAAGGCGATGAAATAAGAGGTGAGCGCAAAATGAATGAATCAATTCTTTTTTTTTTTTTTTTGTTTTTTTTAGAGCAATTGAGTTGAAGGACATTGAGTTAATAACTTCCAGAATTACATGAAAGTTAGATGATAAACAATGTGACAGATAAATCTCGAAATGTTTTCAATAATTTTTACATTATGTAATTTTTGAATATTCCAAAAATAATTCCAATTAATAGGAGAAGATGATTGATATGATGATATAAGATAAAGTTATTCGATAGCATTAATCATAGCAATTGATTATTTTTTTTTAAATAAAAAAAATTAACAAAAGATTATTTGAATTAGATGAAGAAATTTAATATGTATAAAATGTACTGTTTTTTCTTTTCTTACAAAACTTACATCTAACTTTTTATTACAGATATTTAAATAAGCTTTCGAATAGGCGATAAATGAAATGTTGAAATAAATCAGTTTTGATTAAAATTTAATGTGCGATCAAAAAATGATCAAAGCAAAATCTTTAATCGATTAACCAATTTGTTTACTAATTGGAACAGTGATGATTAATAGAATAATTCATTATGCACTCAGCATGAATCATCATTATTTGATCATGTAAAACTGTCAACAAAGACATCAATAAATATCACCAAAGATCAATCAATACTTCCCAACTGATAATAACTAAGCATTCAAAATATAAATATCACCAAAGATCAATCAATACTTCCCAACTGATAATAACTAAGCATTCAAAATATAAATATCACCAAAGATCAATCAATACTTCCCAACTGATAATAACTAAGCATTCAAAATATAAATATCACCAAAGATCAATCAATACTTCCCAACTGATAATAACTAAGCATTCAAAATATAAATATCACCAAAGATCAATCAATACTTCCCAACTGATAATAACTAAGCATTCAAAATATAAATATCACCAAAGATCAATCAATACTTCCCAACTGATAATAACTAAGCATTCAAAATAAGATGCAATAATGAGTGCTCTAAATAGTTTTTGAAAATCAACTTAAAATATGCGGAAAAATCCATTTAAATAATAAATATCTTATTGTTTAATGCTAATTGAGTATGCTATGAAATAAAGTAAAGTAAAAGGTAAGTGGGAGAGTATGAATGTAAATTGTAGTATTGAAGAGGAATAAATTAAAGTAATTTATCGTTTGAGAAATTATTTAATTCTTAAAAAATACTCAAATAATGAGAATTAAATGTGAATGTAATGAAATTTCTCATAGAATTTAATAAAATAACTTTAGAAAAAATAGCTTATCGGTTCGTTTTGATAATGGACGGAAGAGTAAAAAAGCAAATCATACAAACAAAAATCTGCGATGTCAGTGTAATAGAGAGAATGCGCTTGTATACACACATACACGCACACATACACGCACACATACACATAACATACACATACACGCATACATAGACATACACAGCAGATATTATATGTAGGTATGTATGACTGTGGCGCAATAATCTGTGTGTCTCGTCGATGCTCAAAGTGACAGCAAAAAGAGGAAGGTAAAACTGTAAAATGTGGCGGTGAATGAGTTACCTTACCCGTAGGACATTGCTTCTATTTATCGATAACATTTCAACAAGGAGAGAGTTTTGTGCAGTTAGATGACAGATGACAGTTATAGGTAAGTGATTGTGAAGTGAAGAGAATGCACTCATTAGTGAGAAGAAGTATTATATTCTTAAGGTGAGAAAATCAAACATAATGTTTTCGTATAATTGAAGAGCACAAGCAGTTTGAAATGATCGTTGTAAGAGAGTAGTGGTACATTGCAATGAATTATGTGTTGCATGCACGTCAATCATTGCATTTTGTAAAATTTTCAAAGCATTCCATTTCAAGAAAAATAATTTATTCCAATCGAAATGAAAATATCAAACAGAATGAAGAGTAAGATGACAGTAGAATGAATAACAAAGATAAAATGATACAATGATTAATAATCGTATTCAAGGAAATGATTTCATTTCCTCCAAATTTTCATATCTTTCAATACTGCTAGATCATGTCATATTAATATATCTCAGTTTAAATGACTTCTTCAGCAAACAATATTTCATGTATAAAGTTAAAATGGTACACACAAATCATTTCTTTACATATTACTTACTACTACTTGGATATTTCTCTGCTGTGAGATTTGCAATCCAAGATCTAGGTGGTGTTCGTAATGCACCATCATAGTTAGGATCTGGTAATTTTGAACGATCCACATCAGAATAATAGGGATGTTTGAGGAGTTGTTTAGCTGATATACGCTTGCCTGGATCGTACGTAAGTAACAGCTAAAAGTATAAGAAAAGCATATACTGTTGAATGTTAATAGTGGACATAACTTCACCTACTTTTCCTGCATTTCGACATTTTTTGTTTTAAAGTTAACTTTAATAATGACAATTATGCCAAATACAATATCACATCAATTCTCATCATTTTCATAATGTAAATTTTAATGACAAATTGTAGAAATAGTTCTTACAAAACAAATAACAACTGAACTTAAGGAGCATAAAAAACTTCTTTAAATGAGCTATTAAACAAACTCGAATTATGGCGATACCGATAGGATCCACGTACGAGCTGAGCAAATTATCAAGATGATCATATTCATAACGAGGAAATACAATAGTTGAATAAAATGGTAGTTCTGATACTCCTTTCCAGATCTCTTCTGTAGGCGTTTTCAGTCGTCTGATAAGGAGTTATAAATTATATTATGCTATGCAAACAATATAAAATAGTGCAATAAGAACTTTTTTACTCAATAATTTCACGAAAATTAAAGTTTTTTGAAGTTTCGAAATTCTAAAGCACAGGTAATAAATATGGCATATTACAAAATGCTATATCTTTATTATTTTATTTATTTAGTAACAGAAAAGAAACGAACGAAAATATTTCTCTTAGCTGGCTCGTTTGTGAATGTCCAGGAAATAGAACATCTTTCGTAGCCATTTCAGCAAATATACATCCAATACTCCACATATCGATTGCCGGTGAGTATCGAACTGTTCCAAGAAGTAGTTCAGGTGCTCTATACGATAGCGTTACTATCTTAATTTTAGATATATTCAATAAATCAGAATAAGCAATATTCTATGCAAAGCAATAATATTGCAAAAGAAATGATAATTAATGAAGGTATCAAGTCTTGAAGTATTCTATCAAATGTTTTATCAAATATTCTCGAATATTTATCAAAAGTATAAGTTTACTGCTATACTTGATTATACATTCCCCTTGTAATACTTTTCTAAAATTCACGTTTTTACGTAAATCAGTTAAAATTGAAATAAAAATTAATCATAAGGTTAGATATAACCAACTCTATTTGTATAGGCACGTGTTGGCATACCAAATTCTCTTGCTAAACCAAAATCAGCAATTTTGATAGCGCCATAAGTATTGAGTAAGAGATTTGATGGTTTCATATCACGATGTAAAATGGCTCGTTGATGACAATAGCACATTCCTTGAAGGATTTGATATTGAAATGATTTCTGCTAAAATGCATTAATTTGCATTCTGGGATATTAATTACATATTACTAACTTAAATCTTATGTATTATACTGCTCACTATTGGTTTAGTAATTAAAAGTTTTTAGTAACTTAAGGGGTTCTAACTAGCATTTCATTTTTTTTTTTCCCTTTTTCCTATCAATGCAATGTGCTTGAATATAATATACATAAATGTACATGGAACTATACTGCATATCTATAAACTTCAAAATGCAGTCAGCAGTATTACATCAAATTTTTCTCGCTATTGATAATAAGATGATCATTTGAATATTTTAGTGAATTTATTGGGACGGCTGGAACTGCATGATGAACAATAGAGCCAAGCCCTTATTAAGCCTTTAAATGAAATCCATAATGTCAGGTAAAGAACCAGCTGCTTTTCTAATTAGATTGTCGTTGATAAGATTTGTTGGAGAATTAATATTAAAATTTAATTATGTGAGAAATGAAGTGGTGATATTGAGACATAGAAGATTACAAGCCATCGTTCCATAAAGATATTTTGTGGTAGCTGTTTTATGTATTTCAACAAATCGATATACAAGAATTCAAAAGCCAAATGTACGTTTGTTTCATCAAAAATTACTTCTTCAAGCCTGAAAACATACAAGTAAAAATGCTAATGCTAAAAAGAAGTACACTAGTAAACGTTTTCGATACATAACAAAACAAAATTGCTTTGGATTTCAATCTTTAATTAATTAATAGAAATTGCTAAATTCTGCTCACTAACCGTACAATATTTGGATGATCCAATTCTCTCATAACTGATATTTCACGTATAACAGCAGGTTTAAGCATACCGTCGGGAGTTGTATCGAAACAAAGGCGTTTCAAAGCAACAAGTTTTCCGGTTCGAATGTCAGCTGCTTTGTAAACCATGCCGAAACTACCTCAATTAATTAATGTTTTTCGAATTAATTCTGCATATATATATGCATGTTAGAACAATTTTATAATTCGATAAAAATAAAATATCTAGCAAAATATGCGATTCCTAATTAACTATTTAAGATGACTCTGGAGAAGCTACAATCGTATATTACATTATAATAATCGAAATAAGTTGAAATACATAAGCAATAATGATGAATTAAAGAGAAAAATCACCTTCACCAATATGCTCTATCAAAGAATAATATTGTAAACCGTCTTCTGAAGTAGTCATATCCAAATAATATACTTGCAAATGATTCCTCCTCTAAACATACATTTCAGTCTGAATTTAAAATTGAAACAAATCACTCAATGTAGTGAATTTAATAAATGATAAGACTTTCAAATTTATTAATTGAGGAATCAGTCAATTATTACAGTAATGGATAGAAAACTTTACAGTATTAAGACAGCCTTGAAAGATAAACACAGCTGTTTTATGGATAACTACATATTTTTCTTAGAACTGTCATCCCATCTCTTCGATCTTCTTCTTCCCACTAGAATTAATCAGCTCATTCCTAAGAAATCTCACCCTGATTGTAATATATGAAATGAATTAGAATATTGCATATGGATAAAACAACCCTATGTCAGTCTCATTTGTAGCTTTTTCAATTAAGTGGTTCCTTTAAGTTTAACATGCTTAAATGATGGAATGTTTGAGTGAACTAATGTTTGTTCCAAACTAACCACATATACCAGAATCATAAGCATAAAGGAAAGATCATCTTTATGTAAAGATCACCTTCTATGTTCAACTGCCTGCAAAACTGGTAGATCTCAAAGATCTATCTTATTTCTTTACTAGTTATGAATTTGCTAGTGCCATACTCATTCTTCATAGAAAGATCAGTGCTGAATGTCTCGAGTGACAAGCATTTTGCATCATAACAATCAAAGACAAGCAATAATATCCTCCCAATATCGGGATTGATGCAAACCCTTCTATTACATTTTGAATATTCTAATAACGAAACAAAGGAATGTAGCGGAACTAGCGCAAATATGCCATTAGTAACTGTTTTGAGAGATTTAGAACTGCCTAATATAGATCCAAAATATGCTATCGTTTGTATAAATATTCGCTAAAACGAGAAGACAGGATGAAAATTTAAAGCTATTTACTGCTTAGACTTATACTAAAAATATCAATATCAACATCTAATCTCATTCCCTCATGATTCACAATGAACAGGCACCACTTTTTTACAGCTGCATTTTATTGTGTTATTCCTGATATACTGCTTAATGTGAGCAAATCTATGATTAAAATGTTTTATGAACTTCGTAGACTTTGGTAAGAGATTCTTCTGAAAAGTAGTTTTCTCTACACATAAAATATGATACCTGACTGTTCTGCTATTTCTAATAACAGTCTGTGATACACAACTATTCCATGAACAAGTGAAAAAAAGATAATTCAAAGAAATCTGTTTATTCTATTCTAAGAAGAAAAAGACAATAATTTGTACTTGTACTTGTTGAAGAAAAATTAAAAATACATGCATGAAGGACACTTACTGCAACCATTTTTCCTTCACATAAATGAGAACTTTGAGTAAATACAAGGCTATTTGAATCCAATTAACATTTGTCAATAACACTACACTGTTATGCTTTATGGAACAGTAATGATCAAGGATGAATAGAATAAGCGGAAAGCACAGTCAGTTTTAAGCAGCAAAAAAAGTTAAGTTTAAATCAGATATATCGAGGAGGTAAAACCAACGTCCCATCATAATTGCCAGCTGGAAGTTTTTTTCGATCAACATCATCAAAATATGGATTCTTCAGTAGCTGTTTCGCTGAGATTCGTTGTGCCGGATCGTAAATAAGCATGTCCTATTAAGAACATACAGTAAGTATAAAAATTCAAAGTGATCTTCATCTAGAATAAATTATTAAAAATTCAAATGTTAAAATTCCAATGAATTAATCCTTACACGCAAAATCTTAATGGCTTCAGGATCCATATAAGGGTCAAGAATTTTGCGCAAACCATCTTCCTTCCATTGAGGGAATGACATCTTGAAATCTGGAAGCTGGGTAACTCCATGCCAAATATCTTCAGTAGGAGTCGACATTATTCTGAAAGAAAAAAAAAGACAGAAAAGATAGCAAGAGAAACCAACATAAATACAGGAAACAAACCGGAAAATGCGAAAAATCTGATCAATTTCTGAATCGCCCTGAAATAGCGGCACTTTTGTAGCCATCTCAGCAGCTATGCATCCGATGCTCCATATATCGACTCCCATAGAATAACGAGTTGCGCCAAGAAGTACTTCAGGAGCTCGATACCAGAGAGTGACAATCTGTTGAATAGAATAATTTAATATAATGCAATATGAAGAATATTTTCAACGGCACACTTATGGTTATTAAAGCTAAAAATCACTTCATGAGTGTAAGCCCTTATTGGAATACCGATAGCTCTTGCAAGACCAAAATCTGCAAGTTTAATCGCACCATTTTGATCAACCAGTAAATTCTGTGGTTTCAAATCACGATGGAGAACACGCCTCTGGTGACAGAAACAAATAGCTTGCAATATTTGATATAAGTAAGATTTTTGCTGTAACAATTAAATTGATTAGATTAAATTGATTTATCCTCGTTCAGTTTATTAAATATTTCACAAACACTGCTACAAAAAATACTTTTCTTCCTCTTCATAGAATTTCCACTTATGGAAAAAGATCACTGACCAATTCTTTGTTCATCAACTCACTGTCAGGAACTGTATCAATGTATTTCTTCAAATCCATATAGAGAAATTCAAAAATCAAGTATAACCGATTCTCTTCAAGTATGATTTCTTCAAGACTGAAAACACGAAGTTTCGATCGACTTCAACTATATTCGGATAATGAGTCCGGTAAATTTCTGGTATTGAAACAATTACTTCCTATTCATAAATTCGTTAAAATATATAACTTAATTCCTCACTTTTTTCGCTGAGTTTTCAAACAAAGCGACCAAAGAATATGTCTTAATGAAAAACCAACGCAACAATGTTTGGATGAGTTAATTCTCGAAGCAATGAAATTTCTCGAATTGCTGTTGCTGGAACTCCTTCATCTTCATTTTCCAAACGAATCTTCTTCATTGCAACCATCTTTCCTGATCGTTTATCGATGCCTTTGTAAACCACTCCATATGTTCCTGAAAATACAAAAAAATACTTCGTATCTTTGCAGAGATTTGCTTTCATAGAATGATTCATGACTGAAAAGAATTTTATATTTTTCATATACTATAAATAAATTAATAGGGCAAGAAGCTGCAGTGAGTGGCACTAATTCAATGAAGTAGAAGTTCAGACAAATCAGAAGTTAAACAATACAGCTACCAACATGCCGTTCGATCCACAACATCTGTCACAGTAGATATGGTTAATTATTTAAAAGAAAATTTTTCCGAAATCTGGTAGCTAAATCTCCATCAATTTGGACATTTCCAGTGATTTTATGATGAGAAATTTTAGAGAAATACCTTCGCCAATCTTCTCAACTCGACTATAATTTTGCAAAGCGCTAATTTCTCCGGAGTCCATTCTTTATATTGCAAGAGACGTGAAAAGTAAATAATTTTTATTTCTGAAAACTGTACAGATTACTAACCATACAATAACAACTCAACATCCTTCTACTTATTTCAAAAAAAAAAAAAGCACTGAAGAACAAACAGACAGAAACAAGGCCTCAACAAACTCTCATTACATTATTACCTCACTTATCAATCAATGTATTTTAAACATTGTCTACATGTTTCATGAGCACAATTACATTAAACAGTTTTATTGAAATCTCACTTCACTCATGTATATATCAAATCCTGCAAAAAAGCATTAAAAGTCAAATAACCCACGATTAGGTAACAAGTATAACAAAACGGAAACTGATATCTTGTACTTACTGAAAATCCCTCAGAACTGACGGAATACATTACAAAGAGTTACAGAGGAATGCGATGATAAGCTCGAGAGTAGGCCTACCCAAAGAATATAGTTAAACCCATCACTAATACACTAAGAGCCATTATATGCTATTACAAAAAGTATTGCGCGAATAAATTTAAACGTGAAATTACCAATCTATTCATGATTGACCTAAATTTTGCATCAAAATTTGAAATTATGAGCCATCCAAATTTCGATACAAAGACACCTAATTTAATTACCAAATCCTGAGGAAAAAGTAATAAACGGTAGTCACATAAACATCCTCATGAATCTCAGAACCAGGATATTTTCAAAATTTCGAGGAAGCGCAAAAATACCCTTTTGAAGAACAAAGACAAATTATAGAGCAATCATAAGAGTACAGCATATAGAATCATATGTAAACAGTGCAGTAGCTTAATCGAGTCACATTCAGCAAAACAATTTTTGGGATTCACATAGCAAATGTTACGCGATCATCCCCTCTGTACTACTTACGTGTACTTCCACTACGTGTACATTCCCATGAGTCTAACCGTAAACAGATACGCTTCCCCTCTCTACCCTCACAATCCCAGGCGAATCATTTAAATTTGATCATTCACTTGGCGCTTTTCTCTGGAGTCGTTATGAAACGAGTTGTGTCCTGAAGCCATTTCAGGTTAGTTTGTGGATACGTGAACGCACGTATATCGATAACAAGCCACTCCAGCGCAAGTGGTAAGTACGTAAAGGTGCGTAATGTAATTTTTGCGTAACCTGGATGTGTGTATCGTGTGTAAGGTACGAGATTGTATGAGTAGCACTTCATGTATATCTAGTCGAACTTTAGTTTCAGAGATGTCAAAATATTGAAGAGCAAAAAGTTAACATTTCGTTTTTATGCACATTACTACTAATAATAATTACTAAACGTGTATACAACAAATTATAATGAATGAAATATGTTGAAACAATGTGAAATTATTGAGGATTTCCTTATGCTTGGGCCTTCTTCACAATGAGCGGTCCAACATTATCACCAGTGATTTCATTATGTTTGTTATGGCTTCCATCACAGTAAGGCCACTATAAGAAAGCATCCATCAAAAATGCTATATGCAACAAATGATTATCGAGTCTATATGCTATATGTAACATAAACTAGCAATCAAAGGATCACTGATATTAAGCAAAGGAGCAACTATTAAATTTAAGGAGTTATTAATGATAGGTAGCCGAAATTAACAGAAACCAGACCATCTTCCTTAAAAAAACCGTTTTTCCTTTTAAATTTCAAAACAAACTTATGTCACTGATGAAAAATGAAGTCCTATAACCGTTACTGTACTTTTAAAAAAAGACCTTTTATTCATGTAAAATTTATGGCACAAAATGCTTTGTATGCTTAGTGTACAAATAATTTGATCATTTTTTTATGAAATTTTAGGAGACAAATTTCACTTAAAAAAAACTGTCCTTTTTAGTGATAGTTTCTTTTAAGCTATCCTTTCTTACCGTTATATAAAGAAAACATTAGAGCACATTAAAATTGAGATGGAAGTTCGAAACTATCACTAAATATTTGAGAAATTATGTTATATATTGTATTCCAAACGGAGACGATCTAATAACCAAAATATCATAGGTCAAGGAGTGATTTTTTTTTTTTTTTTTCATAAATCATCGTTAAATTATGGAATTAGTTTGAGACGGACACTACTATCTAAATGATGTGATCAGGGAGTGAATATACCATGCTTAAATGCTCAATTCAGCAAAAGTTATCGACTGCAAACTAACATTGTTGCTTTTCCAGCACCGACAGAAAACTTTTTTCTCACCAATATCTTCTAAATCAACCGTTTCGGCCACCTTAAATAGGAACATTTTTGTATTTTTTTTTTTTTATATTTTATATTTGTATCAAAATTAGATGGCATGTCACAAAGACTACGTCACTTCGTTCGTGACGCTACCACATAATAAGCAATCCTTCTTTAAAAACTTAGAAGCTATCAATACTACTATCTCGAACTGTTCAATTTTAATGCACTCGCTAGTTAAGCCATTAATAGTTCTATTTGGTATTCCAGTTGCATTTTGTAACAACTTGATTTAAAAAAAATGCGGGCATAGAAATTACTTTATCAGTGAAAAGTTTGATTTTACTGTTAAGACGAGCTTTCTTTTTTGATAGATGCACACCAACATAATATCCAAACAACGCAGACCCAATCAACGTACCAATCCCAATTAGCCAATTTCTCGCTGTGCAGCACTCTGTTAACAAACAAAACATTCACCATTTACTTTTAGTTAAATATTTTTGGGAAAATGAATATATAATTGAAATTGTACAGCTTTAGCAAATCAGCACTAAAAGACTTCTTTTTTAAATCTTATCAGAAACTACGAAACATACCAGCTTGTTGAATGGGACTGTAACCCATAGATCCAGAAGCTCCGTCCATTAATTCTGTAAACTAGCAACAAAAAATAAATTCAGAAACAACTTTTAACATTTTCGAGAAATGAGGCATATATAAAATGTAAACCGAAGTGCAGCATATTTCAACCACTGAAGATAAAATTCATTTCGTGAAATTATCTTTATGTCAAGGTTTCAAAATCACAACATCGATATGTCATTTTAATTAGTTGAAACCTATAGTAACAGCAATAGAATATGAAATTAAAGTGTGTTTTATGAATCCAATTTCATATTCCACGACTTATCTCTAATTTATCCAACAAGTTACCAAGGATGTAAAAGAGAAAAGAGTTGTACGCAGAAATACACACCAATATCACAAATACTCATAGCGCCGATAACTTTCCTTTAGATATAGAACATCAGCCAATTCAATTCAAGAATTAATTACGTATTAACACAAATGAAATACATTGTAAAACACATCTTACAAACATAATAATTATTGTTATGACGACAGGACAGGGTTAGGTAACCGCCTAAATACAGCAGACCATTTAGATCCTTCGTTACGCGCTACTTTTTGTCCTTCCTCTGTGCTATCATAAAGCATTTCCACAACTGGATCCATTTTCATTTCCAAATCTGTTAAACGCTCAAATAAAGGATGAGCAGAGAGATGCCTCACCATCCAAATGTGCAATTCTTCAACATCCGTTATCGTGTAAACCAGTCCTCAAAAATAAACTTCACTTTTTAGCAATAGTCCAAACTACAAATAGTTTTGCTAAATGAAATTAAAGTCACTGAATAATGAACTTATAGTTATCGATCTCACAAAATTAAGAGTTTCACCAAATGCAATTTTAGCATGTTCTTATTCCAGATTTATGAGGTATTAGAGAACATTAATTAGCAAATTGAGCAAATCGATAAGAACTACACTAAGTTAGGACTATCTTCATTCAGAACATATTAAATGTAGAATAAAGTTGAGTAAATTATCAAATGTAGTGTTTTAAAGTAGTAAACGGATGCAGTCACATGTCATATAAGTCACATTAACAAGTTAATCAAAATAATCATTCGCAATTTCAGTATAGAAGCTGTTACCTCCTGGTTTTAAAACATAAGCATATTCAGCTAGTAGAGTTGGTGTAATGATTCGCCACTTATGTTTCGCTTTCTTAAAATGTGGATCTGGATACAAGAAAAACATCTTTGTGAGCTGATGTCGACGGAAATAATTTGGTAAATATTTCATTGCATTAGTTCGGAGACATGCGACATTTCGGTAATTCCCTGGTTCTCGCAAACGTAGCGCATGAATTTTGTCTTGCACATAGTCACTAACCTATGAATTAAAGTGGTTTTAACGAAAACATTATTTCTGCTTTTGAAAAAATGCAGTCATTACGAAATCAATAAATATAAAATCATTTCACCTCATTTACTCCGTGTAAAACACTTTACTTCCTTGTTTTTGTTGGAATCAATAAAAATAGCAAAGTTCCCTTAAAAACTAATCAAGTCATTGCCCTTTTGCCCCTACCATTTTTATACTTTTTATAAACATTTCAGTTTTCAAGGATCGTGAATTTTTAGTACTATTTTAACTAACTCCTTGATAAAAGTTAACTAAATTATAAAAACTATGGCTCAGTGTTGTTCAGCTAACTCAAGGAGAACAGTTTATTTACTATCATATTTGAATAACTTATATACCTTCACTCGAATCTCCAATCCAACCATCAGAGCTTCTGGATATAAAGTAGAAAGTTTAATCAGCAAACCACCATAGCCACAACCAACATCAGCAAACTCTACCTGACGTCCTTCACTGAAATCCCCGAAATATTTCTTCCAGTCCATCCTTAACTATATTGGTATTATTCATTCTGTTATAAGTAATAATCACACAGCAATTTTTCCAATATAATACTAATTCAGTTCATTTATACAAGATTTATCTTACATGAGGTGAAAGTTAAAAAAGTGAGTGTGCGAGTAGAAAGTGTACTAGTAAGTTCAAAATATAGTTTATCATTTTTTGTGAACAATATGTGACAATATGAAACTTACAATGGAGCATCAACGAAATCTGTTCAGATACAATTTTAACAAATAATAGACAAACTAATTAGAAATAAACTGGTTACTGATTGCAGCTCACACCTTAAATACATTTATGAATCGACACAATCTCTGTATGCTGTACATTCGTATCGATGCTCCATTGTAAGTTTAATGAATCAGTTGAATTCATAAATAATTAACAGTTCACTTACTGCTCGGGGAAAACCGGGTAATCGAATTCATGGTCACTAATCGGATTTGCATGAGCCCTTTGTCGGTAGAACTTTTTCTGCGGCAATTCTCGCATTTCTTCACCATCTATATCATCGTCCTTATTTTTAAACAATCCAATTTTATTTTCTGTGCTAACCATGTCTAGCTAACAATCACACCCAATTTTCTTAAATTATTAAAGGGGTTTTATTTTAACCAGTAAATAAAAAAGTTAGAAACGCTACTAACTGTTCCTCACTAATCTATATCATATTTGCATTAAAGGAATAAAAGTAAACGATAAGTGAAACACAAAATTATATTCAACGACATATGCGCCTCGTGAAAACCTTACAAATTTAACACGGCTGCAAAAGAAAAATGCGGAATTGTCATAAGAATTGGTTCACTATTAACGAAAATATTAATTAGCCAAAAGCATACATACCTAACTTTCAGTAAACAAAATATTACTTTAATCAAGCTTGGTAAAATGAATGTAGCAAGAATAAGCTATAATTTAAATTAATAAGGCACAATTTCTATATGCTACACGCTCATATCGATGCTTCAATTAAGTTTTAATCGGTTAGTTGAAACCAATAAGAATAATTCATTGTTTAATCTAAATATGCGCATCAAACTTATGTACATTTGATCTGCACAGTTAAGATTCACATTTATTTTATAAGCAGCATAACAACTGTAAAAATATCACAGACAATCACTTTCAAACAAAAAGATGAAATGAGCTATACAATTCCTACTGCACCAAATCTCTGATTACTTAACATAGTTCAGTAAGATTGCTAAAATTACTCGTACTAAAATCAACCATTTTAAGTTAACTTCTCAATATTAACAACAGTTATTCCTCTCTTTTCTAAAATCTAATTTTTATATTGTATTTCATAAAAATTAAATTACTTACCAGCAGTTTTAGAAAGAATCTAGAGCAAAAATAACGAAAACTTTAACAAAGCATATTGTCGAACAAAGAATTAGAGAAATAATTAAGTTGTACAAATTAATCTGTAAAGCGAATGATGAAATCCACATCTACACCACATACCAAATTCTCTAAATACTACCACCAAGCTACCACCTAGAAAGGAAAAGCAGATTAGGCACTTATTCCATTAATAAGATTAAAATTATGATCATAAGAAACTATCAAACAAAGAGTCACAGGAAAAATCAAGGAATTTAAAAACAGAAGGAATCAGACGGAATGATTGCTATCATCAGTAACAAACAACAAGACCATAACATGCTTGATTCTCCACATGTTAAGCAAACAACCTTAGTGCCACAAATTTTATAAATCTCTTATGAAATATATCAAAGTTATATTAAACTTGATGAAACTACTAAACAGTTTACGATTTTTCATTAAATATGCATTAAACTTTATAATGGTCTATTTTAACAAAAACATTATTAGAACTTTAATAGCATATTCCAATAGAACAAAAATTCACACAACGCTTACATACAGACCCACCAACGCCTAATATACAGAAATTGCGCAATTTCGAAAAGTTAAAAAATAATGCGTCTAACATTCTGAGCAGAATATGTGCTCCTAATACCAAAAGTCTCCATTTTTGAGAATACTTAACGGATTGATTTCTTCTGTCCTGTGAAAATATGATGCTTCCTGCGTTTAACTGGTAATTCTATAGCAGATACCTAAATATTGAGATTTGCATGATACTCACAAATTTTCATGAATAATCCTGACTGAAATCTAATTTTAACTGCTCGATCTCGATTTGCATATTGTGTTTAAAAATACATACCTACCGCTTCTTTCACTAACAAAAAGTCGAAAATTGGATTTGTAAAATTAAGTGTAAGTTTGTCAAAGCTAATTCGAAAGCATATTGCCAGGTTTAAAACAAACCTGAAGAGGCCAACCACCACCGATAACACCGGCTTGTACGGCGGCACCAGTCACAACCGCTAATTCCGGATCAACACCATGATTTGCTGCCTTTCTAAAAATAATCAAATGTAGAGACCAACGTCTTGAATTTCAAATGACTGATTCAGAATGAAAAAAAAAAAGCTAAGCATGGTTCAACTTGATATATATCAATCTACATAGTACAACCTAAACCATCCATTGCTCAGTTTATTTTTATTATTATTACTGAGATGATAATCTATGCTTAGATTGTTCTTCGCTTGTACTAATTTCGCTCGTTCAGTCCACCAATAAAAAAATTAAGAAATTTACCCAAAGTAACGACCAACAACGGAACGAACACGTGGTATGCGAGTTGAACCACCCACCAGTACAATTTCATCGATATCGGATGCCTTTATTTCAGCGTCATTTAAAGCTGCTTCTATTGGTTCTGTGATACTTTCAAACAAATCTTCATTCAAAAATTCGAAATTGTCACGAGTAAGCTGAAAATGAAGACTAAAGATATGTACATTTTTTTTTATTAAAAATCTTCAGAAGTTGAATCTCTAAATAATTTCAAAACCTTATAATCATTACTCTATAAATCATCTTTCCAATTGACCGTAAATTTAAATCGATATTTGTGGCAGGAAGTGTAGTAAGTTGAATTTTTGCAGCTTCAATTGCAAGGCGCAACTGTTGGATATCTTCTTGGTCATCAAGCGCCTTGCCGTACTTCTCTTCTATGTACTGTAAATGAACAAGGCAGAGGTAACTCATCTAAGATACATCTAAGATACAATCAGAATTAGCTGTGTAAGTTCCAAAACATTTGGAAGCAATATTTCAATTAAACACCAATAAGACTTAAACTTGGATAAACATGCGATAAGTTGAATATTTCAGACTTTAAATGCTCAGTTGTATATAAAACGCCATATACATTTCAATTTTGAATTTATCAGAATTAGGAATACAACTATAAAGAAAAATATGCAAAAATATTAACCTGCATCAAATCACTTTGGACACGATTATTAAAATCTTGGCCACCAAGCCTATTGTTGCCAGCCATTGCCACTGTCATAAATATGCCTCCTTGCAACCATAATATCGAAACATCTAATGTACCTCCGCCTTAAATGAACTGTTAGTTACAAAAAAAAATAGTAAAACAAAACAATGAATCAAAAAAAGAAAGAAGTATAATGAAACAAATACCTAAAGTGCAACATATTATACAGCACTCTTCGACTTTATTCCAAGAACCACACATTAAAAATATATAAATAAATAAAACTGACCTAAATCAACTACAACAATGTACTGAACGTCTTTTTTCTTATGTAAACCATAAGCAAGGGCAGCTGCAGTTGGCTCACTAATTACACGACGACTTTCCATTCCTAAAAGCATGTATTAACAAAAAATATCTGCATGAAAAAATGCTGACCTCATAGAAATGAATTTCAAATAAAATTTAAGACAGTAATTTTTTTTTTCTTGCAATTAAGAACAAACCGGCTTTTTCAACAGCTAATGAAGTAGCATTCCGTTGCTCTTCATCAAATTCAGCTGGAACAGAAATAACTGCCCAAATAATTTCTGTCCCATATTTCTTCTCGGCTGCTTTTCGAAGATAATTTATTATTATTGCACCAACTTCTTCCGGTCTTATTTTCCTGTAAAAAAATAAAACATCTGGGTTAGCAAGCCATGAAAGTTTTTTAATTCTGAAAGAACAAATATGAACTTTATGAAAAAAACCAGTTTTTTCAAAGCAGCGACTCATTTTATATCACAGATGTGGATTAAAAGAAATTTCACCTACGTAAACTTACTTAATAACATTATTTTGCAGTGGTATGACAAAAAGCACTCGCCCTTCCATGTCTAACTCAATTTTAAACGGATATCGCTTCCTATCAACCTGCAAAAAAAAAAAAAAAAAAAAAAACCTCTGAAAATCAGAACACTAACAAGTATGATTCGAGAATTTTCATATGGAAAATAATCACAACATAGTCGTAAAACTTTAAATGTTTCCCAACAGATTTCTTGATTAGAAATCAAATCCACTTTGGTTTGCACTTCTTTCTGCACTATATGCAGTGCTGACATGGAATGTACGCATCGAAAAAAATTAAAAAAGCTAAATGCGCTTATAAAACTAACCAAAAACAGATTATTCATAATGGCTTTACAAACATAAAAGTAACACCTGAAATTGTGGGTCGTCTTCAGATAACTTTCTGCCAATGAAACGTTTGGCATCATATATTGTTCGTAGAGGATTGTGCTCTTGTTGTTCAACAGCTTTTGAACCCACTATTACTGTACCATTTGGCCTGTGATATTTAAAAATAATATTGGAAATAGAAAAAGACAGAACATTATTAACAGTTGGAAAAAATCACAAATGAATGCTAATAATAATAACTTACAAAAATGCAACAACACTTGGTATACTTTGCCGTCCCGTCTCATCAGCGACTATATCTGTTATCCCAGTGACAGCTTGATATATGCCTATTGATGAAAATGTTGTGCCCAAATCGATAGCAGCAATTTTAGGTGCTGGAGGAGGTAGTCCATATTTTCGAGCCAAATAACCAGCCAGAAGCAGTGACAGTAAAGATGTCCCTAAATCGGTAAAAATCTACGAATTATAAGGTGATAAAACTATCTCTTACTTTACATTTAAATTTCTAAAATGCAAGTGAATTCAAAGAAATAAAATGTAATACTACTGCTGAAAAGATATATTCAGCTGTGCTATTTGATAACTTGAAGTATCTTAACTGTACAGTGAGTAAAGTATCTTAACCGTATACCTGAGAAGTACGTGTATAGAAAATGGAAACGTGACGTACTAACGCTGTATCATAAGTAACGTAAACGGCAATAAGTAATTTACCCAATAATGATACTGAGAACGACATATGCAAATGACGTCGAAATTCTCAAACGTAATGTCTCAGGTTATAATACAGATAATACCATTGTGCTGTAACAGTCATATGATAACGTACTATTCTCATTTGGTTCACGTACGCCGCTTTTACTAAATATTTACGTAAGTTACAGCAAATAAGATGAATTACTAATTTGTATGGAACAGAAAAAATTGCTGAAGAAATCACTGCAAAAGAATTATCAACTACAATCAGATAACAATCAAAAAATGATAAAATTCAATTCTTCGCGGCTAACCGCGAAATATCGGTCGTTCTGAAGCCAACGTGGAAAAGAATTTACTGTGAAATTGCATTAATAGAAAATACATTTATTTCTTTTCCTCTCATCAAATTTAGATTAAATTGAAGAGTTTTGTGAATAATTTATAAAGTGAGGATTAAATTTTTCGATTGCTAATAAATTGCTTTAATCGAATATTATTCAAATATTTAATGATTTAATCGAATATTATTCAAATATTTAATGATTTAATCGAATATTATTCAAATATTTAATGATTTAATCGAATATTATTCAAATATTTAATGATTTAATCGAATATTATTCAAATATTTAATGATTTAATCGAATATTATTCAAATATTTAATGATTTAATCGAATATTATTCAAATTTTTAATGATTTAATTTTAGATTTATGAAGAGAAGTAATTCAATGAAATGAATTATTTGTAGTGGTTGTTTGTCATACTAAGCGGTTAAATTCTAATAGCAATTTAAAAGGTGTTAAAAAAATTTTTTGAATTTATCATTTGACCTTCCTGCAAATGAATTGTTTTGATAATAATAAATTGTTTTATTAATAAACAAATGAATGTTTGATGATGAATTAGTGTGAGCATACTTCTGATACTTTCAGTCTAATTAGTTCTTATCATCTGTTAATTTAAAATCAATTCATCTGTTACATTTGGAGACCGAAGAAACAGATCATAATTTGAAATTTGAAAAATATTATTATACATTGATAAAATAAACACTAAATAAATTGTACGATCAAAGATGGTAATAAAAATTGCTAAATAGAAGTACTAGTCAAAATAAAAGACAAGTAAAACAAAATTTTTTAAACTTGAATTATCCTGAATTTTTCTAGCTTTTAAAATGTAAGCAGAAAATCATACAAAATTTCAGTACTAAACATAATGTCTCGAAATTTGGTAATTCAGCATAGCTTGCCATGTCCACCACTGCAGCAGGAGGAAATTGATCAGCTTATTCATGGGATGTTGAATAATTGTGGTGGAGAATGTCCACTCAGTGAATTGATCACTTTGGAAAAACTTTTTTTTGTACCAATCACTATTTTATTTTAAAGTTGAAAGTAGGAGGAAGAAAGAGAAAGAGAAAGTGGATAAAATAAATATAAATTGTAGCTTTTGAAAAAGTTTGCTTTGATTAGCTCTGATCACAGAAATGAATCACTCAATAGACTTCATTGATCTTATCAAATTTGATAATTCATATCATTTCCAATTGCCTTTGAAATTACTTCTTGCATCGATCATCTGGACAACAACAATGACAAACTATTCAGGAGGATATGCGCAAATGTCGTCCATTGCAGATTTGTCACAAAACAGTTGATCTGTTACGAGAATGTGGCACATTAGAGTACATTCATGATCCGGATGGCGTTGCTATATTTGGTGATCTGCATGGTAGTTTATACGATTTATTTAGAGGAATAAAGGATGCCGGTTGGCCCACCGAAAGAACATTAATTTTTCTTGGTTAGTTGATGAAGCATACTATAACATTGCTATCATTTAAATATTTAATGAATTTGAAAATCATTTTTCAATTAATTATATTTCATTAAAGTGAATCTTACATTGCTTCCTTCAATCTTACCATTTTAATATAAAAATATTAATATAAGAATTCGACAGGAGATTACATTGATCGCGGGAAGCATTCTCTCGAGATGGTTTTATTACTTTTCTTATTGAAATTACGCTATCCAAAACGAATGTACATGCTGCGTGGTAATCATGAAACAATGAGTCAATGTTATGCAAATGAGGATGAGGAAAATGGATTAATTCGAAATGTATGTATGTGTATGCATGTGCATGCATGTGTACGTATGTATGTATGTGTGTGTGTGTGTTTTTCATTTTATAATTTAAACCTAATTACTACTGGTTTATGCTACTTTTATCAGTTCCTCTTGACATTCCTCTATAAAGCATCTATCCGTCGGATATTCACAATGTATTGGGAAGTATTGAATTGTTTGTATTTTGAATTTTATCATTTCTTACATTTTTGTAGCTTAAATTAACAAAAATGCAAAAAGATTTGTCTTTACAGATTGAGCGCTGTTATCCGAATGCTGATAGGAATTTGATACTATATAATATCAATTTTGTTTTTGATCATTTACCACTTGCTGCTATTTTATCAGGTGAGCACAATTAGTAGTGTTGAATTCTAATGTATTGAAAAGTTTTCATTCTGATAGAGCAGATAACATTTAAGAATTAGAGAAGTGAATGGTAAATTTTGAAGAAATTTTGCTTAAATTTACACTGAAATTTTCTATAACAAAAAAAAAAAAAAACTCTTATTGGTATAAGTGATAAATGTTACTTATTACTAATAATTAATTAAAATATTTTCTCAATATTAACAATATTTTCCTTCCAAAAAGAGAGAAAAAAAAAAAAAAAAAGTTAACAAGAAGATGATATCAGTTGAATTGTAGAAATCATTGCAGATCAAATATTACTTTGTCATGGTGGTATCTCGCAGTTTATTAAATCGAGAGAAGATATTGCTCAAATACCACGTCCATTAACATGGCTTGCACCAGAAACAAATGTTTTTCATATAAGCATTATGACAGATATTCTATGGGCTGATCCATCTAAACAAATAACGTTTGTTTTTTCTTTAAATTTTAATAGCATTCAATAATTTCACTATTCGAAGCATTCAAATTTTCAAGATTTAGAAATAAGATGCTAGAAGTTCAGTGGAATAAAATATTCAGTATAAGTTTGAAAAAGTTCGATATAAACTAACTTATATTTGTTTACATTCTTTGTTCATAACTTGAAAAGCTCTTTTGCATTAGCATAACATTCTCAATCGGATCTCACTATCACTATTGCTCAAAACAATTTTCAGTGTTTAGATCAAAATATTCACCTTCTGAACGTGGTGCATCATATTTCTTCAATCGAAGAGCACTGAAAGAGAAACTACGAGAATTAAATTGTCGAGCTCTCATACGTGGTCATGAAGCTAATACAGTAAGTTTAATGGTAATTATAATATTATATAAATTACTGTGAAACAGTATGAAAACAATAATTTGAAATTTTTCATTAATTCGTCATTAATCACTTCAAATAATGATTTCTTCTTTTTCAGAGCTTTTTTTTTTTTTTTTTTGTGTGATTTCTTGTAAATGATTGACTCATATCATTGCTAATAGCATATATTATAATTTTTAATGCTAATTTCTTACTGAATTTTTTTTTTACTGAATATAAAGAATGGATATAGTATTATCTAACAAAAAAAAAATGTAAATAAATTTTTTCATGTATAGTATGAAATGAAGAAGCCAATAATCTTTTCTTAACTATTACAGAGTGGTTTTGTAAAGGTATTTAATGGTCTTTGTTATACGGTACATTCATCACCTGCAGCTGGTGACGAGTATTATGTCGCAGCTATTTTATTGCTTGATTTTGATGACACAACAAAACTTTTGACAGGTCATGTAGTGTATCATTCTACAAAGGGAAATTTGGAGCATTTGAGAGAAGATTTGAGTGCAAATTTTGAGGAAATAAGGTATGTGATGCTTACACTCATCATTTTAGTATCATCTAATTATTTTATTTAAATATCAGAATATAATTCATCGAGCTATATTTCCATGCTGTATGTTTATATGATGTAAATAAAACTCTTAGACATCTTTATCCACTTGATCCGGTTGATCCAACTATGCCACAATGCTGGTCATGTATGAAATTTATGGAAGGTGTATCAGAAGCGATTTTCAAGTGGCAACGATGTCTTTCACATTTTGATTACTACATGATAATGCGAGTTTGTTGTTATTAATCACTAAATTATATCAGACAGAACGAACAACTTTTAATTTTTCAGTTTTTCTATAATAAGATGAAAAGATGGATAGCAAGTTGATAATAAAATATAAATTCAAGAGTTATTTGATGTAAACTTACTGTTACTTTTTTTGTTCATATAATTTGTTAGTTAAAGAAATGAATGAAATTTCCAGGAATATCGAATTGGTGAACACAACTTTCCTTTTGAGGAAGATTTCTTTGCTGAATTGGATTCTATAACTGAAGAAAATTTGCATGAATTGTATAGGATTGCTGCACTTCAATATCCCAAATTTCTCAATATATTGATAAGTGAAAATTGTACGTTTGTAAAAATAAATAGTTAACAACTGATGATAAGATCAGAATGTTACATACAGGTGATAAATCAAACAGTTGTGAAATGATGATAAGATGTGTCATTTGAGTAGTTTAATTTTAAGCAATTAAAAAATTTTAATAAAGTATGAATAGCGTATATTAATCAGCAATGTTTAACTAACCATTGCTGATTTTGTTTTCGAAAAAAAAAAAAAAAAGGAAAATTGTATAATGTTTTAGAATACTGATTTTGTTGAGTATTTTATGAAACATGTTGAAGATTTGTTGAGTATAAGTGGAACACAACAATCTGAGGAAGTACCAGAATATGATTTCAAATTCATGTTACCTTCATCCGAAAGAAGATGGCCATTTCTAGAAATTCATGATTGGTAATGCATGCTGCTTATTTTTAATTAGTAATTTTTTTAAATTAAAAGCATTTCCTTTATTTTAAATACTATAAGAGATTTCATTTCAATTCGACTAACATTTTATTTCAATTCTTGTCGTGCTAATTTTATGTCATAAATAAAGTTGAAATAAATACTCAACTGATATATCTCATTTTAATGAACGAAAGATATGTCGTGAAAAACAGATGGCAAAAAAAATCTCTTGCTTAACTTTATATTTATTGCAGATTTTAACGAAGCAGAAAAGCAAATGATAATCAAACAGTCGTGATAAATCAAAATACGATATCATGTATATTAATTAGATAATCAAAATGAATTTGCGTAAATTGCAAGATTTATTTCTAGTATCAGTGACATGCTCAAATGTCACTGCAAATAATTAATGCAAATCATAAAACTTCTGATGGCATTAGTCAGTAATATAAATGCTTTTTTGCTTCTACTCATTTTTGATCAAATATTCTTTGAAAAAGATTATGCTTGAGATAGAATCACAGAAATACATGTTAATATTATATATAATATAAGAAAAAAAAAAAACATATTGTAACACAAGATATGACAGGATTGATTGCTATGTCAACTATGTCACAATGTTGTCAACTTTGTCATAATGTTGTCAACTATGTCACAATGTTGATCATATCCATTTAACTGCCAAATTCTTCTGCTAATTAGCTTCTGCATGTTCATAAATCCTTTTTATCCAATCAATTTTTGAGGTATATTCTTTCAGTGGAATCGAAGATAATTAAATCATAATATTTTAACACTATTTATTCATATTTCTTCTATGATACTGATATTTCTAAAGCACAGAATATTTCACTTTCACAAATTAAATTGTAATTGAAAAATATGATTATAAATTATAGAAGTCACTTCATCACACAATAAGGAACAAAAAATATCCATATAGTGAAGCATGGCAAAAAAAATATAAATATTTCCTAAAAGTGATACTTCTAGTAAGAATGTTGTTATTTATGAAAGCGTACTAATTATTAATACTTCACAATTGAACTAATCAAACAGCTAGACATAGTTTAGAATTTCTAAAAAGAGTAGCTACAAGTCGAATGCTACAAATCGATTTTCATTTACTCAGCTATTCAGCTCATTATTTATCTTCTTATATTTATAAGAATTATTCTTCTGCTTTCTTATATAAGAAGCAAAGAACATCTGAACTGAAATACATATTTGTTACAAATAAGTGAAGATGTCGATCGTAAATTAATGGAATATTTAGAAATTATTCAGAAAGAAATTCTGAAATCAGAAAAAAAAAATGTTAATAGTTAAATTGAATATTATGAAGGTATATTGACTACTACCAATAGTCCAAACTAAGAGACATGGTGAAAACACGAAGTATTACGGGAAATCACCTCATGATTTTCTTAAATTTATCAAAATTTTAAACATGTTTGTCAACTTGCAGTATAATATGTAATTGGTATAACAATAGTTGTAGCAATAATTATTAGCAAAATTTGCTATTTTCTTCATTTCGTTGTTACAAAAATTTAGTTGTTTATGCGATCGATCTTTCATGATCAGTGAATGTAAAAATTAGAAATTATTAATGAAATATGGCTGATCTTTGGCTTACATACAATCTCTGAAATTTTTTACTAAATGACATAATCACATTATCAGTACTGATGAAGATCAATTTTTTTTTTTTTTTTTTTGGATTGTTAATTGAAAATGAATTTTGTCCATGTGCCTTTTTTATTAATTTGCAGAGAGTAAACTGAGTAATTTCCACGACATATATGGCCTTAGGAATCCGCATGTGAAGAGACAAAAGCAGATCATTTATTTGAACATTAATCAACAGATAAATACTATTTATTCTCCACCTAATTATATTGATCGCTTTTCAGTCAATAAAAGGGACAATTGCGCCATTTTTTATCTACATGTGTATTTTGTAGAACATAGATTTATTTAGTAATGAATTAAAAAATATGATTGTCTATTGATATGAAGAACATCAAATGGATCTCTGTTTCATTATAATTAGTATTCGAGAAAAGAAAAATTTGTTCAACATGTTAAAGATTAGAGCTGCTTTCTTATGATAAGTGGAAAACAACTTTTTGCATATTGAATTTAAATAAATTAATAATGAACAATTATGATAAATAAGTTAAAAATGCATCATCTCTCTTCCTTATAACAGCATTTCCTTGTTTAAAACAACTTTGTGATGTCAACTTTTGTTATAAATTATTAGGTGAATACTTTTGTTCTCACTTGGGATGCTTTTTAATATTAGCTCTTTGTATCATAAATTGTTCATTTTAGTTCATTTTAGTTGTGAACCCATTTGCTAATCATTTTTTACTAGTTCATGGAATAACAAATAAAGATAAAATAGGAAAAATTCCAATGATAAAATGAAATTATAAATTGGTAGCTGCATTCTGATACCTCAAAAACATCAAATTGCTACGCTCCTTTTCTTATTGTTTGCGAAGAATGCCCAAATTGTGTCTCATTTTCTGGAATGAAAATTTTTACTTGTTTTGTAACGCCAAAAGAAATGATTAGCAGTTCATGGCAGCTTGGCTTTATAGATGAAATGATATGTTTTTCTGCATACTTTCCACGAATTAGAAAAACAAAGCTAATTTGGCCAAGAGTGGATGGAATATTCATTACATTGCTAATATTTTCAGTGTTTGTTGATGTATATGGAAACGTCACTGTCACCACTGTCAACACCTTTTTAAGCAGTTGGTTCTTAGGTCACTCTGCGGTCACAAATGCTTCGCAACAAATTGCATTCTATTTCAGTTAAAATTCTGCTAAATTTATAAACTAACGAGATTTTTTTCGCAGCGCTTCTTATGATACTGCAGCATATTCCTGGTGGTGAAGAATTTGCCACAATCCTCGCACTGAGGACGAGGTTCATGCGTCTGTATGTGATTGTAAAATGTTGATTCATGGTCGAATGTCCGCCCACAACTAGGCACTCTGCATTCATAGATGAAGGGCTGACCGTGTGTTTTCCGATGTGTTATATATTCGTTACGACTTTTCGTGACCATAGCACATCCGGGATAAAGGCATTCATACCTTCGTTCGTCTGAATTGATATTTTCTTATGCGATAAACCATAAAGATATCATTCCCATGAAATAACTTACTTACCAGGTTCCATTTCAAATAATCTAGATCACAAGAAATTGTTTAATTATTTCTGAGTATAGTTACAACAAAAGCAGTAATTGTGAATTTTTCGTTGTGTTGTCACTCAGCACTCACAAATGTTTCGTAGCACATTTCACACGCATTCCATTTCAGGATGATGCATGTGTTTGAAATTCTGTTAAATTTACATACTGAAAGATTTTTTTTGGCAGAGTCTCTTGTGTTTTCGCAGTGCCTTCCTGTTGACGACGAATTTGCCACAATCCTCGCACTGAGGACGAAGTTCATGCGTTTCTATGTGGGTATAAAATGATGATCTATGGTCGAATGTTCGCCCACAACCGGGCACTTTGCATTCATAGATGAAGGGTTGACCGTGGGTTTTCCTGTGTGTTAGATATTCTTTGCGAGCTTTCGTGATCACTGTACATCCCGGGTAACGACAAGTATAATTTTTCTTATCTGAAAAATTCTTGTCAAAGCATTTATTTTTGCCAACAGTAGTCTATTATACCATAAGGTACTTAAGTAATGAGAGAAATCATAAAGATTTCAGCGCTATAAAATAATATCACATGGCATTTTAAATGGCTTAGATAATTAGTAGTTGTTTATTTATCTTCGCACATATTTGTAGCAAAAATTACTTTTAATATCTTCCCTAAAAAGGTCTCACTTAGCAGGTAATTGTGAATTTTCTGCTGTGATGAAATTATTTTCGATTCGTTATTACTTCTTTCTTCAATATCACGTTATTAATGAAGTAAGGAATTATTAGAACGGAACTTTGTTATGCAATTTGTCATTACCTGTTTCCAATCCTTTATAGGCATTTTCCCTATAATTGAGGATATTCAAGTTATCCGAGAAGTGCTTATTGTTGATGTTACACTGTTCAGCATTTCCATGTTGACCAGATGTGTCGCCTGAGGGAAGAGTAAGTTGATGAAAATGGGTTGGAACGGCACTTTGTTGTGGACCATGGACTAAGTGCATATATGTGATAATATCATCGCTGTTGAGATTAAGTGAGGAAGAAGTTTCATTCTGAGCATCTAAATAACTCAAATTACAAGAAGTTGTATTTATCTTTAAATGTATCTAAAACAAAACTCTCACCTCTAATGGAAGGATATCGCACGTTATCATCACTCGTTTTTAATTCTTCGTTAGCATCTCTCCACAGATTCCTGTATGAGTCCATATCTGAGCTAAGTGATAACTCAAAATTAGTGTGGCCGAAGGGATCATAGATATCGGAGAAACCAGGATGAGGAGAATTTGTGATCTGATTAGTTTCAGATTTCGATTCTTCACTTCCTACATCCTCAGTTTCACTAAACTGAGCGAAATCAATGAACTGTGAAGGATCGGATGGAAATTCTGAGCTAAACATTGGCTCGAAATTGAGGTAATCGAGAAATCCAAAGGTATCTGAGATGCCAGAATAAGTATTATTTGTAATAACTTCATTAGCAGTGTCGAAATTAGGTAGATGGAAAGTTTCATTATCAGAAGCGATGCATAGTAGAAGATTGAACCAAATGATGGGTGTCATAAATATATTGAAGAACATGGTGAAGCACACAATTTTGTGAGATGACAGAAATGCTCAAATGGAAGCTTTTTATTTCAGATTGCTTGGATTTAAAGATCAAAGGTTTTTAATCGTTGTGAAAAGTTAAACACCAAATGTGAAACAGTTTCAAATCCTCATTGTTTTTAATATTTTTTCTCTTTCATTCTGCTTTCCTCTCCACCATTTGTGGTTTATAAAGTTTATAAATGCTCTTTTGAAACTCGAAGGAAGCGCTGCAGTAGCGTGTTCTACCATTTCAGTAATACATGTACACTGGGTGACATCGTGAGATATGGGATTTTGATGCATTTAATAAAATACATACCACTAATAATATCACTGATAGAACTTCATTGGATCACTTGAAATTTGATAAATATTGCTTATTGACATACATCCATAACTATTCCTACTATTATAAAAAAAATTTCAATATTTCAAAAAAAAAAAAAAGTTTGGTTGATAAAATGGAGTAACATTTGCATAAAGGAAACTGGTGAATAGCTGGAATTAAATGTCATTGAAATATTTAATCTGTGCAATATTCAATAATCCTGTCTACTTTGTTTAATAAAGTATTGTATGTTGAGTGGTAAATAAAATATTGAATGAATTATTTGCACTATTGTAAAAATTTTAGGTTTTAAATTTTGGTGACATCAATTAACTAACAACTGGAAATATATTAGCCTGTTTACTGCCTCCATGAGTATTGTCTATTGGCAATATTGCTACTAATATTTTATTGGATTATTTGATTCAAAAATTTACCAATCATTTCCTTACTTTTTTTAATATTTATGCATTATTCTACATAAATATGAAATTCTTTTTCACATTAAGAGTTTGCAAGGTACTAAAGCTAAAATTGATATAAAAATTTAATTCTGTATTAGCGAGTCGCAGAATTTTGTTGATCTACGATTTGTTTTTAAAAAATTTCAATTTCGCATCTCAATATTAATTTATCATTTTAAATTGATGTTTCAAATAATTTATGGTATTATTAGGGGAAGAATTTTGCCACCAAAATATCTATCGAAGACATGGCGCCAGGGAAGTTCCTAAATAAGTTCAAATTAATGTTATAATTCTTTAAAATTTCAGTATGGCAAACTTTCCAACACTTTAAATTTTGTATTTTTAATAAAAACTACTGAAATTAGCTGAATATGATATCATCAAATTATTTTGCAAGGTACTAAAGCTAAAATTGATATTAAAATTCAATTCTGTAATAGCGACTTACAAAACTTTTTTAATTCATAGCTGGATTTGTGATAAAAAATTTTTAAATCAATATTTCAATAATTTTAATTTGATTACCTCATTTAATTGCGAGACATTCTGGATAGAGTTAAAATCTCACCTGCAAATTTTAAAATTGTTTACACTTGTAATTAGGTTAATTATTTCTTCCATTAAATCTATTCTTCCCAAACAAATTTCAAGAAGCTATCAAGACATTTAATACGCATTATTTTTAAGCTATCATGATTAAATTCTCTGAAGACTATATCACTTCAATTTCTTATATATTTGAACATTATTTTCATTTGAATTTTTTTCATTCCAAATTTTTTAAAATACGTAATGCTAAATTAATGTTTATGAATGTTCAACAAGTTTTGCACTCAACGAAATAAATTTTAAACTGTTTACAAATGTTAACTTTTGCAAGTAATAAAAGCTATGATGAAACAGTGATGTGATGGAAGTTCTTTCATTACACTATCTACCATTTATTTTGCACATCAAGATTTAGACTAAATTGCAACTAGCTTACTTTTTTTTCTTATAAAACCATTTTTTTTGCTTAAAATCTTCTCGTGTTACCCACTTTTGTTAAAAACTATTATTAAAAAAATACTCTATCAATTATTTTTTTTTTTTTTTTTTTGTTACCTTTTTGCATGATAAATCCTTTATTGAGCGTTGCATTTAATTGCTTGCCTTCAAATTTTAGATTTCATTGTCAATTATATGTTTATGCATTTTTATGATATTCATGAGATAATAAATGACGATAAAATATTAAATATCCAATAACAAAATGAAATTATAAATTGGTAGCTGCATTCTGATGTCTCGAAAACGTCCGATTGCTACACTCCTTTTCTTATGCTTGCAAAGAATGTTCAAATTCTGTCACATTTTCTGAAATGAAAATTTTTACTTGTTTTGTAACGCCAAAAGAAATGATTAGCAGTTCATCGCAGCTTGGTTTTGTGGATGAAATGATATGCTTTTCTGCATACTTTCCACGAATTAGAAAAACAAAGCCAATTTCGCCAAGGGTGGATGAAGTATTCATTACTTTGCTAATATTTTCAGTGTTTGTTGATGTGTGCTGAAGCATCACTGTCACCACTGTCAACACCTTTTTAAGCATTTGGTTCTTAGGTCATGGACAGTTACTACACATTGAGTAAGCGTCATAAAAAAAAAAAATGCAGCATCTAATGAGCGCGTCAGATGAATTTTGTATTGTCACTCTGTGGTCACAAGTGCTTCGCAACACATTTCACATGCATTCAATTTCGGACTGACATATGTGTTAAAATTCTGCTAAATATGCAAACTAACGAGAATTTATTTAGCTGTATGCTGTATCTTCTTATGTTGATGCAGTCCCTTCCTGGTGTTGAACGATTTGCAGCAGCACTCGCACTGAGGATGAGGTTCATGCGTTTGCTTATGATAATAAAGTGCTGAATCATGGTTGAATGTCCGCCCACAACCAGGCACTCTGCATTCATAGATGAAGGGCTGACCGTGTGTTTTCTTATGTGTTATATATTCCTTGTAACTGTTCGTGATCATAGTACATCCGAGATAACAGCATTCGTAGCATCGTTCATCTGAAAAACTCTTATATTTGTTTTTGCAATTGATATTTTATTACAGATGTTTGGTAACTAATTATGTAATCTGATTATTATAAAAATATCACTCTCATTAGCACATCTCATTTCAAATAATTTACATCACTAGAAGGCTAATGTTTTCTACAAATTTTCCATATATTGTTTTTCTTTCACATACATTCCTGTTTTCAAACTGGCATATACTTCTAAAATTCTGTTAAATTTTGCAAACTAACGAGATTTTATTTGGCAGAATTTCTTATGTCTATATAGTACATTCATGCTACTGAAGAATTTGCCGCAGCACTCGCATAGAGGATTAGGATTCATGCATTTGCTGGTGACGCTGAAAGTGTTGATTCATGGCCGAATAATCGCCCACAACCGGGTGCTCTACATTCATAGATGAAAGGTTGACCGTGTGTTTTCATTATGCGTCACATATTCATTGCAACTTGTCGCGATTACAGCACACCCGGGATACAGACATTCATAGCTTTTTTCCTAAAAAATCTTTACACTTGTATATTTTAAATGATATTTCATTATGGTTTTTGGTAGCTAATTGAGTAGTCTAATAAACCATAAAATATCACTCTCAATGAAATAATCTTATCATATTTCCATTTCAAATAATTTAGATCACAAGAAAGTTGCTTAACTATTTTCGAATACAGTTGCAACAAAAAGAATAGTTGTAAATTTTCCGTTGTGTTGTCACTCAGTCCTCACGAATGTTTCGTAGCACATTTCACACGAATTCCATTTCAGGTTGATATATATGTTTGAAATTCTGCTAAATTTACATACTGAAAGATTTTGTTTCGCAGAGCCATTTGTGTTTTCGCAGTGCATTCCTGTTGGCGAGGAAATTTACCACAATCTTTGCACTGAAGACGAGGTTCATGCTTCTGTATGTGATTGTAAAATGATGATTCATGGTCAAATATTCGCCCACAATCGGGCACTTTGCATTCATAGATGAAGGGCTGACTGTGTGTTTTCCTATGTGTTAGATATTCTTTGTGATTTTTCGTGATCATAGTACATCCCGGGTAATAACAAGTATAATTTTCTTATCTGAAAAATTCTTGTCAAAGCATTTATTTTTGCCAACAGTAGTCTATTACACTATTCAGTACTTAAGTAATGAGAGAAATCATAAAGATTTCAGCGCTATAAAATAATATCACATGGCATTTTAAATGGCTTAGATAATTAGTAGTTGTTTATTTATCTTCGCACATATTTGTAGCAAAAATTACTTTTAATATCTTCCCTAAAAAGGTCTCACTTAGCAGGTAATTGTGAATTTTCTGCTGTGATGAAATTATTTTCGATTCGTTATTACTTCTTTCTTCAATATCACGTTATTAATGAAGTAAGGAATTATTAGAACGGAACTTTGTTATGCAATTTGTCATTACCTGTTTCCAATCCTTTATAGGCATTTTCCTATAATTGAGGATATTCAAGTTATCCGAGAAGTGCTTATTGTTGATGTTACACTGTTCAGCATTTCCATGTTGACCAGATGTGTCGCCTGAGGGAAGAGTAAGTTGATGAAAATGGGTTGGAACGGCACTTTGTTGTGGACCATGGACTAAGTGCATATATGTGATAATATCATCGCTGTTGAGATTAAGTGAGGAAGAAGTTTCATTCTGAGCATCTAAATAACTCAAATTACAAGAAGTTGTATTTATCTTTAAATGTATCTAAAACAAAACTCTCACCTCTAATGGAAGGATATCGCACGTTATCATCACTCGTTTTTAATTCTTCGTTAGCATCTCTCCACAGATTCCTGTATGAGTCCATATCTGAGCTAAGTGATAACTCAAAATTAGTGTGGCCGAAGGGATCATAGATATCGGAGAAACCAGGATGAGGAGAATTTGTGATCTGATTAGTTTCAGATTTCGATTCTTCACTTCCTACATCCTCAGTTTCACTAAACTGAGCGAAATCAATGAACTGTGAAGGATCGGATGGAAATTCTGAGCTAAACATTGGCTCGAAATTGAGGTAATCGAGAAATCCAAAGGTATCTGAGATGCCAGAATAAGTATTATTTGTAATAACTTCATTAGCAGTGTCGAAATTAGGTAGATGGAAAGTTTCATTATCAGAAGCGATGCATAGTAGAAGATTGAACCAAATGATGGGTGTCATAAATATATTGAAGAACATGGTGAAGCACACAATTTTGTGAGATGACAGAAATGCTCAAATGGAAGCTTTTTATTTCAGATTGCTTGGATTTAAAGATCAAAGGTTTTTAATCGTTGTGAAAAGTTAAACACCAAATGTGAAACAGTTTCAAATCCTCATTGTTTTTAATATTTTTTCTCTTTCATTCTGCTTTCCTCTCCACCATTTGTGGTTTATAAAGTTTATAAATGCTCTTTTGAAACTCGAAGGAAGCGCTGCAGTAGCGTGTTCTACCATTTCAGTAATACATGTACACTGGGTGACATCGTGAGATATGGGATTTTGATGCATTTAATAAAATACATACCACTAATAATATCACTGATAGAACTTCATTGGATCACTTGAAATTTGATAAATATTGCTTATTGACATACATCCATAACTATTCCTACTATTATAAAAAAAATTTCAATATTTCAAAAAAAAAAAAAAGTTTGGTTGATAAAATGGAGTAACATTTGCATAAAGGAAACTGGTGAATAGCTGGAATTAAATGTCATTGAAATATTTAATCTGTGCAATATTCAATAATCCTGTCTACTTTGTTTAATAAAGTATTGTATGTTGAGTGGTAAATAAAATATTGAATGAATTATTTGCACTATTGTAAAAATTTTAGGTTTTAAATTTTGGTGACATCAATTAACTAACAACTGGAAATATATTAGCCTGTTTACTGCCTCCATGAGTATTGTCTATTGGCAATATTGCTACTAATATTTTATTGGATTATTTGATTCAAAAATTTACCAATCATTTCCTTACTTTTTTTAATATTTATGCATTATTCTACATAAATATGAAATTCTTTTTCACATTAAGAGTTTGCAAGGTACTAAAGCTAAAATTGATATAAAAATTTAATTCTGTATTAGCGAGTCGCAGAATTTTGTTGATCTACGATTTGTTTTTAAAAAATTTCAATTTCGCATCTCAATATTAATTTATCATTTTAAATTGATGTTTCAAATAATTTATGGTATTATTAGGGGAAGAATTTTGCCACCAAAATATCTATCGAAGACATGGCGCCAGGGAAGTTCCTAAATAAGTTCAAATTAATGTTATAATTCTTTAAAATTTCAGTATGGCAAACTTTCCAACACTTTAAATTTTGTATTTTTAATAAAAACTACTGAAATTAGCTGAATATGATATCATCAAATTATTTTGCAAGGTACTAAAGCTAAAATTGATATTAAAATTCAATTCTGTAATAGCGACTTACAAAACTTTTTTAATTCATAGCTGGATTTGTGATAAAAAATTTTTAAATCAATATTTCAATAATTTTAATTTGATTACCTCATTTAATTGCGAGACATTCTGGATAGAGTTAAAATCTCACCTGCAAATTTTAAAATTGTTTACACTTGTAATTAGGTTAATTATTTCTTCCATTAAATCTATTCTTCCCAAACAAATTTCAAGAAGCTATCAAGACATTTAATACGCATTATTTTTAAGCTATCATGATTAAATTCTCTGAAGACTATATCACTTCAATTTCTTATATATTTGAACATTATTTTCATTTGAATTTTTTTCATTCCAAATTTTTTAAAATACGTAATGCTAAATTAATGTTTATGAATGTTCAACAAGTTTTGCACTCAACGAAATAAATTTTAAACTGTTTACAAATGTTAACTTTTGCAAGTAATAAAAGCTATGATGAAACAGTGATGTGATGGAAGTTCTTTCATTACACTATCTACCATTTATTTTGCACATCAAGATTTAGACTAAATTGCAACTAGCTTACTTTTTTTTCTTATAAAACCATTTTTTTTGCTTAAAATCTTCTCGTGTTACCCACTTTTGTTAAAAACTATTATTAAAAAAATACTCTATCAATTATTTTTTTTTTTTTTTTTTTGTTACCTTTTTGCATGATAAATCCTTTATTGAGCGTTGCATTTAATTGCTTGCCTTCAAATTTTAGATTTCATTGTCAATTATATGTTTATGCATTTTTATGATATTCATGAGATAATAAATGACGATAAAATATTAAATATCCAATAACAAAATGAAATTATAAATTGGTAGCTGCATTCTGATGTCTCGAAAACGTCCGATTGCTACACTCCTTTTCTTATGCTTGCAAAGAATGTTCAAATTCTGTCACATTTTCTGAAATGAAAATTTTTACTTGTTTTGTAACGCCAAAAGAAATGATTAGCAGTTCATCGCAGCTTGGTTTTGTGGATGAAATGATATGCTTTTCTGCATACTTTCCACGAATTAGAAAAACAAAGTAATTTGGTGAAGAGCGAATGGAGCATTCGTTTCTCTGTTGATATTTTCAATGTTCGTTGATCTATATTGAAGCATCACTGTCACCACCGTCAACACCTTTTTAAGCATTTGGTTCTTAGATCATGGGCAATTACTACACATCGAGTAAGCGTTATAAAAGAAAATATGCGACATCTAACGAGCGCGTCAAATGAATTTTGTACTGTGACTCTGTGGTCACAAGTGCTTCGCGAAATAGAATGCATGTGAAACACATTTTACATGCATTCTATTTCAGGCTAACATATCTATTAAAATTCTGCTAAATTTATAAACTAACGAGATTTTGTTTGGCAGATCTTTTTATGTTTTTGCAGTCCATTCCTGGTGGTGAAGAATTTGCCACAATCCTCGCACTGGGGATGAGGTTCATGCGTTTGCTTGTGTTTCTGAAATGACGATTCATTGTTGAATATTCGCTCACAACCAGTCACTTTGCATTGAAAGATGAAGGGTTGACCGTGTGCTTTCCTATGTGTTAGATATTCTTTGCGACTTTTCGGGATCACAGCACACCCGGGATAAAGACATTCGTAGCTTTTTCCAGCTAAAAAACTCTTATAATATTTATTTTTGCAATTGCCATTCTGTTACAATGTTTGGCAACTAATTATGTAATCTGATTATTTATAAAAACATCACTCCTTAGCACATCTCATTTCAAATAATTTACATCACTAGAAGCTATGTTTTCTACAAATTTTCCATATATGTTTTCTTTCACATACATTCTGTTTTAAACTGGCATATACTTCTAAAATTCTGTTAAATTTTCAAACTAACGAGATTTTATTTGGCAGAATTTCTTATGTCTATATAGTACATTCATGCTACTGAAGAATTTGCCGCAGCACTCGCATAGAGGATTAGATTCATGCATTTGCTGGTGACCGCGAAGTGTTGATTTATGGCCGAATAATCGCCCACAACCGGGTGCTCTACATTCATAGATGAAAGGTTGACCATGTGTTTTCATATGCGTCACATATTCATTGCAACTTGTCGCGATTACAGCACACCCGGGATACAGACATTCATAGCTTTTTCCTAAAAAACTCTTACACTTGTATATTTTAAATGATATTTCATTATGGTTTTTGGTAGCTAATTGAGTAGTCTAATAAACCATAAAATATCACTCTCATGAAATAATCTTATCATATTCCATTTCAAATAATTTAGATCACAAGAAGTTGCTTAACTATTTTCGAATACAGTTGCAACAAAAAGAATAGTTGTAAATTTTCCGTTGTGTTGTCACTCAGTCCTCACGAATGTTTCGTAGCACATTTCACACGAATTCCATTTCAGGTTGATATATATGTTTGAAATTCTGCTAAATTTACATACTGAAAGATTTTGTTCCGCAGAGCCATTTGTGTTTTCGCAGTGCATTCCTGTTGGCGAGGAATTTACCACAATCTTTGCACTGAAGACGAGGTTCATGCTTCTGTATGTGATTGTAAAATGATGATTCATGGTCAAATATTCGCCCACAATCGGGCACTTTGCATTCATAGATGAAGGGCTGACTGTGTGTTTTCCTATGTGTTAGATATTCTTTGTGATTTTTCGTGATCATAGTACATCCCGGGTAATAACAAGTATAATTTTTCTTATCTGAAAAATTCTTGTCAAAGCATTTATTTTTGCCAACAGTAGTCTATTATACCATAAGGTACTTAAGTAATGAGAGAAATCATAAAGATTTCAGCGCTATAAAATAATATCACATGGCATTTTAAATGGCTTAGATAATTAGTAGTTGTTTATTTATCTTCGCACATATTTGTAGCAAAAATTACTTTTAATATCTTCCCTAAAAAGGTCTCACTTAGCAGGTAATTGTGAATTTTCTGCTGTGATGAAATTATTTTCGATTCGTTATTACTTCTTTCTTCAATATCACGTTATTAATGAAGTAAGGAATTATTAGAACGGAACTTTGTTATGCAATTTGTCATTACCTGTTTCCAATCCTTTATAGGCATTTTCCTATAATTGAGGATATTCAAGTTATCCGAGAAGTGCTTATTGTTGATGTTACACTGTTCAGCATTTCCATGTTGACCAGATGTGTCGCCTGAGGGAAGAGTAAGTTGATGAAAATGGGTTGGAACGGCACTTTGTTGTGGACCATGGACTAAGTGCATATATGTGATAATATCATCGCTGTTGAGATTAAGTGAGGAAGAAGTTTCATTCTGAGCATCTAAATAACTCAAATTACAAGAAGTTGTATTTATCTTTAAATGTATCTAAAACAAAACTCTCACCTCTAATGGAAGGATATCGCACGTTATCATCACTCGTTTTTAATTCTTCGTTAGCATCTCTCCACAGATTCCTGTATGAGTCCATATCTGAGCTAAGTGATAACTCAAAATTAGTGTGGCCGAAGGGATCATAGATATCGGAGAAACCAGGATGAGGAGAATTTGTGATCTGATTAGTTTCAGATTTCGATTCTTCACTTCCTACATCCTCAGTTTCACTAAACTGAGCGAAATCAATGAACTGTGAAGGATCGGATGGAAATTCTGAGCTAAACATTGGCTCGAAATTGAGGTAATCGAGAAATCCAAAGGTATCTGAGATGCCAGAATAAGTATTATTTGTAATAACTTCATTAGCAGTGTCGAAATTAGGTAGATGGAAAGTTTCATTATCAGAAGCGATGCATAGTAGAAGATTGAACCAAATGATGGGTGTCATAAATATATTGAAGAACATGGTGAAGCACACAATTTTGTGAGATGACAGAAATGCTCAAATGGAAGCTTTTTATTTCAGATTGCTTGGATTTAAAGATCAAAGGTTTTTAATCGTTGTGAAAAGTTAAACACCAAATGTGAAACAGTTTCAAATCCTCATTGTTTTTAATATTTTTTCTCTTTCATTCTGCTTTCCTCTCCACCATTTGTGGTTTATAAAGTTTATAAATGCTCTTTTGAAACTCGAAGGAAGCGCTGCAGTAGCGTGTTCTACCATTTCAGTAATACATGTACACTGGGTGACATCGTGAGATATGGGATTTTGATGCATTTAATAAAATACATACCACTAATAATATCACTGATAGAACTTCATTGGATCACTTGAAATTTGATAAATATTGCTTATTGACATACATCCATAACTATTCCTACTATTATAAAAAAAATTTCAATATTTCAAAAAAAAAAAAAAGTTTGGTTGATAAAATGGAGTAACATTTGCATAAAGGAAACTGGTGAATAGCTGGAATTAAATGTCATTGAAATATTTAATCTGTGCAATATTCAATAATCCTGTCTACTTTGTTTAATAAAGTATTGTATGTTGAGTGGTAAATAAAATATTGAATGAATTATTTGCACTATTGTAAAAATTTTAGGTTTTAAATTTTGGTGACATCAATTAACTAACAACTGGAAATATATTAGCCTGTTTACTGCCTCCATGAGTATTGTCTATTGGCAATATTGCTACTAATATTTTATTGGATTATTTGATTCAAAAATTTACCAATCATTTCCTTACTTTTTTTAATATTTATGCATTATTCTACATAAATATGAAATTCTTTTTCACATTAAGAGTTTGCAAGGTACTAAAGCTAAAATTGATATAAAAATTTAATTCTGTATTAGCGAGTCGCAGAATTTTGTTGATCTACGATTTGTTTTTAAAAAATTTCAATTTCGCATCTCAATATTAATTTATCATTTTAAATTGATGTTTCAAATAATTTATGGTATTATTAGGGGAAGAATTTTGCCACCAAAATATCTATCGAAGACATGGCGCCAGGGAAGTTCCTAAATAAGTTCAAATTAATGTTATAATTCTTTAAAATTTCAGTATGGCAAACTTTCCAACACTTTAAATTTTGTATTTTTAATAAAAACTACTGAAATTAGCTGAATATGATATCATCAAATTATTTTGCAAGGTACTAAAGCTAAAATTGATATTAAAATTCAATTCTGTAATAGCGACTTACAAAACTTTTTTAATTCATAGCTGGATTTGTGATAAAAAATTTTTAAATCAATATTTCAATAATTTTAATTTGATTACCTCATTTAATTGCGAGACATTCTGGATAGAGTTAAAATCTCACCTGCAAATTTTAAAATTGTTTACACTTGTAATTAGGTTAATTATTTCTTCCATTAAATCTATTCTTCCCAAACAAATTTCAAGAAGCTATCAAGACATTTAATACGCATTATTTTTAAGCTATCATGATTAAATTCTCTGAAGACTATATCACTTCAATTTCTTATATATTTGAACATTATTTTCATTTGAATTTTTTTCATTCCAAATTTTTTAAAATACGTAATGCTAAATTAATGTTTATGAATGTTCAACAAGTTTTGCACTCAACGAAATAAATTTTAAACTGTTTACAAATGTTAACTTTTGCAAGTAATAAAAGCTATGATGAAACAGTGATGTGATGGAAGTTCTTTCATTACACTATCTACCATTTATTTTGCACATCAAGATTTAGACTAAATTGCAACTAGCTTACTTTTTTTTCTTATAAAACCATTTTTTTTGCTTAAAATCTTCTCGTGTTACCCACTTTTGTTAAAAACTATTATTAAAAAAATACTCTATCAATTATTTTTTTTTTTTTTTTTTTGTTACCTTTTTGCATGATAAATCCTTTATTGAGCGTTGCATTTAATTGCTTGCCTTCAAATTTTAGATTTCATTGTCAATTATATGTTTATGCATTTTTATGATATTCATGAGATAATAAATGACGATAAAATATTAAATATCCAATAACAAAATGAAATTATAAATTGGTAGCTGCATTCTGATGTCTCGAAAACGTCCGATTGCTACACTCCTTTTCTTATGCTTGCAAAGAATGTTCAAATTCTGTCACATTTTCTGAAATGAAAATTTTTACTTGTTTTGTAACGCCAAAAGAAATGATTAGCAGTTCATCGCAGCTTGGTTTTGTGGATGAAATGATATGCTTTTCTGCATACTTTCCACGAATTAGAAAAACAAAGTAATTTGGTGAAGAGCGAATGGAGCATTCGTTTCTCTGTTGATATTTTCAATGTTCGTTGATCTATATTGAAGCATCACTGTCACCACCGTCAACACCTTTTTAAGCATTTGGTTCTTAGATCATGGGCAATTACTACACATCGAGTAAGCGTTATAAAAGAAAATATGCGACATCTAACGAGCGCGTCAAATGAATTTTGTACTGTGACTCTGTGGTCACAAGTGCTTCGCGAAATAGAATGCATGTGAAACACATTTTACATGCATTCTATTTCAGGCTAACATATCTATTAAAATTCTGCTAAATTTATAAACTAACGAGATTTTGTTTGGCAGATCTTTTTATGTTTTTGCAGTCCACTCCTGGTGGTGAAGAATTTGCCACAATCCTCGCACTGGGGATGAGGTTCATGCGTTTGCTTGTGTTTCTGAAATGACGATTCACTGTTGAATATTCGCTCACAACCAGTCACTTTGCATTGAAAGATGAAGGGTTGACCGTGTGCTTTCCTATGTGTTAGATATTCTTTGCGACTTTTCGGGATCACAGCACACCCGGGATAAAGACATTCGTAGCTTTTTCCAGCTAAAAAACTCTTATAATATTTATTTTTGCAATTGCCATTCTGTTACAATGTTTGGCAACTAATTATGTAATCTGATTATTTATAAAAACATCACTCCTTAGCACATCTCATTTCAAATAATTTACATCACTAGAAGCTATGTTTTCTACAAATTTTCCATATATGTTTTCTTTCACATACATTCTGTTTTAAACTGGCATATACTTCTAAAATTCTGTTAAATTTTCAAACTAACGAGATTTTATTTGGCAGAATTTCTTATGTCTATATAGTACATTCATGCTACTGAAGAATTTGCCGCAGCACTCGCATAGAGGATTAGATTCATGCATTTGCTGGTGACCGCGAAGTGTTGATTTATGGCCGAATAATCGCCCACAACCGGGTGCTCTACATTCATAGATGAAAGGTTGACCATGTGTTTTCATATGCGTCACATATTCATTGCAACTTGTCGCGATTACAGCACACCCGGGATACAGACATTCATAGCTTTTTCCTAAAAAACTCTTACACTTGTATATTTTAAATGATATTTCATTATGGTTTTTGGTAGCTAATTGAGTAGTCTAATAAACCATAAAATATCACTCTCATGAAATAATCTTATCATATTCCATTTCAAATAATTTAGATCACAAGAAGTTGCTTAACTATTTTCGAATACAGTTGCAACAAAAAGAATAGTTGTAAATTTTCCGTTGTGTTGTCACTCAGTCCTCACGAATGTTTCGTAGCACATTTCACACGAATTCCATTTCAGGTTGATATATATGTTTGAAATTCTGCTAAATTTACATACTGAAAGATTTTGTTCCGCAGAGCCATTTGTGTTTTCGCAGTGCATTCCTGTTGGCGAGGAATTTACCACAATCTTTGCACTGAAGACGAGGTTCATGCTTCTGTATGTGATTGTAAAATGATGATTCATGGTCAAATATTCGCCCACAATCGGGCACTTTGCATTCATAGATGAAGGGCTGACTGTGTGTTTTCCTATGTGTTAGATATTCTTTGTGATTTTTCGTGATCATAGTACATCCCGGGTAATAACAAGTATAATTTTTCTTATCTGAAAAATTCTTGTCAAAGCATTTATTTTTGCCAACAGTAGTCTATTATACCATAAGGTACTTAAGTAATGAGAGAAATCATAAAGATTTCAGCGCTATAAAATAATATCACATGGCATTTTAAATGGCTTAGATAATTAGTAGTTGTTTATTTATCTTCGCACATATTTGTAGCAAAAATTACTTTTAATATCTTCCCTAAAAAGGTCTCACTTAGCAGGTAATTGTGAATTTTCTGCTGTGATGAAATTATTTTCGATTCGTTATTACTTCTTTCTTCAATATCACGTTATTAATGAAGTAAGGAATTATTAGAACGGAACTTTGTTATGCAATTTGTCATTACCTGTTTCCAATCCTTTATAGGCATTTTTCCTATAATTGAGGATATTCAAGTTATCCGAGAAGTGCTTATTGTTGATGTTACACTGTTCAGCATTTCCATGTTGACCAGATGTGTCGCCTGAGGGAAGAGTAAGTTGATGAAAATGGGTTGGAACGGCACTTTGTTGTGGACCATGGACTAAGTGCATATATGTGATAATATCATCGCTGTTGAGATTAAGTGAGGAAGAAGTTTCATTCTGAGCATCTAAATAACTCAAATTACAAGAAGTTGTATTTATCTTTAAATGTATCTAAAACAAAACTCTCACCTCTAATGGAAGGATATCGCACGTTATCATCACTCGTTTTTAATTCTTCGTTAGCATCTCTCCACAGATTCCTGTATGAGTCCATATCTGAGCTAAGTGATAACTCAAAATTAGTGTGGCCGAAGGGATCATAGATATCGGAGAAACCAGGATGAGGAGAATTTGTGATCTGATTAGTTTCAGATTTCGATTCTTCACTTCCTACATCCTCAGTTTCACTAAACTGAGCGAAATCAATGAACTGTGAAGGATCGGATGGAAATTCTGAGCTAAACATTGGCTCGAAATTGAGGTAATCGAGAAATCCAAAGGTATCTGAGATGCCAGAATAAGTATTATTTGTAATAACTTCATTAGCAGTGTCGAAATTAGGTAGATGGAAAGTTTCATTATCAGAAGCGATGCATAGTAGAAGATTGAACCAAATGATGGGTGTCATAAATATATTGAAGAACATGGTGAAGCACACAATTTTGTGAGATGACAGAAATGCTCAAATGGAAGCTTTTTATTTCAGATTGCTTGGATTTAAAGATCAAAGGTTTTTAATCGTTGTGAAAAGTTAAACACCAAATGTGAAACAGTTTCAAATCCTCATTGTTTTTAATATTTTTTCTCTTTCATTCTGCTTTCCTCTCCACCATTTGTGGTTTATAAAGTTTATAAATGCTCTTTTGAAACTCGAAGGAAGCGCTGCAGTAGCGTGTTCTACCATTTCAGTAATACATGTACACTGGGTGACATCGTGAGATATGGGATTTTGATGCATTTAATAAAATACATACCACTAATAATATCACTGATAGAACTTCATTGGATCACTTGAAATTTGATAAATATTGCTTATTGACATACATCCATAACTATTCCTACTATTATAAAAAAAATTTCAATATTTCAAAAAAAAAAAAAAGTTTGGTTGATAAAATGGAGTAACATTTGCATAAAGGAAACTGGTGAATAGCTGGAATTAAATGTCATTGAAATATTTAATCTGTGCAATATTCAATAATCCTGTCTACTTTGTTTAATAAAGTATTGTATGTTGAGTGGTAAATAAAATATTGAATGAATTATTTGCACTATTGTAAAAATTTTAGGTTTTAAATTTTGGTGACATCAATTAACTAACAACTGGAAATATATTAGCCTGTTTACTGCCTCCATGAGTATTGTCTATTGGCAATATTGCTACTAATATTTTATTGGATTATTTGATTCAAAAATTTACCAATCATTTCCTTACTTTTTTTAATATTTATGCATTATTCTACATAAATATGAAATTCTTTTTCACATTAAGAGTTTGCAAGGTACTAAAGCTAAAATTGATATAAAAATTTAATTCTGTATTAGCGAGTCGCAGAATTTTGTTGATCTACGATTTGTTTTTAAAAAATTTCAATTTCGCATCTCAATATTAATTTATCATTTTAAATTGATGTTTCAAATAATTTATGGTATTATTAGGGGAAGAATTTTGCCACCAAAATATCTATCGAAGACATGGCGCCAGGGAAGTTCCTAAATAAGTTCAAATTAATGTTATAATTCTTTAAAATTTCAGTATGGCAAACTTTCCAACACTTTAAATTTTGTATTTTTAATAAAAACTACTGAAATTAGCTGAATATGATATCATCAAATTATTTTGCAAGGTACTAAAGCTAAAATTGATATTAAAATTCAATTCTGTAATAGCGACTTACAAAACTTTTTTAATTCATAGCTGGATTTGTGATAAAAAATTTTTAAATCAATATTTCAATAATTTTAATTTGATTACCTCATTTAATTGCGAGACATTCTGGATAGAGTTAAAATCTCACCTGCAAATTTTAAAATTGTTTACACTTGTAATTAGGTTAATTATTTCTTCCATTAAATCTATTCTTCCCAAACAAATTTCAAGAAGCTATCAAGACATTTAATACGCATTATTTTTAAGCTATCATGATTAAATTCTCTGAAGACTATATCACTTCAATTTCTTATATATTTGAACATTATTTTCATTTGAATTTTTTTCATTCCAAATTTTTTAAAATACGTAATGCTAAATTAATGTTTATGAATGTTCAACAAGTTTTGCACTCAACGAAATAAATTTTAAACTGTTTACAAATGTTAACTTTTGCAAGTAATAAAAGCTATGATGAAACAGTGATGTGATGGAAGTTCTTTCATTACACTATCTACCATTTATTTTGCACATCAAGATTTAGACTAAATTGCAACTAGCTTACTTTTTTTTCTTATAAAACCATTTTTTTTGCTTAAAATCTTCTCGTGTTACCCACTTTTGTTAAAAACTATTATTAAAAAAATACTCTATCAATTATTTTTTTTTTTTTTTTTTGTTACCTTTTTGCATGATAAATCCTTTATTGAGCGTTGCATTTAATTGCTTGCCTTCAAATTTTAGATTTCATTGTCAATTATATGTTTATGCATTTTTATGATATTCATGAGATAATAAATGACGATAAAATATTAAATATCCAATAACAAAATGAAATTATAAATTGGTAGCTGCATTCTGATGTCTCGAAAACGTCCGATTGCTACACTCCTTTTCTTATGCTTGCAAAGAATGTTCAAATTCTGTCACATTTTCTGAAATGAAAATTTTTACTTGTTTTGTAACGCCAAAAGAAATGATTAGCAGTTCATCGCAGCTTGGTTTTGTGGATGAAATGATATGCTTTTCTGCATACTTTCCACGAATTAGAAAAACAAAGTAATTTGGTGAAGAGCGAATGGAGCATTCGTTTCTCTGTTGATATTTTCAATGTTCGTTGATCTATATTGAAGCATCACTGTCACCACCGTCAACACCTTTTTAAGCATTTGGTTCTTAGATCATGGGCAATTACTACACATCGAGTAAGCGTTATAAAAGAAAATATGCGACATCTAACGAGCGCGTCAAATGAATTTTGTACTGTGACTCTGTGGTCACAAGTGCTTCGCAACGCATTTCACATGCATTCTATTCCAATATTTTCAATGTTTGTTAATGTATAATAAAGTCTCACTGTCACCACTGTCAATTATCGTGAATTTTAATTTCGCGAAGCACTAAATAAATGTTAACAATGCTTAATATAGCAATCCATTGATGTCTTTTACAATTTATCGTAATCGTTTAAATGACCTTTGATTTTATATCAATTCACATACTATGGGCGTCTATCATTTAATGGTCTATTGTAAACCATTATAGTAGCCATCCATCATAATGCCTAGACAAACCATTGCACTTTCTTTGTGATATGCATTGTAACTTGTTGTTAAATTAACTCATTATCATGTCTAGACAGTTTATCCTTTGTACAAAAATGTCTGATTATGAACCACTCCCACATCTTAACACATATAATGTAAGATATAATTGCTATATAAGGGTCACTTTTGTTGAAAGATTTTGTGTATTTTTTATCAAGAATCAAACGAGTTCAATTTCAATTGTTCTCTATCAACGTATTGTACTATTACTTCAGCTAATAAAGGAATTGTGTATTTCTCTGTTACCCCACATATTTACACCTACATCCAACGAATCTCTCTGCAATCAAAAACCTCACCTAAAATTTATAATTTAACTATCAAATCTTCCATGACAAAAATTTGCTTCTACGACAGTCAATACCTTTTTAAGCAGTTGGTTCTTAGGTCATGGGCAGTTACTACACATTAAGTAAGTGTTATGAAAGAAAATATGCAGCATCTAACGAGCGCGTCAAATGAATTTTGCATTGTGATTCTGTGGTCACAAGTGCTTCGCAACTGATTTCACATGCATTCTATTTCGGACTGACATATGTGTTAAAATTCTGCTAAATATGCAAACTAACGAGAATTTATTTAGCTGTATGCTGTATCTTCTTATGTTGATGCAGTCCATTCCTGGTGGTGAAGAATTTGCCACAATCCTCGCACTGAGGATGAGGTTCATGCGTTTGCTTGTGTTTGTAAAATGATGAATCATGGTCAAATATTCGTCCACAACCGGGCGCTCTGCACTCATAAATGTAGGGCAAACCGTGTGTTTTTCTATGTGTCACATATTCGTTGTGACTTGTTGAGATCACAGCACACCCGGGATAGAGGCATTCGTAGCTTTTTCCGCCTAAAAAACTCTTATAATATTTGTTTTTGCAATTGCCATTCTGTTACAATGTTTGGCAACTAATTATGTAATCTGATTATCACTCCTTAGCACATCTCATTTCAAATAATTTACATCACTAGAAGCTATTTTTTCTACAAATTTTCTGTGTATTTTTTCTTGTACATGCATTCTATTTTAAACTGTCATATACTTCTAAAATTCTGTTAAATTTTCAAACTAACGAGATTTTATTTGGCAGAGTTTCCTATGTCTAAATAGTACATTCATGCTACTGAAGAATTTGCCGCAACGCTCGCACTGAGGGTGAGGTTTATGCGTTTGCTTATGATAATAAAGTGTTGAATCATGGTCGAATGTCCGCCCACAACCAGGCACTCTGCATTCATAGATGAAAGGTTGACCGTGTGTTTTCCTATGTGTTAGATATTCGTTACGACTTTTCGTGACCATAGCACATCCGGGGTAAAGGCATTCATACCTTCGTTCGTCTGAATTGATATTTTATTATGGAGTTTAGCAGCTAATTAAGTATTCTGATAAACCATAAAAACATCGTTGCTATGAAATAATGTTAGCACATCTCGTTTCAAATAATTTAGATCACAAAAAGCTGTACAATTACCTTCACTTATAATTGAACAAAAAGTGTAATTGTAAGTTTTTCGTTTGTTTTGTAAGTTTTTCGTTTGTCTCATCGCTCACAAATCATAGCACATTTTAAGCGTATTCCATTTCAGGTTGATATATGTGTTCTGTTAAATTTACAAACTAACGAGATTTTTTTTGGCAGAGCCACTCATGTTTTCGCAGTGCATTCCTATTGACGAGGAATTTGCCACAATCCTTGCACTGAGGACGAGGTTCATGCGTCTGTATGTGATTGTAAAATGATGATTCACGGTCAAATGTTCGCCCACAACCGGACACTTTGCATTCATAAGTGAAAGGTTGACTGTGCATTTTCTTATGTGTTAGATATTCTTTGTAATTTTTCGTGGTCACAGTACACCCAAGGTAATGACAAGTATAATTTTTCTTATCTGAAAAATTCTTGTCAAAGCATTTTGCAATTAGTAGTCCATTACACCATTTGGTACTTAAATAATGTGAGAAATCATAAAAATGTCATTGACATAAAAATATCACATTGCATTTTGAATAACTTAGGTAGAAAGTAGTTCTTTACTTACCTTCTCATATTTTGAAGCCAAAGTCATAGTTTGAATGTCACCTCTTCAATTTCATGCGAATAATGAAAGCAAAGAACTATTAGAACGAAAAGTTGTTATGCAATGTGTCATTACCTGTTCCTGATTCTTTATAGGTATTTTCCTTGTAATCGAGGATATTCAAGTAATCTGAGTACTTATTGTCGATGTTGCTCTGTTCAGCAGTTGCACTTTGACTGGAAGTGTCATCTGAGGAAAGAGTAAGCTGGTGAAAATAAATCGGAACGGCATTTTGTTGTGAGCCAGGTAAGTGCATATATGTGATAATATCATCGCTGTTGAGATTAAGTGAGGAAGAAACTTCATTCTGAGCATCTAAATAACTCAAATTAGAAGAAGTTTATTTATTTTTAAATGTATCTAAAACAAAAGTCTCACTTCTAATGGAAGGATATCGCACGTTATCATCACTCGTTTTTAATTCTTCATTAGCATCTCTCCACAGATTCCTGTATGAGCCCATATCTGATAACTCCAAATTAGTGTGGCCATAGATATCGGAGAAACCAGGATGAGGAGAATTTGTGATCTGATTAGTTCCAGATTTCGATTCTTCACTTCTTATATTCTCAGTTTCACTCAACTGAGCGAAATCAATGAACTGCGAAGGATCCAACGGAAATTCTGAGCTAAACAATGGCTCAAAATTGTTGTAATCGAAGATATCAAGGCTATCTGAGATGCCAGAAAAAGGGTCGAAATTAGGTAGATTGGAAGTTTCATTATCAGAAGCGATGCATAGTAGAAGATTGAACCAAGTGATGGGTGTCATAAATTTATTGAAGAACATGGTGAAACACAATTTTGTGAGATGACAGAAATGCTCAAATGGAAGCTTTTTATTTCAGATTGCTTGGAATTAAAGACCAAAGGTGAAACAGTTGTTTTAATATTTTTTCCCTTTCATTCTCGCTTTCTTCTCCACCATTGGTAGTTTATGAAGTCTGTAAATGTTCTTTTGAAACTCGATGGAAGCGCTGCAGTAGCGTGTTCTACCATTTCAGTAATACATGTACACTGGGTGACACCGCAAAAAATGGTATTCTGATGCATTTAAAATGGTTTGTTATACATACCACTAATAATATCACTGATAGAATTTCATCGGATAGACGCATCACTTTAAATTTGATAATTATTGGTTTTTGAGATACATTTCACACACTGTTCCTGCTATTATGAGAAAGAATTTCAACATAAGCTGAAACGGTGTTTGGTGTTTGAAAGGATGGGACAAATTTTAATAGTGTGTTTGATAAAATGGAGTTACATTTGCATAAGGGAAGCTGGTGAATAGCTGGAATTAAATGTCATTGAAATATTTAATCTGTGCAATATTCAATAATCCTGTCTACTTTGTTTAATGAAATATTGTATATTGAGTGGTACATAAAATATTGATGGTGTCATCAATTAACTGACAACTGGAAATATATTGGTTTACTTCCGATGTTTATTCTTAACTATTGTTTACCATCTTACTCATATTTTAATTGATCATATCCAATTCTATCTCAACATATGCAATAATTCACAATCGATCGAACTGTAGTAGACATAATCCTCGGTCAGATCGGTCAGAAATGGAAAGTAACACACAATGAATTGATAGGAAATATGTGAAAACTTTAGTGTGGATGGGTGATGGTCAAAGCAGTGGTAATTAATAATGATTCTAACTAACCAGAAGTTTAAAACACCATTCTTTTCATTTTAATCTCTGCCTTTCTTCAAATTAATTCAGCAACTCAAATAATGAATCAGTAAGGTAAAGAAGTTTTCAAGCAAGTGATAGAAGTAATTGCACAAAATCAAAATGCATGAATGGAAATTGATGAATAGTTGGAATCAAATATCAGTAGGTGATAAAATGTTTAATCTATACAGTATTGAATAATCCTAATTGCGTTTCTTAAAAAAATATTGCTACTGAATTATTTGCACATTATGGAAATTTTAGATTTTAAATGTCAGTTGATTGACAGTTACAACCTTTCGTCAGTTAATCAGCACAAAATTTAATTTCGATAAATCTAGCATGAACTTTTGCGGTAAAATCCAGGTCTCAAATCAAAACGAAAATGTTTTTATAAGAGATCTTTTCTTTTTCTGTTCTGTTCTATTGTCGGTTACGATTTGTGACAAGTTTAATGAGTAAAAGGCTACGAACTGATTTGCTTAATACTATAGTCCCAGGAAAATGTTTCAACTACCCGAGAATTGGGGATCACTTCCTAATGATTCTTTTTCTTATGACATTACTCGAATATTTTAAAATCAGTATTTCAATAATAAAATCAATATCTCAAAAATTATCATTTTAAATTGATATTTCAAATAATTTATGATATTAATATAGCGCCGGGGAAAATCACAAATAAGTTCAAATTTATGTTGATCAAAAACATTTAGCAATGTGCAAAAGAGGATACAGTTATTAAAATCAATTCTCCTTTTAATTTGTCAATATATTTTGGAAGCTTTTAAAATTATCCAAAATTATAATATAAAATATTAATAACATATAAAAGCTAGATTAATTAAAGTTGTAAAATAAAATAGTCGTATCGATTACTTTATATTTCCAGTTTTTTATTTTTTATTTTGCATCTATCGCTATTAATGTGTTTTGAAATTGTAACATTTTCTTAAGTTTTATAAATTGAAGTTTTTTCATTTGTGATTATGCAAAATTACAAGAATTATTAGCGTATTCAATTATTGTAAGAATACGCAATTACAAAACGATCACTTCTGTCACTTAATTGATACTATTTTATTTGCCATTTGTGACAGATAGAGTGACATACTCAATGACAGTATTTCAAATAATTCTTCGAGTAGCACTTGATGAAATAGCAAATCACAGTATTTAGTGTATTTTTTCCTGCTTAATAGTGAACATTAAAAGTGAGAAAAATTTTTTTAAAAAAATGTTTAAAAATAAATTAATGATAACTTTCTGAAGTATTTTTCTAAAGCCTTTTAATCATTGCTAATTTACAATTGTTTTTGTTATTTACAAAGTTAACATTTGTAAACGACTTAAAATTTACATATTTCGTTGTATGCAAAATTCATCAGTCAATATTTTTATCCTTTAGTTTTATGTATTTTGAGAAGTTTTAGTTGAGAATTTTCAATCATTGTAAAATAATGATTAATTAATATAAATAGAAAATTAGCGAAATATAATAGAAAAAGTTAATGATATAGTGATTAAATAAATTAGTTATGATAGCTTAAATTATGTGTGATAAATGTTTTAATAGTTTCTTAAAATTTGCGAGAGATAAATAGAATTAATGGTAGAACTAATTAATCTAATTATAGATGTAAATTATTTACAGGTTTTCAGGTGAAATTTTAACTCTATGCAGAATGTCTCTCATTCAAATGAAGTAATCAAATGTAATTACAATGAATGATAATTGATCAAAATATTTTCATGTGTTATAAAAAATCAGAAATGAATCTTATTAATAGCTATACTAACAAAAAATCAATTTTAATTCTTTAATTTTGTTAATTATAATATTTCAAATTCTTATTTCACTTTTTTAAATGATTTGATTTTAAATGATTTTTATTTATTTATTTATTTTTTGTAAATCATTTTTACCATCATTTCTTTTTCATTCATTGATTTTAATATCATTTCTCTTATTTATTTCTACTCATCTTATCATTCCATTTTTTGTGTCATCTTTAATACTAGAATTATCACTCTCATTAATATTTGTCTTTATCACTAAAATTATCCATCTCATTAATATTTATCCTTATCACTACATCTATCATTATCACATTTGTCACTTCTATACTACTTTTTCCTATTTGATTCCTTTCTTTCTTCTTCCTCTTCCATTTCTTTCTCTTTCCTTTTTGCTTCCTTCTTTTCTTCCTTTGTCAGTTCACGTTGTCGTACGTAATCAATAATCATATTTGTCATCGGTATATGTAACATTGTCAACCCAAATGATACAACTGTTCCAATGACAAAGAATATAACAAATGGTGTAAAGAAATTTCCAATTCCAGTCTAAAAATTTTTTAATTTCAAATTTTACAGTATAAAATTTCAGATTTAAAGAATAATAGAATAAAGTATTCATTTTTTTTTTCCAAAAAGAAAAAGAAAAATGAAATTAATTAATAATGTAAATAGATTGGTGTAAAAAAATTTCCAATATCATTGAAAAATTTTAATTTCAAATTTGACGGTATAGAATTTCAGATTTAAAAAAAAAAACAAACAAACAAACAAAAGAGTAAATTATTCATTTTTTCTAGAAAGAAAAAAAAAAAGGGAAAGAAACAAAATTAAAAGGTAAAATATTTTGATCAGTAATATAGATTATTGATAAGGGATGAAATTAAAAATTTAAATTTAATAACTATCAACTCTGAAATCAATTTAAATGAATGAGAAATGAAATAAGTGAAATACTACTACTGACATACGTATATATAACATTTCGTGGTTCAAGAGCTGACATAACTTCTGGATGTCCGTTCACCTAATTTCACTGACAAAACAATGAATTATTTTGTAAAAATCGTAATTTTTATAAATTAAAAAAAAAAAAATGGTTTAGGATCAAAATGATTTTATTAATTTTAAAGGAGTAGAAAAGAAAAAAAAAAAAAAATTAAGCAATTATTCATTGTACGAAATAGAAAAGAACTGTAAAAGCATTTTATAATTTTCACCATATGATTTTAGTGAAAGATTTATCGATTTCCGCAATAATTATCTGAAATTATTGATTATAAGATATTAATAGTAGATGATAACAGTTAATCAAATACTTCGGGAGTGAAAAATATTCCATGGACTTTCTTTTCACTTTATTAAATTAACTAAATTTCATTATTTCTCGAACATAATAGTTTACTTGCATTAATAAAATAAATATTGAAATATTTTGCCATGTTTTTCTAATTAGAATGCTTCTAGTTCACTCAGAAATGCAATATTCTCTATAATGCTGACTTATTCTGATTTTATTAAACATATAAATTAGCAAATTTGTCTGAGATTTACTTCTTTCTGCTCCCCACCAAATTTAAGTTAATATGATTTTGTTCACATTCACATTATTCATTGATATTAATTAATTAATTAGTTAATTAATTAAATAAAAAATTTGAAATTTATTTAATATTTCAACAATTTGTTCACTATTTTCTTTTTTTTTTTTAAATCTTATTTTATACAATTAAATTTAATTTTAAAATTTAATACGAAAAAGAGAGAGAGATGCAAAAGTACTAGTGCACGGAGTGGGATTCGAACCCACGCATCGATAACGATACCAGAACACCCCAAACACACTTTGAGATTCTCGTGTGAAGCATAAACATTATTGCTTGAGTCTGGCGCCTTAGACCACTCGGCCATCCGTGCTCACACAATGCAACACTTTCATTTTCAAGCTTTATCTAAATCAATAAAATAATTCCTTTTTTTTCGAACTTTTAATCTTTGCTAATGCTTTGATAGAAATCGAACCTTTAACCTTTAACCTTCAATCTCTAATCTCTAATCTTAAACTTATGCTATATATAACATAGATCGTTTTTTTTTTTTTTTTTTCTGAATTGTTTTGAATCATTTGATTGATAATATGTTTGAATGCAAAAAAAAGAAAAAGAAAAAAATGAAGTCGCACAAATGACTGAGTGACCGAATGTATTCAAACGATTCAAGTTGATAGTGCGATGACCAAATTCAAGTGATAATGATAGTGATTAAATTCGGGTGATAATCAAGTTCAAGTGATAATGATGGTGATCAAATTCAGGTGATAATCAAGTTCAAGTGATAATGATGATTAAATTCGGATGATAATCAAGTTTAAGTGATAATGGTGGTGATCAAATTCAGGTGATAATCAAGTTCAAGTGATAGTGGTGATGATTAAATTCGGGTGATAATCAAGTTGAAGTGATAATGATAATGATAAATCCAGATGATAATCAGGTTCAAATGATAATGATGATGATCAAATTCAGATGAAAATCATGTTTAAGTGATGATGGTGATGATCAAATTCAGTGATAACCAAATTCAAGTGATAATGGAAAAGTTCAAAGTGTGTAGTATGATACAATCTAAATGATTTAACTGTTTTGATATTTTCATCAGTGCGCATGCTTTAGTTTTTCCTTGTATTTTTTTTTTGTCGCTTTTTTTAAAAAAAAAATTAATTTCAAAAAAAAAAGTTGATAAATTTATGATTTAATAGTTGATGATAAAATTTCATTCTTTATGATTGTAATGAAGATGGAAAAAGACTAAATCATATTTTTAAATTTTTAAAAAAATCCATGAAAGTGTTTTGTTGAAATTAAAATATGATAGTAAAAGTATTATGGGCAAGAAGAATTAATTGCATAGAATTATGCGAATTTCTTTTTTTAATATTTTAAGTTGAAATTTTGTTCAAGTTATATGTACTGTAAAGTTTTTGCAAAGCAATAAATGCAATCTTTTTTTTCTCTTTTTTTTTTTGTTAATGTAATTTGCTTACATAGAATCAGTAATGTTTACGTATAACATTTGTTTATAAAATCACACAAATAAACATTTTTTTGTGTTTCCTTTTTTTTTTTTTTTTGATACTAAAAAGTTTTAAATTTTCTACGAATAAATTTTTATTCAATGAAATGAAAAAATTTTACAAAAACATTGTTGACAAATGCTACATTCAGATAAGGCAGTACAAATTATTTGAAAATTTATGCAAAAAAAAACAAAAGCAAATTTTTTTTTACGAGTATCATCAGTGCATACAAAATAATAATAGAAATTTTTCTTTACTTCAAATGAAAGAAGTAAAAGAAAAAAAATTTTTTTTTTTAAAAAAAATGAACTGAGAAATTTAAAAATTTTTGCAAGAATATTGTAATCATACAAATGAATTATCATTCATTTCTTCTTATCATCGTCTCCTACAACATTGCTGTTTACTGATACGTGATTGTGTTGATAAGCATACAACATAACCGGATGGACATTTACATTGGCCACTTCTTGCTGAACCGAAAAGACAGTTGATAACTTGCGGTTCATTTTGACGATAATATGGTGGTGATCGAAGGAGGAAAGTTTTGAAAAGTGGTGAATTCATGGAATTATCCGGAATTGGTGCAACCGTTTCGTAAATTTCCGTTTCTATTTGTGGTTGTTGAATGGAACTGATTGTGGCGGTATTAACTGGTGAATGAGCGCAACTTTCATGACATGTATATGAGCAAGATGGTTGACATTGATCAGCCGGTTGATCTTAAAAAAATGTTATTTAGTTTTTTTTTTTCTCTTTAACTAATTTAATTTTTAATCGTTAAAAAAAAAACTCTTTTTTATTTTCAATTCAAATTTTATGTAAAATAATTTTAATTTTTATGAATATAAAAAAAATTAATTAATTAATTAATAGAGTATTACTTTGTTCAATACATTGTTGCATGCATGTTTCATGACATAAATTCATGCAATCCGGTGATTGTTGAATTGATTGCGGTAGGCTAATCGAAATTTCACGTGGTAGTAAATCAGTTTGGGTAGGTGTTATTGGTTCCTGAGTGGTACCACCATTTGTGTATTCATCTCCTGCACCACTTTGTTTTTGACTTTCGGTACATTCTGTTGGACATGGTGCTGTACAAATAGGTAAGCAAATTGTTGCCGTACCACTATTTGGAAGTGGTCGAATGATAATCGATGTTTGATTAGCTGGAATGAAATTTTGATAGGATACTGATGAATCCGGTGTTGGTTTTGGATAATAGATACCATTTGGCTGTTCCGTTCGTTCCGGATGAGACGGAATTGCAGGAATTGTTCGTTCAATGCATTGTCTTTCACAGGATGGCATGCAAAGATGAACGCAAACTGTATTATCACTATTAGCATATTGTTGCATTGCAGGTTCATATTGCTGTACTGGATAATAAGACGGTGTCTATAATAAATTTCAAAAAAAAAAAATTATTTAAAATTTTTTTTAGAAAAAATTTGAACTGGATTTTTTTTTTACAATATAATTAAAATTTATGAAATAATTTTAATTAGGAGAAAAGAAAAAGTTAAATGAAATAATGATGAATGGCTACCTGGCTTTTTACTACAGGTACAGGATTATTGTGCTGTGATATTGCAGGTGCTGGTGTTGATCGTTGAATGCATTGTGATTCGCAGCTAGGCATGCAAACATGTAAGCATGTTCCAGTAGCGCTTTGCTGACCAGTAGCGCTTTGTTGACCAGTAGCTATATCAGAGGTTGATGGTTCATACTGATAAGATACTGGTGCATATCCTTTTGATTGCTGATAAGTTTGTTGTGTGCTGCTGTAAATTATGCTAATGATAGAAAAAAAATAAGTGATAAGTTATCATTGCTTAAAGGAAATAATTTATCTTTAATATATGTAATAAATATAAATTATATATGAATTAATTTTGCAAATTTGTATTTTTATCAAAAAGAAAAAATCTTTTCGTGCAAATATTTTTTTTTTTTTTCAACTTCAACTTTAATAAAAATTTAATAAAAAAAATATAATTTTAACTTTAATAAAAATATAATTTTAAACAAACCATAAATTTTGACATGATTGTTGACATGTATTTTGTTGCTTTTGCATACAACCTTGCATACAATTTGTAACGCATGGTGCTGTATCCGGTTGTTGTCGATAAACTGGTTGCCGATATGAAGACGGTAATGGCTGTCGGTAAACTGGACCGGTTGGTTGATAACATCCGCAACTAATCGAAATACAAACGCAACGTCTTGCACGAGTACGTAGCTGTGTCTAGAAATACAATCATTTTGAAAATGATTTTAAAAAAAAACATTTTTTTTTTCTTTTGAAAAAAGTTTTTTAATTGAAAAAAATTGGTAATATGTTAATAATGTATATAACATTCTACAGATCATTTTTATTTTTTTTTTCCAATTTCATCCAAAATAAGGCCACTTTTTTATTTACTTAACATTTAAAATTGTAAAAAAAAATAATAATAATTAGTTTCGGAAATTCTAAACCATCGAGCATACTTTCCTTTTTTTTTTTTCAAACCTTCGAATTAGTTCAAATATTGCATTTTTAATTCAATCTAACAATTCAATTTAATAAAACGGTAAAATTTTATTCGATTTAAAAAAAAAATATTTAGTAAATAATTTGTTTAATTTATTTCAAATAGTAACCGCAAAGTTACAATATCAATTTAATTTTTTCTTTTCTCTCTCTTTCTTGTTATATTTTATTTTGTTTATTTATCGCTGCTCAGATTTTATTTACTCAAATAAACCTTTAATGTTTTTCTATGATTGTAGTTGTCGTTGATACATACTACTGTTACTATTTTAATAATACTTTTTTTATCTAGTTTACAAGTAAATTTCTAGTTTATTTATTTATTTATTATTTGATCAATCAACTGAAGTAAAGCTAAACTAGTCCATTTTGATATTATTTTTTCTCCAGTAATTTTATTGATAATAAATGAATAACTTTATTAAAAGGCTTTCTATATGAAGAAAATGATTTTTTTACACAAATTCATAATATTTGAAAAAATAAATTTTCAAAAAAAAAAAAAAAATTTTGCTTTTTTTCTTAATACAAATTGCATTTTTGAATATTATATTTTTATTCCTATTTGATCTAACAAATAAAAAAAAAATAAAGGAAATTATCCATGAGAGTAATTAATATCTATTTTTTTTCCAATCAAATATTACCTAAGATTTTTAATCTAGATATTATTTTATTTTTTTTTTTTTTTTCTAAAATAAGTTTCATTAAGAAAATATTTTTATCCTCAAAAAAAAAATTTTTTTTTCTAATTTCTTCAAAAATAAAAAAAAAAAAAAAGGAAAAGTAATTCTTTGTTTACAAATGGATTTTGAAGCAAAAAGATTAAATATCATTTTTGATGTGTCTGCTGAGTGTTAAAAATATAACAGGAAGAGGGATAGATTGTTGGATCGGTTGACAGCATTTAAACAGTGGGAAGTTAGAAAGTAAACAAAATATGAAATGATGATGAATTAGTCGTAAATGCAAATGAATGAATGAAGGAGAAGAAATAAAGAAAGATAAACGAAGCATAGAAATTTTTGTGTTTGATAATTAAAATTAATTTAGGAAGTTAATTTAAATATTTGAAATATTTTAATTTTAATTACAAAATTTTAGTCAAACTGATTATTTGCAGCATTGTTTATTCTTAATTATTTTTTGTTGAAAAATTTAATAAATTTGTTTTTTTAACTCTTTATCTTTTTGTCTCTTTGCTATTTCGAAAAAGATATATTTCAGAAATATTCATATTCAATCACAAATTTAATTTAATTTAACAAAAAATTATAAATATGTTTTATTCGAAATAAAATTATTAATTAGTTTTTTTTTGTTTACTGTGTTGCTTCCAGAAAAATAAAAATCAATTACAAATGAAAGTTTATAAAAATTTTTATGATTTTTTTTTTTTTTTTTTAATATAAAAAGAAAAAAATTAGTGCATACAAAAAGCATACAAAAAGAAAAATTAAAAGATAATAAATAATTTCTTTAATTCGTAATTTTTATATGCAATATAAATATAAGTGTTGAAAGATAGCAATATTGATTGATCATTTGAAATTGTATGTAAATTAATGGAAATGATAATAAAATGTTATTATCATCAATGATGTTAAAAATTTGTTGTAATTTAGTTATTTGAAAATTTCAGTGTAAACGGTACAACTAAAATTCATATAACTAAAAATTCATATAACTTCAATATAACTAAAATAAACCATTGGATTACGGTATGTGAGATACCGTAATGGGTGCTGTAAAAATGATGCTTTCACTGCTATTACAGTAATGTAATTGTAAATGTACAGTAACCAAAATTTTCCGTGTTAATAATTGAAAATTTCTTATGTGTGTAGTTAGCTTATTTTTTGTTTTAAATTTCATTGAAATTTCATTTCAATTTTTGCTTTTACCCATTTTCTTTATCTAATAGATGGATACCATCCATTTAAATTCATACTAACAAGTAAGTTATTATAATAATTAGTAATTATTGAAATTATCAGTATTGTAGTCACAATAATAATAATCATAACAATAATAATAATAATAGTAGTAACAGTAATGTACAGTTAAAAATAAATGATTCTCATTTCACTTATCTTCTCATTTAATTTGAAAGCACTCTACGAATTTTGATTTTAAAATGAAATAATTTGTATTGCAAAAAACATCATAAAAATAAGGTATATTACTAGCAATGTTTTATTGGCTTAAAATCTTTCAATAAAAAATACCCTCTATCTCAAAAATATATGTATATAATCATTCTATTATAATCTTTTTTTTTTCTTTTAAATTCTTACTTGAATTATTTTAGTATAAAAAAAGAAGTAATATTGACATTAATTATCATTTAAGAATATACCTCAAACTTAATTAATATCTGTTGAACTTATTCGTTTAAAACAAAAAATTAAAACAAATTTTTAAATTTTAAAATAAAAAAATTTTAAATATTCAGGCAAACATAATTATAAAATAAATGAAGAAACAATCAAATTTTTGATTTATTTTATTATTAAATTCTTCTGTTTTGATTACATAAATACATATTTTTATATAATTCACTCTCATTTCACTTTTTTCCTTTCCTTCTTTCTTTTTTTTCTTTCTCTCTCCCTCTCGAACTAATAGGTGAAATTTAATAATACAAAATAAAATTTTTAAAATGAAAAAAAAAAAAAAAAAAAAGCAAAGAATAAAGCATACCTCAGCAGAATGAATAAGCTCGGGAAGAAGCAATGATGCAATTAGCAAAGCACTACTTAGAAGCTTTGACATTTTTTTGTTTTTGTTTTTGTTTTGTTTCACCCAAAAAAGAAGAAAGAAAAAAGGAAATGTTTTAAGGAATCAATTGAATTTCGAAATTTATGCTACTTAATAATTGAAGAGTACCGCTTTTTAACTTCACCAGGAAGTTTTTTTAATTCATTTCACCTTTATATATTGTGCCGGGTTGCGCTTGTATGTTCAACCTATTATCAAATATCTGTCTATCTATCCGGTTTCAGGAGGTGCTGGTACACCGGTGATCTTTAATGGCACCAATTTCTCTTTCCTTTTCTAATAATCCTTCCATCTGCTTACCTTTCCTTGCATTCCTCTAGCAGCTTTTACTCCTGGACAAATAATTGAAAAGTATTTGATTTTTTCTTTCTTTTTTTTTTTTTTTTTTTCAGGAAACTTTGATGTGACACTTCGACACATAGATTTGTCTCATTGACAAACAAAACTATAGACTCACTCATATAAAGTATACAAATAAATCCAATCATGATTGTATTATCGTAAGCTAAATTTAATTTCAATTGCTAGAACAAATGAAATGACAAGCTCGAAAATAATTTTCAACAGTAGAATAAAAAAGTAAGTAGAATAAAAAAAAAAAAAAAATTTTTTTTTAGACAATAAATTAAATAATTGTAAAATGTTTTGAAAAAAAAATATATATAAAAACAACAATGGAAGTTAATTTCTAACAAAATATTTACTTGCTCTTTAAATTTTTTTTTCTTCAAAAAAAAAAAAAAAAAAGAGAAGCAAGTCTGATAATTTCTGAATGAATTAATGAAATAGTAGTGATTGTGAAAAAAAAAAAATTTTTTTTTTTTTCAATTGATAATATAATTTGAAATTATTTCATTTATTAATTTTTTTTTTTACTTTCAAAAAAAAAAAAATTCTCCAAAAATTTACAAAACATTTTCATTTTCATTTCTATTTGTTCTCCTTTTCCTTTTGTTCTTTTTTTTTTTCATGTAAAATTTTGAAAGAGTAAAACTTTCTCATTTTCAATTCTTTTCTATCTTTTGTTTTTTTACCGCTTACATAGTTATTTTTTTTACCAAAAAACTGGATGAAATTTTGTAACAGAAAGAAATTTGAAATGAAAATTCCAGTTTTCATTTCTAACTTTTCATTCAATTCTTTCCGACTCTTCCACTCCTTTTACCCAATTCTTTCTTCCTATTCCTAACTTTTTACCCAACAATTTATCCAATTGTATTGTAACAATAATATTTACAATGCTAATAAAATTTTTTCCTTCAGTAGTAAAATATATTTTTATCATTTGCATTTTTACTCGTTTTTTGTTAAAGCAATGGATTAACATTCTGTTTGCTACTAGCTAGTTTTGCATTACTTACTTACTTCAGTTCATTTACTTACTTAATTCATTTAATTTACTTAAAGAATGCATATGTACAACAAAATGCTAATAATAACCTTTAGGAAAATTTAAAAAAAAAAAAAAACTTGATTTTGACCTGTTTCACTCTTTTTCTTCGTCTTAATTTTTTTTTTTTTTTTTGAATTTATTTCAAATAAGTATTAATTTACCCATATGCTTTAGGATTTATGCATAAAACAGAAATGAAACAAGAAAAAGAAAGATCAGACTAAAATATAAAATAAATAAGTAAATTTTGTATATATTAAAATAAGTAAAACATAAAATATATTAAAAATAAAAATGAATAAGTAAAAATTTTGATCAGTTTTGTTTCTTCTAATTATCTTATAAGTAATACATAAGTAATTACACTGTTTCTTTTGTTATTAAAATGCAATCGGTAATTTGATTTTGGATAAATTTTAAAAATTATAGTGTAATAGGAAAAAAAAAATTAAAATAAAATGGAATTAATTTAAAAGAATATATTAGCTATGTCATTAATTATTATCGATAAAATTATTATGATAAAATTAATTTATGATTCATTAAGTTTTTTTTTTTTTTTTTTTTGAATTAAAATAAAAATTGTCATTTAATTAGCAAATGATAATTGTTTGCAAAATCATTGTTATATTTTTTCAATTTATGTTTACTGTAACTTAGAAAAAAAAAAAAAGGAAGAATAAGGAAAATTGGATGATATGAATAATTTTTAATACAATTCTAGAATTTAAATTATTCTTTAAACTGAAATACAAAAAATACACAAAATTATATAATCGTTTTTTTTTTTTTTTTTTTTTTCAAAATTAAGCTTACTATCACCTACTTTTTTTTTCATAATTTCTAAAGTAAACTGATTTGGAACTTTGTTAATTTTTTTTTAATTAAAAAGTTAGAGTGATTAATAAACAATTACTTGTTTATCAACTGCAGTTCACTTCAAAATAGCTTTAAAAACAATTTTATTTGTGTAAATGTATCCAAATTTATTTTTAGAAAAATTTCAAATAAAAAAAAAAAAAAAAAAAAAAGAACAAATTTGGAATTAAAATAGATGAATCACTAATTTATGTTTTAACAAGAGAGAAATTTTCATTGTTAAATGTAGAAAGAAAAGAGTTATACTAGCAGAAATTATTTTTTTCTTTTAGAAAAGCACAATGAAAATCAGCAAATAACAATTTTACCATTACTTTCTTTACTTCGTTCTTCTTTTGTTCCTTTTCAAATAATTTTTATTATTTATAAAAATTTTTGTTCAATTCATTTATTATTTTATTTTAATTATACATATAATTTTAAAATTTTACTAAAATTAAAATTTTATTTTTTGCTAAATTATTTGTAATAATTTCCAAAGAATTTATTCAGTTCTTGCATTTCATTCAATGATGCAAAAAATTAAATAACTCTTTTAATTACTCATCAAAATGATATAAATGCTTTGAGGTAGCTGAACCAATACGAATAGTTTCTTTAAAATGAAATCTTAAGTACTATTTGATTAGTTCAAACAACAAACGGTGCCAGGAACAGACATAGCAATTTGAAATGTTAAAATTCTTCCTTTCAAAATCATTTTTTCTTCCAAATCACAATAATATAAAAGCTTTTAATCATTGAAATAAGAAGTTAATTTAATTTAAAATATAAATGGATTAATTTTATTCAATTTGAACTGATTATAAAATGAAAAAAAAAAAAATAAAAGCGAAGAAAATTTGAATTTTTTATTATACAAATTTAATCAAAATATAAATAAAATTTTGCAGGAAAATTAAAAATAAATATGCAATAATAATAATTTTCAATGATTAATTTAATTGCATATAAACCTAAAATCATGCAATGAATGATGGACGCATTTTCAGCTTATACAATGATAATAATCACTGATAATGATAAACAATCACATTTCATCTTTAATATGTGTATTGGTTGTGCTGATTCATTGATTTTACACAATTTTAAAATTGTTTGAACTTTAATCGCGCATTAAAATATTAATGGATTAGAAGTAAACAAACTTGTTTACTTCGTTTTAAAGAAATCAGTTTTTCTTTTTTTATATATATATATTAATATCTGTTGTTTCATTTTTTTTTTTCATTTCAGTGCATGTAAACGCATACGTTAAATACACGTTCAAATGTGTCACGTCACGTGTCAAACGTTTATATTTTTTTAATTTATACTTAAATGCTAATACATATGCATCCGTGATTGTTTAATTGTTGCTTCAATTGTTATTTCATTGTTTTTTTTCTTGTTATTTTAATTTTATTTTGTAATGAAGACAAACGTTTCACACGTTTTAATAAACGTATAACTTATACGTAAAGATGGTATTAGTTATTAATTTGTTATTTTTGATTTAAAATTATTATATTGAATGTTTGCTCAATGTTATCAATAAATTTCAGATAATAATGACTGCATCATTTGTTATCTTCTTATCACATATCATTTTTATCACTTATGCAACATCAAATCAACGATATTTTAAAGTATCGAAATTTTTATTCTTTTAAATGAACAAAAAAAATGCAAATGCTAAATTTTTTTTGCTGTACCATAATTAATTGAATGTTTTTTTTTTTTTCTAAATTAATTCATATAACCATCTTATAATTAATAATTTTACTTTTTTTTTTTAAAAACTATTTAAACCTAAAATTAAAACTATTATTAAACTGTAAAATTTTCAGCCAAATATGCAAAATAATACGACAATAACAATAAGAAGAACAATAACAACAACAGCAACAGCAATAGCAATATTACATAGTGATAATGGCAATGTTAATGGAACTATTCATTTTCAACAGGTAATTCTATTTAAATGTATTAAAATTTACAGTTAATGAAATTTATTTTTATTTTAAAACAATTTATACAACTTTTTTTTTTAATATTCTGTCTTTTCTCATTTCTTAATGATTAAATTAAATTAAATTTAATTAAATATTTTTTTTTTTTTTGATGCTTTCAATAGTTATAGAACAGCTAACACAGCTCTCAACGTAATTGCTTTCTGATTTATGCTAAACTTATGATAGGTATGTGCTTCTGTTAGCAACAATTTTTTGATTTATGCTTAATTTATGATAAATAAAGCTTAATATATGCTATCACCAAACATTCCTCCAATTTATCTATCATCGATTATTGCACCAATACTACAGTGTGATCTTTCGATAAGTTATTTTACAGATAAAACATCAAAAAAATGAAATGCAATTTACTATCTTATTTTGATTTCGTATTTTATTCAACTATTAACAATACTATCATTGTTTCTACTTGTAAAGAAGTGATTAATTCATTGGTAAATTTCAGAAATAATTTTTAATTTTATAGGGCAAAAATTCGACAACTATTAGTGGTGAAATCAAAGGTTTAACTCCCGGTTTGCATGGTTTTCATGTACATCAATACGGTGATACTACAAACGGATGCATTTCTGCTGGTCCACATTTCAATCCCTACAATAAAACACATGGCGATCCAACCGTTAGTTTTAATCTATCTCCAAGAGAAAGAGGATTTCAGGAACAATACCTGATTCTAAATGATGTAAATCTCTTTTTTTTTTTTTTAAATTTGGGCAAAGGGTATAGTGTTTATAAATATGTTTATAAATAAATTATGTTTATAAATAAATTTTAATTTTAATGGGAGATCGGCAATTCTTTTATTTTTGCTAATTCACAAGTGATGTTTAGGATGAAATGAGACATGTTGGTGATCTTGGAAATATTGTGGCTGGAGCTGATGGCACTGCTCACATTGATATTTCTGATAAGCATGTACAGGTATACCAAAATTACGTCAGACTAACACAATCATTGTTGCATATTTCTCGACATCTATTCAAATCTTATATTTCTGTTATAATTCTTATATTTTCCTATTCTCGCATTTCCAGTTACTCGGTCCCAATTCAATAATTGGCCGTTCAATTGTTGTGCATGCTGATCAAGACGATCTCGGGAAAGGAGTTGGTAACAAGAAGGACGAAAGTCTTAAAACCGGTAATGCTGGTGGCCGTGTTGCATGTGGTATTGTTGCCATCAGTGCTTGAAGTGAATTTTCTTTTTTCTTTTTTTTTTTTTTGTGTGTGTATGAAAAGAAATGAGATTTGAAATTAAAATTAAAAAAAAAAAAAAACTCTATTTTTGATTATAACAAACATTAATGGTATTCATTAATAATTTTTCTTTCTTAATTTTTAATATCAAATATTATTATTCATCCTTTTGATAATTTTGCCAAAATTAAAGTCTGAAATATTTTCATGCATCTTTTTAGAAAGAATAAAAGATGTATTAAAATATTAATTGATCTTATTTTTGTTAACCTACTTATGCTTACTAAATAAATTTGTAAGTGAAATTATAACGTACATATAAGGATGATCAATATGATAATATGCTTACACGATGCAAATTTATGTTTATCAAAATTTCAAATTGTAAATGAATATATATATATAAACACTGCTGAGAAATAAATAATAATATTGTTAAAAATAGTAATGAAATGAATGCGAATGAAATTATTGTTACACTATAAATTTTAATTTTAAAACTAATGATTTTAAGTAAAAACAGCAATACTAATAATTTTTAAACTTTCATTCATCTTATCATATCATCCGGATTAGCATGCACAAGTGAACGGATTTAAAATGAAACGGATTTAAATTCACTTATTCAAATGAAACCTGATAACTAAAAATGTCAAGTTGAGAAAAATCTTAGAAAATTAAAAATCAACTTTTATGAAGATATTTTTAAGCTAACTGCTTATCTTGATAATTACTGATGATATTAATATGAGCAATACCATCATTTCCAATTTTAACGTTTCCAAGACAACCGATTTATCTCATTTAAATCCTAAAAATCGAATTAAAATTATTTATTGGTAAAAATAACCTACCTTATGCCTTATAAGAAATATAATTCTCGTTAAGTTCTTATCAAATAAGCTATTTTATCGGAAAATTGCTTCAAATTAAACATTATTTCGAGAAATAAGACTTTAAAAAATGGCGAAATGAAATGAGATATAACAATTAGCAGAAATTGTTTTTTATTTTCCTTTTTTAGATATATTGAAACTAGCGGTAGGACCATCATGAGTTTTATTGAAAAGGCTAAAAATGAAGCTAGCCTTTGATTTGATAGCTAATAATTGTTGGCAAAATTTAATCATATTTTTGGAATTTATCAATTAATTAATCATTTGTTTACAAGCAGAAACAATAATAGTACTGTTAATGGCTTCATAAAATAGGAAATCAAATAATATAGCGAATTCTGTTTCATATTTTAATGATTATGTTGAATCTTTTACCTGTAACTAATATTGATCCAATAATCGATAGCAGATATATCTAGAAATAAACATTTTTAAGTGAAAAAAAAAAAAAGACACTCATAATTAGAAAGTACAAAATTTTTAAATATTTATACTCAAACAAACGACCATACATACCTATGACTTGTTCCATTATTTTAATAGTTAGATCATATAAATTCACCGTCACAACAAAAATCGATTTCTGATTGTAGGAAAAAGAACTATTTGTGGGAAAAAGTCTTTGCTATTGAAGGCAATCAATGATTATTCTTACTTTCATTGTTATCCCTACTTCGTCTTATTTTATTTTTTTTTAAATAAATACTTAGAATTTGTTTTTGCATTGGATTATTACCCAGGTAATCAAAATCTATCAATTCGAGAGTAAAGTTTTGTTTAAACCGAAAAAATACCGACGAACTTCCGGTCTTTCTTTGGAATGTGCGTATGCCAGTCCTTTTTTTTTTTGGTAAATTTTGTTGGTTAATGCATGATTGTTTAGTTTTTGTTTTTTTGCTACTGTATTTAGTCATTAAAAACATATATATTCGGCATTACGGTTACCTACCACAATCACTGCAATTAAGAAAACTGGAATCCAAAATGACTTCGAACTTCGAAACTTCAAAACTTTTTTTAATATAATAAACTTCAAATTGGTTCAGGTATTTTGCATACTTCCCATACTTTGCTTATTTAAAAAGAAATGGAATTTTCATTGTTGAATTTTCTTGAACATTGTAACATTAAAATTTATTAAAACATACACAAAATATATTAATAAAAGTACCGAAATCTGCTATAAAATGTAATACTAAAGGCATCGAGAAACCAATGAATTTTTTTCCTTACCTTTTAATTACTTTTTACTTGATATTCTATTGAAAATGCGAGAACTACGAAATTTAACAATACAAAAAGTGTTTGAGTCTAATGGTAATGAAGAAATTAGCAATGAAAAAATGGAGTTGAAATGAGATGCACATCCCTTTTTCAGTAGAACAGACATTTTTTTTTTTTTTTTTTTTTTTTTTTTTGCACAAGGAAATTTAATAGGAGACAGAAACACTGGAAGCAAGAAGGAATGACATCTGACAAATCATTATTAGAGTGTTCAAATCTCATCGTCTTGGACAGAAGTTCACAAAAAAACAAAAAATCAATTCAAGAAGCAGCACCAACGGCAACAATACCACATGCAACACGGGCACCAGCATTACCGGTTTTAAGACTTTCGTCCTTCTTGTCACCAACTCCTTTCCCGAGATCGTCTTGATCAGCATGCACAACAATTGAACGGCCAATTATTGAATTGGGACCGAGTAACTGGAAATGCGAGAATAGGAAAATATAAGAATTATAACAGAAATATAAGATTTGAATAGATGTCGAGAAATATGCAACAATGATTGTGTTAGTCTGACGTAATTTTGGTATACCTGTACATGCTTATCAGAAATATCAATGTGAGCAGTGCCATCAGCTCCAGCCACAATATTTCCAAGATCACCAACATGTCTCATTTCATCCTAAACATCACTTGTGAATTAGCAAAAATAAAAGAAATGCCGATCTCCCATTAAAATTAAAATTTGTTTATAAACATAAGTCTTATAATTTTTAATTTAAGGGATATAAGTCTTATAATTAATTTAAAGGAAAAAATTTAAATAATTTAAAGGACATAATTTTATAAAGACCTTGAAACTGAAATTGATATTGAGCAACTAAACTATTCATTCTATATCACTCTTATCAATGTCAATACCGTTGTTGCAATGTTGCATAAATGTTTTTGATTATTGAAAATATACCTCTGCCCAAATTAAAAAAAAAAAAAAAAAAAAAGAACTTCTCGATTTATGTCATATTACAAACATTTAGAACCAGGTATTGTTCCTGAAATTAAACCAATAAAACTAACGTATATTTAACGTAATTCCTCTTTCCCTTGGAGATAGAATAAAACTAACGGTTGGACCGCCATGTGTTTTATTGTAAGGATTGAAATGTGGACCAGCAGAAATACATCCGTTTGTAGTATCACCGTATTGATGTACATGAAAACCATGCAAACCGGGAGTTAAACCTTTGATTTCACCACTAATAGTTGTTGGCGATCCTTCTTTCTCCTTTAAAAATGCTGATTTAACGGTTAATGTTTATTGCATAATAAAATACCCACAATTCAACAACAGTGTCACGGCACTATTGAGAAAATAGAATAAACACATCCATAAGTTACGCTGATAACTATACCAATCTATTTTTCCTTATTCTAAACAATATTTTTGAGATGTACATTACATAGGAATAAACTTTTGTAAAAAATAATTTAAATATTGGCTTAATAGAAAGCCAACATTTTTATTTACAAATTTCTATCGTCCAATTAAAAGGTCTCTTTTAATTTACCTGTTTAAATCGAATAATCCCATTAACATTATCGCCACGTAACACAGCTATTGCATTCGCACTCATGATAAAATTTCAAATCTCTAAAAAATTAAACCATATGACAAGAGTATCACAACCTTCCCCAACCTAATAAAATAAGCAACAAACCACAGTGAACCATTCAACTAATAGAAAACATCATAACAACGTACTACGAACATCACAATGAACAAAACCAGAACCACAATGTAATACACTTTGATGTTCGCTTTGTGAAAAATAACCAAACTACAATCGTTAAATAATAATAATAAATACATTATCTTCTTCCTTATAATACATATATATGATTTCTGTACTTATTTGATCGGTTAGTTTTATTTCATTTGCAATAAACTAATTAATTTTTAGTAATTGAACAAATTATGTTATGTAATTTTTAATTTGTAAATTATTGAAATGTTGGAAATATTCTTACATTTAATATTCATAAAAAGAGACATAAGCATATAATTGCTTTCGAACAACAATCAGTGGTTCGTTAATTTTATCACATTACTGTGTGCTACTTCATATTTAATTGAATTTTTACAAATTTTAATATAATTCCTTGACTTCTTTTTTATTGTATTTTTATTTTTTACATTCATAATTTAATAATTAATCGTTTAACTATTGATAAATATTATTGATTTGAATGATTTCGAAAAAGAAAATAGCAGTGAGAAGATGAAAATCTGAAAATTGATATTATTTTTGATTGTGTTACATGTGATAGTATTTCCCGAATTAATTCCCGAATTAACAGTATTTCCCGAATCAATTTCTTTTTCTGATTTACAGTAAAATAAGATATTACTTACCATTTTTTTTTTTTCAATACTTTTATCTTTCCTAAAATGAAAAGTTTCATTTCATAGCAAAATTAAAGAATGTAAGTAGGAATTTAATTTTCATTACAATTAAGTTAATATTGAGAAAACTTATAAATAAAAGAATTATCATAAACTTTATACTGAAATTGAGAAAATATTGAATTTGAAAGTAACCAATATTAATTGAATTATTTCATAAATCTTTTAATTTTGTTTCATTCTCTTCAATAAAATAAATAATATCCAAGCAATATGATTCATTGTTATGTATAAAAATGTTACAATTTTCAAACGTACACGTACGTATCATTTTTAACGTATATTTTTACAGTATAAAATGATTCTTCTTATCTTATTATTTATGCAGTGCTAGAGAGAAACTTTTAATCTTTTTGTTTCAAAATAGCTAATTTTATAGTTGGAGATAAAAGTTTAAAATGATTGATAACAAAAATGATAAAATTACTCATTTTGTTTTATATTATCAGTTAATTCATTCAATCTGAAATATTTCTCATTTCATTATCAAAAAACACATTGTAATATTATTATTTTCGATGAAGAAAATGACATTAATGTTACATTTTTACTTTTTCAATTAGTAGAAAAACTGAGAAGGAAAATAGATAAAATAAAAATTTTTAGTTTTCAAAAAATTTCATTTGAAAATTTTCAAAGTTTGTTTGATCTTTTATACTGTTTAAAAAAATTTCTGATTGCAATCTTACGCGTTGCATTTTTTCATTTTTCTTTTCTTTTCGTTTATTTTCCTTTTTTTTTTTCTTTTTCTTTTTTATCTTTTTGTTATAATTATAAGAAAAATATTAAATGTTATTTAATGAATTTTTAATTCTAATTTAATTTTATTCAATTTATATGTTTTTTCTTTCTTTTTTTCTTTTTTTTTTTATTTCCTCGTAATTTTTTTTTACCCTATATTTTATTTGGCTATTGTTGAGGCTAAAAAAAAGTTCCTAGAATGTAGTATATTTAAACAATTTTGAAATATTAAATATATCATTGGTTTTTTATCAATTATAGCACTATTATTTCAATTTTTTAGTTTATTAAGTAAAGTTATATGCAAAATTTAAAGTTGTATGTATATTTTTAGTTTATTAAGTAAAGTTATATGCAAAATTTAAAGTTGTATGTATATTTTTAGTTTATTAAGTAAAGTTATATGTAAAATTTAAAGTTGTATGTATATTTTTAGTTTATTAAGTAAAGTTATATGTAAAATTTAAAGTTGTATGTATATTTTTAGTTTATTAAGTAAAGTTATATGTAAAATTTAAAGTTGTATGTATATATTTTTTAGTTTATTTTTTTCTTATCTTTTCCAAGCAAACAAATTGATATTTCATTGATTAAAAGACGAAAAACTGTAAATTTTTCAAAAATGAATTTTTTTTTATTTTATTTTATTCAACTATAATGTTAGTTTTATAAAGTGTAAACAATAGATAAAATTATAATATCATTGGTCAAATCTAGTGGTCATTATTGATGATAATCCATAGAGAGATATTATTTATGTCTGATAAAAGTTAATTAACTTAAAACTGGAATGAAAATAATTATTTGTTATCACTAATTTATTATTCCGATTTAATATTTAATAATGATATTATCACTTAGCTATTATTATTATTATTGTTATTATTATTATTATTATTATTGCTATTATTATTACTATTATTGTTATTATTATTAATATCATTATTATTATCATTATTATTATTACTATTATTATTATTATTATTTTAAGAAGAAATGATTAACACGCTAATAGCGTTGTATTTTGCTAGAAGATGCATTTTCATTTCTTAGAAAACACATTAGTTTTTACAAAAAGAAAAAATATAAATTCGAAATTGTATTTTATTTTGCTTTTAAAAAAAAAAAAAATAAATAAATAATTTTCATTTCGAATAAATAATTGAAAAAAAAAAGAGAAAGAAAAAACGACATTTTTATTAATTATTTATGACTAACTTCTTTTTCTGATTTTTTCACTGATTTGTAAAATTTATTTTCTCTAAAATAATATCTTTTTTCAAAAAAAAAAAAAATTTTTTTTTTTCAGACTATAAAAGCTTTGATTTTGAAAAAAAAAAAAGTTAAAAGTTAGATTTTTTTTTTTTTTCGTTCTCTTTTTTTTGAAGGTTAGTACTTTAGTAGATGATATTTTTTATAGGAATTGAAAAATTATAAGATAAACTCCATAATGTATTAAAATTTAGAATTAATCATAGAACTTACTTTGATGGAAAAGTTAGAAAAATATTTAATAGAAAAAGAAAAAAAAAAAAAAAAAATGTATCTCAAAAAATTCCTTTCTTATCTTTGTAATTTTAAACGAAAAAAGAATTATATTGTTTCGATTTTCCATTCGATAAGTCTGCTCGATTGTTCATTAATTTTACTTAATGTAAAGCATTCGTTGAAATAATCAATTTTACATTTAAATTTATGAATTGAAAGAAATTACTGTAAAATATTTTTCAGATTTCTAAGATAACATTTCTCTCTTTACTGATAAAAAAATTGCAATGTGATAAAAATATGAATGATATATGCTTATTTATTATTAGCAAATTATCAAATTTTAATTCAAATTAAATCTTAAATTTAGCTAATTAGTAACTTATTTCTTGGTTTTCTTTATACTATTTTTTATTTTGTATTTAGCTCTCTTTTTTTTGCTATATATTTAAGTAAATTTTTTAGGCTAAAAGTTATTCGGTTATAGTCATATAATAAGTATGATAAATTTAGAATTTATTGGTAAAATATTTTTTTTTTCTTTTCTTTAAATTTCATAAGTATTATAAGAGAGGATTTATTATCTAATTATATTTGATATAGCTATCTTAGTAGTTAATGTTGATTTTGAAATTTTTTCATTTTTTCCTTCAAATACATGTGAAATTAACAATTAACTTCATTTAAATACTATGCATAAACTGTCAGATATTTTTGTGAAATGATTTAGAAATTGATACTTCTAGGAGTTATTTAGTTTGATTAATTAATAAGTTAATCTCTGTAAGTTAATCAAATTTTGTAAGTTAATTCAAGACTAAAATTCCAATTTATCTAAGAATTTAAAAGAGTATATGAGTAATTTTTGGAGATAATAATACAACGGTTTCAATGTATCAAAAATTTTCACTAATTTATTATCATTTGAAAATAGAAATATGCATAACCACAACAATATAATCAAAACTATTCCCAAACAAATTTTAATTTTAAAAAACGAAATTTTACAAATTTTAAAAAAAAAAAGGGAGAGATAATTAATATATGATGGAAAATAATTGCCATCATATAATATTATATAATAATTTTTTATATCAATATTTTCCCTTTTATATCATATAATAATTTATATTTAATTATATCAAAAATTAAACAATGAATGTTTTTGGAAAAGATAATAAAAAGAAAAAAGGAAAAAATTGAACAGCACTTTTACGAAGTGAATAATATAATATATTAGAAGTAAACGTATTAGAAATCAATAAAATTGAGCATATAAATAAAAGAAAGAAACTTTTCCTTTTAAAAAGCATAAAAAAATGCTTTTTAAATTAAGCAAAAAACTATACAAAATCATTTATAATATGCAAGTGAAATAATAAATAATGGAATTCAGAAAAAAAAAAAAGTTGGAATTATTAGCATAACTATGTCACAGGTAGTTTTCAAATTATCACAACGAATTGTTTACGAAAGACTTTTTTAAATTAGTTAGAAAGGCAATGTGACAAAGGTAAATTATATGAAATGTTCAATATCAGATGATAAATGGAATAATTTTTAACAGCTAGTATAATTTCTTTTTTTTTTTTTTTTTTTGGAAATGATAAATAAATATTCTATTATGATTACTTTCCAAATATCAATTTGCCAAGTTATTCGGGTAATTAAATGATATGAAAATAACAATATAAGTTATTCGGGTAATTAAATGATATGAAAATAACAATGTAAGTTATTCGGGTAATTAAATGATATGAAAATAACAATATAAGTTATTCGAGTAATTAAATTATATAAAAATAACAATGTAAATCAACAATAAAAATTTTAAACACACTAAATAAATCATAAAAAAAAAAAAAAAAAAAAAAAAAAACAGCAACAATACAATATGATATAATAAAACCTAATTAAGATTTAGCATCATAAAATACATAATTTTAATATGAAAATCATAATTTAATATTACATATTTAAAAAAAGTTCCATCCATACATACTATAAAAAAAAAAAAAAAGTGATGCGAACAACTTTTGACATATAAATGGGTCATTATTTAATACTAATGCAAATTTGATATAAATATTAATAAAGCGCTCAAATAGAAATTGGTTTTGTCATCTTGCTGCATTTTGAATAAACTAAAATCAAAATGAAAAAGAAAAATAAAATAAAAATTAGAAAAAAGTAAAAAAAAAAAAAAAAAACTTATCACATTGATATGATAAATATAACCTTAACAATATTCTGACTGACATTGGGAATGAATGTTTGAAGTGAATAACAGTGCATTTCAATGCAAACAAATAAAAATGTAAATGCTCTCAGTTATATTGAGAAGTAGCAATTGTCATTTTAATATCACAGAAGCTTATTAGAATTACCGGATATCTGAATGTCATAGAATTAATCAAAATTTACCGGATATCTGAATGTCATAGAATTAATCAAAATTTACCGAATATCTGAATGTCCTGCAAATAAACAAATTAAAATGGCAATAAAAATACCAACAACTGCCCAACGAAGGAAAAATTTCGGAAACCAGCAAATCATTTGAATGAAATCAACTGATGATAGCTGTCCAGTAAATCCGTCATTATAGATCACTGAACCATTCAGGAAAACCGATGAAGTATCAGATATTGCTAAATCTGTTTGCGATTTCGGTAAAACACGATATTCTTTTTCGCGTTGTTTAGCCTAAAATTAATAATTGATATCAACTTTATTTATCTTGAATAATTTCAAAAATTTTTACAAATATGAGTATCGAATTAAAATGGAAAAAACTTTACTCATAAGTATGAAATTTGTTTAATAGATTTGAAAACATTTTATGCAAATTAATTATTATTTTTTTTTCTTAATCATCTTATATTATTTTACTTAAATTAATGATAAATAAAAGTTAAATGTTTACCCGATTATAGAGAAAAACACCAAATATGGATAAAAACATGCCAAAAATATTGGCCGGAGTTACCGGATTACGTAAAGTAAGTAATGACGCTGATATTACAGTAATACGTTTTGCTGCATTTGCTACAGCGTATGAAAGCGCAGATAAACGATGAATTAATATGAAAGCACATAAATTCTGCAGGAATGAAAGTATACCAGAAAGCAATAAAAAAACGACGAAATTCGCTTCATGTGGTGATGGTTGATTCTTCTATTTAAAAAAAAGCTAATAGCTTATGCATAAATTTTAAAATATTTGAAATGGAAGAAAAATATATTCCATAAAATATTACGAGAAAATTTAATATGATTAAAATTATTATTAATTAAATTAATTATATAATTAAAATTACATGAAAAACAAATAAAATTTGTTAATTACTTATTAAAAAAAAAAACTTATTAATTAAAATTACATGAAAGACAAATAAAATCACAAAAAAAAAAAAAAAAAAAATTGGTTGGATAAATGAAAATAAAAAAGAAATAAACATACAGTTAACTCAACACCACGCCATAATAATAAGCCATCACGAAGACACCAAACCGGAAACAGTAAGATTGCAGCAATACGAGAATTTAATGCTAACAAATATAATGGATGAATATCAGCACCTTCCAATACCTGAAATAAATAATAAATAAATAAATAAAAATTATCCTAACATAAAATTATGATAGAATTTCCATATTTGTTATATCAAAATAATCGCTTATTTATTTCAAATTACCTTTTCGCTACAACATATAAAAACATTAACTCTTTGTTACAAATCATTGAAATTAATTTTTTAATCAATACTTTAGCTTAATTTATTTACTAATTAAAAATCTATCAGATTGCTCAAATCAAACCAACCTTCATCAACAAAATATACACTACTGATGAACATTTACTGGCTGTGTAATTTCTATTACTGTTTTATTTACTTATAAAAAAAAAAAAAATCTTAACAACCCATAAATTATATTATACTGTGACATCTAGTGACATCTACAGTTTGCAAAAAGAAAAATAATTGCTAAATTTATGAATTTAAGACAAAAAAAAAAAGAAAAAAAAAATTTAACCTTTTTGACAAAAACATTTAACACCGAATAAATACCGGTAGATAATAAAGCACTTAGTAAACCACTTAAATCAAATGATAATTCGGTAAATGTTGCAATAGCTACACCAATTATAATCGGTATTAATGATAGATAAACATGCTTGCTTTGTCGCTCTTTCAAAACAATTCGAGCAGAAAAGACAGCAAATAATGGCATTGTTGCTTTTACTATAAATATATAATAAACATAAATATCAAATGCATAATTCGGTAAAAAATAGTAGTCGAAAAAAAAAAAAAATGTATGTATATGATGTATAAAGTAAGAATTTCACCTGAAATTAAATACAACAACTATGAAAATGAAAAAGATAGTAATTTAAATTAGTGTTGAATTTTAAAAATTAGTCGAATTGTTTTTTTTTTTTGTTTTTTTTTTTTTAATTTGATTAAGCAATTTATTTCAGAGTCATTCTCTGTGGACATCTCTTTGTTGAAGTTGTAAGCTGTACTCTAGTGATGACACCGACCAGAAGAGTTTCAACTGAAAAGTCAGATAAAGTATGTCTAATGATAGGATAGGTTCATTAGCCTCAAGGTAGGGCAATCATCCTAGGAGGGGACAACTTCGATTCCGGATCCGGATAGATGGAGTCCGTTAGTCTTGCAAAATTGTATGTCTATGAACTAAGAATTTTGCTATCATCGTTTAAACCTGCTAGGTATGGTAGATAAACCTTAAGTTCAAGGATAAGACCAGTTTTGCCTAAATACCTGGAAAAATACATCTACTTTTAAAAAATCCTATAGTGATAGGTGAGAAACGAAACAGGTAAGCCAAACCGTGCATGTAAATGGTTCAGCACTTTGGCTTCTCGAGATTAACTCGAGAGAAACAGGTAAGCCACTTTGGCTTCTCGAGAGAGAGAGGAAATAAAAGTCTTGTACATTCAGCAACCTACTCTCGGAAAGCTTTTTAATAATCAAAGATGTGAAAACAAGGTTGAATTCTCGTACCAACCTATTCATATTATTCTTTAGTATGATATCTCGAAGAGTTACGATAGATTTCAAATGAAGAAAATGATATTTCTATTCGATATTATATTCAACCTCAGGTAATTAAAGACAAATATTAAAATTCTACATCATATTGTACGAGAAAACTACTCTTTGTCACCTTTGTCACCTCATACAGAAGTGCATAATTTCTTGTTTTGTAGAAGCTGCAGAGCTTTTTTGAAATTTAAAGAAGTGAAAAAACGCTAGATAGAATTTAAAGTTATATTAAAATAGAAAACAATTATAAGATAACTGATAAACGATGTAGAAAGTTTCAGAAAGAACTCAACGAAATGAAAGTATAAGTTGCTAAATTGTTTATATCAATCCACATCATAGGTAATTTATCATTCTTCTCATATCATCATAAACTCAAATACAGTTTACCTTATATTAACATTACAGTTTACCTTATTTTCAGCAGTTTACCTTATTTTGTAAGAATCAATTTCTCAAAAGCACTAAGATTAAAGAGTAATTAACAATAGACTGGTAAAGATATATAAAACATTCGAGAAATTTCATTAAAAAAAATATGGAAGAATAAACACTTAAGATTAGAGCTATCATACAGTTCAATCATTGTTTTGTATAGATCTGAATCATGAGTCATGAGTCATCCATCATATCACCTGACTGACTCATTCTAATTATCCACTACACTGACCAGGTAACTAATACTGCCATGAATCAGCCATATTACAGGTTAACTTTTCAAGATGGAAAATTATCGTTCTCTAAAAACTGTACTCTTCGCTGAAATCATCATTCTCTATCACAATAAATATACCTTAGACACAATCTTTTAGCCTAGGACATACATATCAGTGATGACCTTTAACCTCTAATTAAGAGATACAAAGATAAGCTATCCATAATACTATCACTATTTCTGAGAATACAAATGGAATCAATCTTATGGACAAAAGGTAATGTATTAATAAGTACATCTCAATAATATCATACAATGTAACCTTTAATTTATATTTTGTACAAATAAAATTTATTTATTTACAGAATTTATTAGTTATTTTAATGATCAATGAATAGTATTTAAAGTAAACATGGATAGATTATTTCATTTATAAATCTTTGTTTACAGAGGAAAGTTATGAATATTATCTCAAAATATGCTATTTAATTATTTAAAAAAAAAAAAAAAAATTAATAAATAAAATAATTATTTACCTGTTTGTACGTATGAAACTGAAACTTTCCAAACGCTTATATATGCACTAACAACAGCAATTACTTTACCAAATGATATTGGAATGATATAATATATAAGATAATAATTGGATATAGAAGGTTGTTTGATATGCCATAGTCGAAGTACTGGAACGGAACAAAGTTCAACGTAACAAAGTGACACCAAAGCAACTGTCATAGGATATGGATAATTCTGGAAATGAATAATTACAAATTAATAATAATAATAATAAAAGTATATTTTTAGTATTAATTAAAATGAACATTTAAAAAATTTCTAATATTTAAATATCAATGAATATTTTTTATAAAAATTCTCAAAAGAAAAAATTATGATTGTTAAATTTAATAAATTTTATTTTAATAGACTAATTTAAAATTGTCGTAATTTCTTTTTTATTTATTTATTTATTTTTTAAAAAAAAGAAAAACAAGAATAACCTGTAATGTAATTTTATTGACAATACTAGATGCTGAACTAACAAAATACCAAGCAATAAAGATCACAGTAACTTGTAATGTAAAATTACTTAATGTAGAAAATTTATTCATATTGCTTGTTTTGATGACATTAAGCTTTCGAGAATCGTATCTAAATCAGCCATTAAAATGTTATCAATTATGTCTGTTTAATTTGTTAGGCAAATTTATCATTATAAATAATCATTGATAAGTATAAACGAAATAATTTAGTGTGATTTAAACAAGCAAATAAATAAATAAAAATACATAAAGAAAAAACTCATTAATTAATATGTTATCTCGGAATATCAACTTAGAATATGTTATCAGTATTTTTTTTTTTTTTTTTTTAAAGAGTATAAATGAAGAAGGAAAAGTAACTGTTAAGGACAAAATTATTATTTTTTTTTTTTTTTAAAGTAGTAAAACAATTCTAAAATAAATGAATGTATAAAAAAAAAAATCAAATAATTTCGAAGTGAAACAACCGCATTCTATGATACGAACATACTTCATCAACCTTTTTGAGGGAATTATAACAAAACCGGTATGATAATAGCATAGACTATTTCCGGAAAGCATTGAAAAGGAATTGTTTGTCGAGAAATATTTGAACAGGAATGTTTGTTTAGTCATATGATAATGAATATCAAAAGTTTTTTTTTTTTTTTTTTTTTTTTTTTTTTACGAGACAACCGCACGTGAAAGTAAAATGATTGGTAGAAACAGGCATTTTGAGAAATTGATAGATTAAAAGAAGAAATGAAGAAATCAATTAGGAAATAGAATAAAATATGAAAATTAACATAAATTATAGATATATTTACAATAATATTCATAGAGAATAATATGACGAATAAATTATTTCGATTAATAAAAAGAATAAATGAAATATGTTGAGAGATATTTGATAAAAATTACTGCTGCTAATATTTGAATAAATTAAAATTTTTTCACATTTTACAATTTTGAAATTTAAATTGAGCAAAAAAAAAGTAAAAGATAAAAAAGAATCAAATTATATCAATTTCTTTATAAATGTCAATCAAAAAAATAAATAAATAAAGAGAAAAAAAAAAAAAAAAAAGGATGAAAATGGAAGTTCATCGTCAAAACAAAAAAAAAAAAGTAGGCATGAGAAAGTAATAAAAGATTTGAATCATATATTAATCAAATTCTAGTGGTATTTTTTTATTTATTTTTTTTTTTTTTTCATTTTTGCATTAAAAAATCTTTATTACAAAACAAGTTTTGTCGATTTATTTTAGAGTTAAAAAATTATTGATCAAACAAGTGTAATATAAATAAATTTTCCTCAATTGCTTTAATTAAATTATTAATAATATTCGTTCACTTTTTTTTTTTTTTTTTTTTCGCAGCTGTTTAAACTTATTTTGTAAATAGTAAAAAGAAGACAAGCATATCTCATCTATAGTATTTAATAAGCAAAAATCAAAAAAAAAAAATAATAATAATAATAACAGTTCACTTATTTAGTTACGGTTACAAATCATTAAATTTTTATTTAAAAAAAAAAGAAAAGTATTTTTTCCTATAATTGATTTAATTAAACAATTTCATTTACCTAATTTTATGCTAAATAAATTCATTGATTTCCTGTTATCATTACTCTATTCTTATCAATTTATGTCAACTGATTAAAAAAAAAAAAAAAAAAATAAACAACAAAACCAGGTCAGGACAAGTTATCAATTTATTAAATTTAACTAACAATACGATTATATAATCGTATTTGAGATGTCTTTAATGTCAAAATTTTTAGCAATATTAGCAGTTCATTGTTGGAAAAAGTCAAAAAAAAAAAACAAATAACAAAATTTCTTAAATGTTAAGAAGCATATGCTGGAATATATCAAAATTTGAAATTATAAAATTGGTTATATTCACAATGTTAGTGCTATATTATCAAAATATGCAAAATATAGACGACATAATGATAGATTATTTATATAATTGCAAAAATTATTGGTGCCAAAGCTTTTAAAAAACAGAAACAAAAAAAAAAAAAAAAAAAGAAAAGAAAAAGAAAAAAAAAAGCATATGTGACAGAATATCCTGAATATTTGAATTCTAGTACAGAAAAATGTATCCTTTTATTGCTTAGACAAATGAAAAAGCATTCCACAAAAAATTGGCTTTGAACTTTTAAACGAAAACTTGACATTTCATTTGAATCATTTAACAAATTTTTGTAAGTACGAGGACTTATAAAATGGCATGTTTTGTTATTATATATTTTCTTCTTCTTTTTGATAATAAATTATACATAAATTAGCAATGAAAATGCTATAAAATGTTTAACCTTTGATTTATTAAAAAAAAAAAAAAATTTAAACTTTAACTAAGCAATGAAAAACTTAAACCTAAAATGAATTATTTCTCCTCATTATTATTTTACGAAAAATTTCTCAATGTATTTGAAGTGATAAAATTTAATGTTTTACATTTTACATACAATATACAATATATAGTGAATGAATGAATGAAATGAGATAAAATTTTACCCACAGTAAAAACGATATATTCTCAAATTAACAAAGAATCTTGATATTCTTTTCTTGTTTTTCTTACCACAAGAAATCTATCAAGTAAACTATCATTTCTCTAAATTATCCATGAAAATTCACTGTTTACTACGAAAAAAAACGTATGAACAAAATGGAATTACCATTGTAAAACATAAATATGTTGTACTACATTTGCTGATAACCGGTGCCTGACATATCTAGCGATCAGAAATTAATTTTTATTAATTCTAAAAATTTAAAACAACCAACGAAAATGTGCAAACTATTTCTTTCGTAATAATGCGAATATATAACATAAAAACATTCCGACATTTGCTCAAAGTGTACATAGTATAACGACCGATATGGCCTTAAAAAAAAAGACCTTAAAGAGTTTTGCTTTAAAATGATAGAAGTTCTCAAGAAACAATTGGAAAGTTATACTGTCTAATATTTCCCGCATAATTTTGAATGTGTGATGAGAAAGGGGGTAAACTTAAGATCAAGAGCAAATATAAAAGAAACATAAAAATAAATTTAGATATAGATATAAAAAAAGATATAAGAGATTAACAATTTCAATCTTATATAATTGATTGAGAGTGAATGAAGAATTAAGCACTTGAAGAGAAAATATTCGAGCTTCGTTTAGAATTTTAAACACTAGTTTTCTGTTCTAATTCAAACATTCAAATAAATATTAATGGAGTAGAATTAGGATTTTTACCTAGCTAAAAATGTAGTATTTAAGTATTAGGAAAATTGGAAACACAAAAAAATCATTAAAGAACAAATCAGACTATAAGAGGAAGAATATAGGATCAATTAAGATATTTATTAATGTTTTTTACCGGATATGTAATTTCTAAAGATGAATTATAACAAAACATAAAATATATGTGCTAAATTAGATTCCAGATAATCAAAAAGTTTTTGGATAATAAAGATCGATGACTTAAATCAAGAACCAATAATAATGAATTTAATAAGGACCTACAACCTAATCGTATTGTATCTTATTCAAAATTACGGAATAATTGCTTTGAACAACTCGAAAAAGAGAAAATCATGCACATTTCTTTGCCCCTTTGAAAAAATTCAAGTTCAGTTGAAAAGAATCAAAAACTCCAAAAGTGAAAAACTTACTTAAATCCGAAAAGTTCTTTTTTTGGACAAACATAGACTTAATTCTCCACTTATGAATCAGAATCTGAACTACAACTATGATAAAAAAAAAAACAAAAAAACAAAAAAAAAATCAGAAAGACATTTAGTTTAATATTGTAGGCATTATCTTAGAAGAAATTTTTACACCAACAAATATCTAGTAATTGAAAGCTCTAAAAACCTTATTTCAAATATTTTATATTTAATAATACTATTGGTATTCCCAGTGACATATCATTCATCAAAAATTTTTGTTATCGCTGATGCATATTTAGCAATCTCCACACTTCCATATGTTGCTCGCCAGGTTCGTGTAGCAAATTCATACCTGTAAACAAATGATACTTTGGAAAGATCTAAGCATTCGAATCATTCGAAATCAGTGCTAATTTGTAACTATAATCAAAAATCAACATTGTGTTCTTCAATTTGAAAAAATCTGTTAAATATTTTTTATTATTTTCGAATAAACTCTCCCAAAAAAAAAGAAATGGATGATAACAAAGAAATCATTACCACTGAATTTCTGTAAAAGGCTGATTTCCAAGAATAAATGGCTCTTTTGGTAATGACAATAGCCGAATTCGTAACGGACGTACAACTTCTTCATAATCAATAACTGCTCGTAAAGGAGTAAGATCCATTGTCATATATGGTGAAACTTAAACAAAAAATATTTGTCACTAGAATAGACACCAATTTTCATAAGAAAAAAAGCAAATTCTGTTAATAAATAAGATGTACGTTTTGAAATTTAAATTTTTAACAAAGTTGTTATTTATGAAAAACACAGTTTCAAACCTATTAATTACAAGAAAAGTTAAAATCTCCATACGTCAACATAATTAAATTACAAATCACAAATATGGTATTTCAATTATTAACAGAAGACTTTTAAAAAAATCACTTAAAAAAAGTAATTTTTTGTCCTTCAATTTTCCTTTAACAAATTTTTAGAATAAATATGAAATGAGAAATGAAAGATAAACTTGCCAGGTGCTGATGCTTCCGTTTTTGGTCGTGGTTTCATTTCTGATAGCAATATATAATTTACATCCGATGCAATTTCACCATACGGTTTACATCCTAAATTGCCTAATGATATGCCACCTTTGATATCTAATTGTGAATCGTTGAATAAACATTCCAAAATCTTGGCCCGATTTTTCACATTCCTAGGTTGAAAGTCTTCTGATTTGGCTCTCTGATGGGCCAACACTGGAAAATATCAATTTTTATCAATTATTCAATGTTCAAGATTAGAATTTTTGTAATAAGAATGTACATTACATGCAAATAATCGTTTCATTCCAGTAATCTGTGAGGTTTACGTAGTCACTGCATCATCATCATGAAATGCCTTTGTAAAAAACTATCGCTTTTGCCAATAAACATATAAACAACTTCATTACCTTATAATTATTAATTAATAAAAATAAATTACAATTAGTAAAAAATATAAAATTACCAAAATTAATTTTACGATTTGGCTTATACTTCATTGTTTCTGGTGAATAATGAGTTGGTGTTACGCGAAGCATTTCTGCTGTCCGTACATGCCGAATTATATCGATATCAACAAACCAATCGACAGAAAGTATTACGGTATGACATACTTGCAAAAGAAATGCGGTTAAATGCAAGCTCTGAAAAAATTTTCAATTAAAGATTTAAAATTCAAAAACTATGAGAAAAAAAAACTGAATTTGATAAGAAATTTAATTTCTTATTAATACAAAAAAGCTGGATAAGATTTGTAAATGTCACATGCAAATTATTTGGTTATACTTCAATTTCTCCTGATAGCGCTGTAAATCCTCGACAAAGATCCACTGCTTTTACACCTCCCGATCGATTTCCATCTAATGATGATGTAGCTAACAGGTGATTAAGAATCGAAGCAGAACCGATAGCCTACAACAGATGAAGTAGTAACACTACTCAGTTAATTATTCAGCGCAGTTTCTTTATTCAAAATATTTTTAATATCTCTTGCTGAAAGTAGACATGTATACAAAACGATATTATTAGTTATCTAAAATCTAAAATGAACAAACTACTAGTTCTATCAGAAGAATCTATTAGAAACATGAAGAAATTTACCTGACAATCTAATAAAACCATCCTTGATTTGGTTACATAAACGCTAATTTTTTGAGATTGATAACGACAACATTCAACTGCTTCACGAGATGCTGGACGAAAAGCATAATGCCTAAAGTAGCGAAGTATGTGAAATTATTGAAATAGCATATAAGAGTGGCATATAATTTTTTGGCGATTTTTGGTGGAAAAAAACTTAGTAAAAAAAGAAAATCAGAGAAAATTTTCAAAATATCAAGAGTTTTGTTAATACATAGAATATGACATTTGAAAGCACTATACACTCTTCATTTATTTAATGTGTCGCTTGAAAATAATGGATAACCAAGTATTAACCATATAAAATGATCCATAGGACAAGTGACTTAGATTTATTTGCACTCACCATTTGGGTTGAAAATGATTTTATATCTACCTGAAGAAGCTTTAAAATATCCAGGAAATTTTTTTTTTCCGAATAATGAAAATTACGGACCTGTACATATCCATGTGATCATTACCGGCTATCATGCTAAGAAGTGTTGATTTACCCGAACCTTGTGGACCAATAATACCAATGACAGTAAAATTTGTATTTGTAGTTGACAAGTAATCCTGTATTTGTAGTTGACAAGTAAAATTTGTATTTTTAGTTGACAAGTAACAAGTAAGGAACAGATTAAATATGCAATTTTGAAAATCTGCAAAGATTGAGAAATTTTTTTTTCATTCCTGGATTTGTGATTTGTGAGAACAATCTACCTTATATTCCTCATCCTTTCCTTTAGCAATGATAATAATCAACAAACCGCAACAACATCCGTAAAATCCATCGTGTCGGAAAGTAAACGGACAGCTGCCTTCATCATCCCGAGCGATTGCTCCATGACAGTTGATGTTGCTGCTGCTGCTGCTGCTGCTGCTACTGCACTACGAGAAGTTTCTGAAAACTATTAATCAATTTCCAGAAGTTCAATTTTTAAAAATTAAGAAACAAAAACTTGATAACCACATTCTGGCGAAAATATTCCTTAAAAATCATGACAACGATTTTGAAAAGCTAACGTGTTTTATCCATTCGGAGTGAAGGGCTCCTCACTGCTTTTGTTGATCCTCTCACCAATCTTGAAGTAGAATTTGGACGAGTTATTCCCGATGGTATCACTTCCTGCAATAGAAAATTTAAAGGTAATTTAAAAAAAAAAAAATATGTGTATACTTCATTATCCACTTTTGCCTATAGCACACAATTACTATAGCAAAAAGCAGAGATAAGAGTAAATGTAACCATAGCTACTGTCAAATGATTACTTGGGATGAAGGAACAGCCTGAGACAATATCTTCTGACTGCTTTCTGCATTTTCAAATGTGGTCGGTTCTTCTGAAATCGTAAATGTTAATTTGGAACGAAAAATTCTTTTTATTGGAAAATAAACATAAAACTTGAGATATCATAAACTTCAAAAGAATAAATTAGATTCTGATCTCGAAAAACTACCAATTTATGATTTATTCCTTTGGAAACAAAAATCTGTCTCAACCATCCAACAAAAGAACATATAAAGAACTGAGAGAAGTTTCACTAAGATCAACGACTTCTAAGACTTCTGCAAGCACTACTAATCGTAAAAAAATTTTTTAAAAAAGACCTTTACGTTTAGATAAAATAGCAGTTGGACGAGGCATAATCGTTACCGTTGCATTTCTTGATTTATCTTCTCGAGTACCCGTACTACCTATGTAGTGTTGGATACGACGCCCTCGTTTCACTTCATTTTCTTGCTGAAAAAGTGATTAAAATCAAATAAAATGAATAAAACTGCAGTAGTCAAGTTCAGCACTTATGCACAGTCCCTTTTTACTAAAGTTCTTACTAAAATCAAAGCCGCACGAATTAAATTTGCGAATTAAATTTGAGTGTTAGATAATCTTGGCAAGTGGTCTGTATAAGTCTAATTAACTATGCAAAAGTGAAATGATTTCATTTTATGCTAAATATTAAATCAGTTAAATTAATAAGTTATTGACTAATTCAGTTTCACTGCTAAGGTTTTTTTTTTCTCTCTTAATAACTAGCCCTTTCTTGTTTTGTAATGATATTAAACAGAAAAGATTAAAAATTAGTTGGAATAACTAACTAATTATTCAAGTCCTCAATCTTAAGCTGAACAAAATAATATAAGCTAAATAAAGAACCATTTGAATGAGCTAACTCATTTATGTTTAATTTATTAAAAACTAAAACACTAAATTATTCGACTGCTTATCAGATTTGCTAACCGCATCAACAAAACAAAAACAACCAACCAAATAATTCTAATTAATTATAATCTGAAAAAAATGATTAAACAAATCGAACAATTTTTGAATAAATTACAGGAACAGAATGTTAAGTTACTGTGAATTGAGAGTTTAAATGTATATTAAAATTACCAGTTACATTCAAAAAAAAAAAAAAAGAGTGAAATATCAATTTTTACTCTAGCAATACGTGGAGAATTGAAGTATTCACGGGTAGAACGTAAATCTGAGCGTGAATGATCACCCATCAATAATAACAATTTTTTCACATATAATTTCTCCTAAAATTGTAATTATTAATTCTTTTCATTAAAATAAAAAAACATCTAACTCAAATTCCTAACTTTATCCGAACATTAAATTTAAGAATTATATTTAAATTAAAAAGAAAAACATTCTATTTCATTGAATTATTCAAACAATCTGTCATAGTATTATCTTTTTAAATAGATTAAACCTTAACACTTTCCAATCTCTCACAAAGGAATAACCATTTTCTTTTTATCACTCATTCACTACTACTACATTATTCTTTGCAGTTTTTCTCAATCACTGGTAAAATGCTATTTAGTCATTCCTAGCAATCTTTGTAATCTCTCAATTGAAAACGCTATTTCAGCACTCCCCCTAAAACCATCTCTCATTATCGCTAATTATTCCTTAACATCGTTTTTAAGTAAAAAGAGTTAAAATGGCCGGGCCGTCAATTCTAATTAGTGCAAGAAAACATGTCCCGGGCAAGTTGTAATATTTTGTTTCAATAATTTGGATTGAAAGGCGATGAATTGTCAAGCATTGCAGTTTGATTTTGATTGCGCTAAGTTGTGTTATTTGACATGCAATTCGATGAATCAAACGAACTGAGAAGCGATATGATGGAAATTGAGCCAATGCGACATCGATTTCCGTGTTGTGTTGTATGGACACCAATACCGGTACTTACGTGAGTTTTATCTACGTAATTAGACGTAGTTGCATCTTTACAATGACTTACGTAAGCCTTGTCACATTGTTTTACACTTTTTTCATTTCATTTCCATGTTATGTTATATGGACACCAATATCGATAGTAACGTGAGTTTTATTTATGTAATTGGGTGTAGTTGCATCATTATAATGATTTACGTAAACCTTGTCATATAGTTTTACACTTTTTCTATTACATTTCTGTTTTTCTGTTACATTTCTTGTTTTGTATAGACACGAATTCCTATAAAAAAAGGTGGTGGTTATCTTACTTAATCTTCATTCTATCTTCCTTATTGATTTTCCGTCTTGTTAATAGTAAGCTTTAAAACTATTGGATTATCCATCGCATAAAGAAATATAGCATTTCTATTGCAGATGGTTGTTCCCATTTGTTGGTCATATGGGCATAGCAACAAGCCGAGGTATTATCCGTGATTTTGCTGGAAGTTATTGTGTTTCTGTAAGTATCTTTCCATGTTTATGTCGTAACAGTTAATTATCCTTCTGTTAACTTCTCTCGATGTGCTTTTTTGCAATAACTACAACGAAATAAGCCAAATATTCTATAATTTTTATTTTCAGTTTTATCCTACTTTAAAATAAGTTCAAATCTTAGTTTTAAGATTTAATAACTACGAAAATTTTAAAAGATTCCTTAGATTACTCATAGTGTTTTAAGGCAAATTATATAAACTCGTTCTTTAAAAAATAATGTGATATTTTACAGGAAGATAATATGGCGTTTGGTTGGCCTACATGGTATCATCAAATAGATCCAAATACGATTGATGGTGGAGTGGAAGCCTGGGATCGTGCTGTGTTAGATGCGTCGGAAGAATATAAAGGGCATGTAGTATGTTTTTTTGTGCATTTTTTTTCTCAGTTTCACTGCTCATAAGTTCTTATATCATATGATCTGAAGTTGCAAAAGACCTGAAGAAATTTAATTTGAAGTCCTTTTGACCTTCCATCCTTGTGATATTTCTTCACTAGAACAATGAGATTGTTTATCATAACTTTGAATATGTGTATTGTTTACATTGAACTTTTTTTTTTTTTCGTGACTATTAATGTGAGATTTTTCTTTTTGTCTTTTGCAGCATACTTTATTCTTCGATAATTGTTACTGCCATGTTGCGTTGGCATTGAATAAGATGAAATTTGGTCACAAACGAGATTATAATTGCTTCCGATTGGTCAATATGTTGATGTTCAAAGGTCGATATGTTGGGTAAGTTTCTATCAAAAAAAAAAAAATCTTACACCTGTAAGATCAGCATATCACACTTACACCTGCAAGATCAGCATATCACAAATATGATTAGTTATGTTCCGAATAAGACTATCTATTGAACTTCTAGAAGAGATCTGTTCTATTAGCCATAAAGCCATTCTGCTTGATTTGTTAATAAAAGTATTTGAATCATTTAATATTGGGGGCGCGATTTTGACATTTGGCTGAGGTTTTCTGTCCTGTTACTCATTTACTAATGATTTAATATGATTAAGATGGCTGAAGCTCACTTTTTATTGCAAGCGTATAGGAAGTAAAAATTTCCTGATATCTGGGATGTGTAGTTTTTTTTGCTGATACTTTATTAATTGCTTTGAAAAGCTTTCCAGTACAATAAAAGCGCATTAAAATGTAAATTGGAGCTTTAAAGTTTTAAAATACCTGAGCAATTACAATCAAATGAAATTTGCACGGCTAATTATCTTAAGTTTTGGAATTTTTGAAATTCCTGTTATAAAAATTTTTTGCTTTTCAGGATTGGTGGTTTCATCAAACAGTGGCTTCCGTTCACAATGATTATTTTGTTTATACTTATTATTAGTATTGTTACAAAAGGTGAATAATGTTATAATGGAGCCAGTGATTTCATAGATATCCGAAAACATTTTCTCGATATGGCTATTTTTATTTACCCTACAAAGTGTATAAAAATGCCTTTATTTATAGCAGTCATAATACGGAGTTCATATGGCTAACGGAATAAACTAATTGATCTGTCTCGATCTTCTAACAATTCATTATTATGAACTCTATGATACTATTGTTTGTGTTTTTTATGCTCAGATATTTGCTTTGTGCAAAAATAGGGTAATTGGACTGTGTGGAATGCTCTCAATTTTTTTTTTGAAATTTAAATTTTTGTATTTTTCAAGTTGCTGATTATTTGTTATATTGGCGTGTTCTAATGCTTATCTGTGTACAGTAAGTATAGTGATTTATGCCAATATATCTTTTTTCCAAATACATTCGATATTTTCCTATTTTGTCTATAGCGTTGTACTCTTCTCATAATTGACTGTTGAATTAATAATTAATAATATTAATTGAATATAATTAGGAAGAATTGTGAGGATCTCACATAATATTCCAGTGCTTTTTCTTGTAATCATATTATATATATATATATATATATATATATATTTTTTTTTTTTTTAAAGAATGCAATTACTTATTGAGACTATGTATTAAATTTTAGGAGTAAACAATTGACACAATACCCATATGCAATAATACAGCATTCTATGTGATTATAAAGAATACGCATATGTGTTAAATTATTTCTTTTCATCGAATATTCTGAGGATGTAATTTTTGATATGCTTGTAGGATACATAGAAGATGAATGTGGTGCCAAATATTTAAACAATTCATACTATAATATTTAGTCACATTTCTTTGTTAATGAATAAAAATATCTCAAAAATATTGTTTAAAAAAGATGATTTTTTGAAATGTTTCATTCTGATGACATACTTTCCCATATTTTTCATTTATTATTTATTCTAATTTTAATCCAAAAGAAGAACATATTATTGATTCACTGACGTGATCATTGCTGAAGACGGAAAAATAGAAGCATAAGGAATTGTAATATGTTGTTAGCTTTTCAGGGTGTTCAGTACTATTTCATGTAGTAATAATAATATAAAATTGTGTTGAAGATGAAAAATCAATTGCTAAGTCACAATAAAAACCTGTGGCTCAATAGATGTGACAATAATCTAAAGTTGATAAATTTTGTATAACGATATCAGTTCTCTTGTTAATGTCGTATTGAATTTAAGAAGTACCATTCTGAAATTTATCAGTTAGAGTTGCGAAAGTTACTATCTTGCATATGTAATGTTCTAGCTGATTAGTGATAAAAATGTAATGTAATCTTTCATCCATTATTATTTGTATTAATTCTGATTATTTCGTGAATGCGCCATTAATTTTTCTTCAGCTTTATTATTGGAATGGTCCGTCTAACAGTTGAGTTAATTAACGACTCTCTTCAATATCTTAATACAGTTCGTGATCGAGAGTTAAGTTTACGAGCTTGCAAAATTCCTGTGCTAGAAAATCTTGGCGTTACGAAGGTTAATCCTTTTTTTTTTTTTTTTTTTTTGAATAGATGTTATTTTAAGAGTTTTATTTGTTCAATTTTTAACTTATCAATTTTTGCAGAATCCTTCACTGTCTTTTGACATTCATTAAGGTTAATTTATCTAAGCGCTTTTTTCAAAAATTTATTGAAACTATCCTTATAATTAGAATAGGAAGAGAAATAGAAAAGAGTGATTGAAGATTTTGTATGTTATGAATGTAAGATCAAGTTTTCTATTTTGGCAATTAGTTTTTTTTTTTTTGGATTAAATGCCTTACAATAAACAGTATAAGTCTTTTGATATTATGCGCTTTTGATCTCTCAAATGTGCGTTAATCAAGCATCTTAAAAATTTCTACTTTCATTTGATTTTTTCCAGGATCAATTCGATACGATTGATTTAACAGATAATGATATCAAAAAGCTGGAGAATATACCTCTATTGAGACGACTTAGCACTCTTCTGATGCATAATAATCGCGTACAGTAAGCCAGTTTGAATTAAATCTTATCAAATATATTGATTTATGAATTGAATATATCCTGTAGCTTTCGATGATCATTCATCTTACAGACATATAATGCCGAACATTGGCGAAGTACTCCCATCACTGAAGACTCTGGCGTTGACGAATAATAATTTATGTGAGTTAGGTGATATTGATCCTCTAGCCACCTGCTCAAAATTGGAGTATCTGACGTGAGTTTATCACTGCATATTTTCTGACAGAAATTTTGTACAGTTTCATTTAAAAATGAATACGGGTTTTTTTTCTTTTTTTTTTCAGACTAATTGGGAACCCAATAACTCACAAACCACAGTATCGTCTTTACGTGATATACAGGGTACCATCAGTGCGTGTCCTCGATTTTAAACGAGTTCGTCTTGCAGTAAGTTTATCTTTTATTTGTTCTATAGAATATACCTGGTAAAAATATCGAGAATGCACATTATAATAAAAGGACTGATTCACTGAATAAATGATGTATAAATATTGTGCGAAAAGTCATACGAAGATATTTTTTCAGGAAAGGAAACAAGCAAATAATTTGTTCAAGGGTAAAAAGGGTCAGAAATTCAGGGAAGAAGTTGTAAAGAAATCGAAAACTATTCCTGATGATGAAGATGGACAACCGAGAAATTTGCATGTGGAGGATGCTAAGAAAATTGAGGTAATATATGCAGTGTTTGAATTTTTTGAACAATTTTCCAAACGTTTCAACTTGTAAAAACAAATTTGGAATTTTGTTAAATTCCAATATTTTGGCTTATCATAAATGAATATATATATATATATATATATATATATACTTTGCAAATGTAAATAAAAGCAATATGCAAGCCGACTTTGCTATCATGTGCATATACTATTAACAAATTATTTATATACAAATTAGTGACAAATGTTAGTTTTAGCATATCAAACCATTTTTTAATTTCAAATAAACTTTATATTTTTTGAGGAAGCGATTGCATCAGCTTCGAGCCTTGTTGAAGTGGAGCGATTGCAAGCAATTTTACAAAGTGGACGAATTCCGGAAAGTGGTTGGAATCGTGAAAGTATTGGTAATATAGCAGAAAATGCTGAAAAAGAGTAAGTTCATAAGTAAAGGTTTAAAAATTTTGTCGACATTCTTTCCGTAATGCATCAATAAATTTAATGATTTGTGGAATTGTATCATTTGTAGCACGAAAGAAAGTAATGGATTTGTTGCTGAACAAGAAGATGGCGATGATGATGTTCGTTCACCGATAGCAAATCCTGCTGCTGATGATGATGTTAACGATGATGTACAATCTCCAGTAGCAAGTCCACCACATGAAGTAAAATTATTTATTAATTTTATTGTGTTGATTGGGGGTATGCTAAGAAATTAGATTTTGATAAATAAATAATTCATTTCCACTTATTTATAGATTTTTTTCAAATTCAAGTGATTTATACATTGTTTTTAATGTTTCTTTGATGCCTTTTCGTTATGCTGAGTTAAACTTATTTGAAAAGTACATTGGAATAGTTTATACATAATGGAAACTTTTCCTTTCAAATGTCAAAGAAGAAAGTTTAACTCAGAAATAAGAAACAAAAAATAGAAAATCTTTTTTTTTTTTTTGTTTTTGCAGGAAGAGCTAGATAATGGGCAAATGGAGTAAATGATGGAGAAATAAGAAACAGTTATGGTTTTACTTTTCTGGTAAGCGATTAAATGGCAAAGAAAAAAAAAGTTAAAAGTTCATCATTGTCTCATATCAGTGATCTTAAGTTTGATACGTTGTCTACGCTGTTTTTTTTTTTTCTTTTAATTGTTGCATTCTTATCATACGTGGGCAACGAGAGTACAGATACTTCACTTTTTGATCTTATATGTACCATTTCGGTTGTTTGGCGATATTGTTTTGTTTTGTTCATTCCGAAATAAATGTTCAATAGATCAAGTATATCACAGATTAGTATAAATAAATAAACATTTGTATAAAGTAAAAACTTTGACTTTCAGGGAATTCTTTTGAAAATTAATAATACAAGCCACAAATTAACGCTAATATATTGTGACGTAATTGTTGAATCTATAGAGAGTAAAAAATAAAAAGTGTTAATGAGTAATCTTAGGTAATGTGCATTATCAATCGTACATTCAACTTTTTTTTCTTTCCTAAAACGAATACGTGAGACGTATCAACGTGAATACGTTACGAGAATTCTTTCAATATTGTGAATGTAATTGAATGAACCTAGGTAAAATAAGATATGTTTAGAGTCAAAGAACAATTTGATGCTAGCAGTATTTGTATTGTTGTTCATAGTTGTTTTAATCACATTAAGATTCAACAGATATGAGTAACATCAAATTTTTTTTTTTCTTTTTTTTTAAATATGTAAGATAATTTTACATTTTTTTTTTTCCTAAAACGAATACATGAAACGTGTCAACGTGAATACAATTACGAGCGTTCTTTTAATATTGTAAATGTAATTGCGTGAACTTAATATATACGTCATAATATGTACGTATAATTGTTCAACGTGTTTTACTTGAATTTTATTCTTTAAGTAGCAAAATTTGAAATTCTGGAGAAAATAACATAAATGAAATTTTGAAAAGAGAAGATAAGAGAGAAAAGAACATTTAAGTTTTAATTTTAGTTTCGAGTATTTGACAACTGGTAATAATGGCTAAGTGGTGGTACTATGCTGATTATTTCTCGTTGAGTGATTTGTTTGATGGTTCAATTCTCCCACTACGACAGTTTTAAAGCTGTCAATGATGACATTTAAAAATAATAAAGCTCAACAGGTATGAGTATACCAAAATATGTGATATGCATTCCGAATATCTGAGACGGCTATTCTCGAATAAATATTATACTTATCCTAGGTGAAATCTATCAACCTGAAAAAGATGACTACCTGAATTATACTTATCCAGTAAAATGCGAAATGTAAATTATGGATTTTGAAGGTTGTGAAGTGCAAATTGCCGCTGGGTTTCAAAGTATTTTGAAATTTTCAAATTGTCCTACGAAGTAAAACGAAAATGGAAGCGAAAATAGATTGAAATTTTATTATTTTTATAATTATTTTACGTAGAATGCATTAGGTTTTACGTATGTTTATCATTTACTTCACGTATTACATTTACATATTTGATATTTACATATTTCAAACAAAAAAAAGAAAAAAAGAAAAGAGTTACATATTTTTAGAATATTATTGTCGTAGGATATAAAATCTTGAAGAAAAAAGAAATAAATTAATAATATTTTTTGATAAAACTTACAAAATTACAGATTGTGTGATAACAATACTTTTGATATGAATAGAAGGAATTATTTTTTAATTAAACACAATTTTTTGGCATCATCTATAATCATGATTATAACTGCTATCATGATTATAAACCACGATTATAAAAAAGATATTTTTGTGTTGTGTTCTTTCGTATTTCTGATTCCAGGTGATCACGTAGTATCTGAAAAAATTAACAAATTTTAGCTTTGCATTTGATAATAAATAACATTTTAGGGATGGCATTTTTTCTCTTTGATTAATATGAAATGAATTTATTTCTACAATCTCTTTTATTCTTTATTTTAAATTAATTTTTTTTTTTTTTTTTTCAATTAAAACAATAGTTTATACCTTTGATTCTTGCGGGAAAATTGCCAAAGATATGGGTAAACTGAATGCAAAACTAAATATGCAAACTACAGCACTGATGAATAAATGATTTGTGGTACTTTTAGTAATCCATTGATATTTTCTGCAAGAAAAGATTATATTTTTTGTGATCGATGAGAGGTCAAATGATCAGAAATTAAAGGTCAACATACAATTTTTCCTTTATTTGTTCTACATTCTACTAGTAGTATTTATGGAATAACATATTGATGGGTCAATCTTTTTTTCTTTTTTTTTTTTTTTGTTTATAAAAGTAAGTAATTGTTTTTCTGTTTTTTTTTTTTTTTAACTTAAAAAAAAATTAATTTTTTTTTTTTTTGCATAAAATAATTTACTTACTTTTCCAGAAATGGCATTACACATGGAGGTATCATTAACAGAGGTATTGGTAGAAATGCCCGTGTTAACATTGTATCTTCTACTGCCTATAATTTTGAAAATTTAAAATTAGGGAAATTTTAATCTGAAACTATTTTTTTTAAGAAAAAAAAAAAAAGAAAAATTTGTGAAATTTTTTCTTACAAATTATAATTTTGCACATTATCGAGTAATTTCTGTCTATTAAATTGATTGTTTAAAAAAAAAAAAGTAAAATAAAATAAAATAAAAATAACATTGAGGAAGTAATTTCCCCTTCCGATAATTTACTTATAAATAAAATTATATGTTAACTTCTTTTTTTTTTTTTTTTTTGATTTATTTTAAATTAGAATTTTTGAACATTTACTTTTTATTCCTTCTATTTTTATTTTTCATTTATGAAATTTTCCTATAGCAAATTGTAAATTGTAAAGTTGAAAATAATTTCAATGTAGCAAATAAAAATTTTTATGATTAGATGAAAATTAATGATAGTGTATGAAATAGAGATCGAATTATGACTGAAAAGATGAGGAAATTTTGATTAGAAATCAGAAAAAATTCATTTTTTTCATAAAAATGTTTTAAAAAAAATTTTAAAAAACAAAAAATAAAATTAAAATATTGAAAAAAAATTTTTTTAAACTAAAAATTTGCATCACTGTGTATTCTAAATTGAAAATGAAAAATTACTTCTTTGTATTTACTTAACGAAATTATTAAATTTAATGTTTTTTTTTTTCCTTCTGTTATTTTAATTTATGGAAAATTTAAACTCAAAATTTCTTAACCAATCTTTCTTTTTTTTTTCTCATTTATATAAAAATATTAATTTAAACCTTTTTAGCAGCAATTTTAGATACACCAATTACATTTTGATTACAATCATACACGTTAATACCATTCTGTAATTCATTCCAACGCATGCATAACACGTTAAGTGAACTTGCAAATGACGTAGCTGGTAACGGTATAAAACGTTGAATGATTACACGTTTGATAGAATTTAATTTTTCAGTACGTTTGATTAGAGCTGTTAATCCTAAAGTATTAAAATTTTCATTCTTTTTAAGCTTATAATTTTGTAAGTAAATTTTTTTTTTTTTCTTTTTTAGCACAATAATAATAAAAATTGAATTATTTTTTTTTAAAAAAAACGATGAAAATTTACACATTTTAATTCATAAAATTTAATCATCATAGTAACATATCATTTATCGTTGTAAATTTAATTAACAATGAAACATTTTATAAACAAATTTAAATTTTAGACTATTTAAAAAAAAAAAAAAATTTTACCCAAAGCAACAATACTAGCTGATGAAACAGCTGCACAATATGCATTTATATATTGTAATGTTGATTGCTCCTAAAAAAAAAAAAAAGAATGAAATTGAAATTCCTCAAAATTGTGATAAAATAAACAACAACAAATAAAGTTTTTTTGTTGTTGTTTATTTTAAAAATGATGAAATAAACAAGTCGAATGTTAAATCTAAAAAATAAATTTATAAAAAATGATTAACCTGTGTAGCGTTACGATTTGAATAATTAATTAATGCATTATGAGTTTGATTAAGCCATTGCCAAAAAAGTATTGAAAGCCAAGATGGATTTGGCAATAACATACCAGTAACCTGTAAAAAAAAAATTAATAATAATATTTTTCTATTTTTTTTTTAAAAAAAAGTTTATTATTATATTTTTTTAATAATTTATTTATTACATGCAAATCTTACCAAAAATATCCCAAAAAATTTTAAATTTATAGTATTATTTGTTTACATATATGTATTATTAACTGAAATATTTTAAAGTTATCTTAAAAAATTATCTAAAATATTTATACTTTTACAAATATATACAACGATTTTCTTTTAACATTCTAATTGAACTTCTATTAAAATTCTATCTAAAAAAAAAAAAAAAAAAAATGTAATTTTAAAGAATTAATCAGATATGAAAAAAAATTGCAACATATAGAAGTTAAAATTTTAAATTAAAAAATGAGATGACCGTTATCCAACCAAATGGTACATAACCACTCATTCGAAATGGTGGTAAAATTTTGTCACCCGTATCAGGATGCAAAATAGCTGATTTAATTTTTTGTGCTTCCCATAATTGTTGATCAGTTGCGAACTGAATTTTACCCATTTTATAATTATTTAGCAATTCAATACTGTTACGAAGCTTTTCCTGAAAAACGACAGAGAAAAATAATGATTAATAATAGTGACAATTAATAATAATAATAATAATTAATAATAATAACAATTAATAGTAATAATAATTAATAATAATAATAGCAACAATTAATAGTAATAATAATAATAATTAATAATAATAATGATAATAATAATAATGACTGTTAATAATAATGGTAATAATAACTAATAATAATAAAAATCAATAATAATAATAATAAATAATAATTAATAATAATAACTAATAATAATAATAATAACAATTAATAGTAATAGCAATAATTAATAATAATGGTAATAACAATCAATAATAACAAATAATAATAATAACATTTAAAAGTAATAATAATAATTTGTGAAAATAATAAATAACAATAATGAAGATAATAATTAATATTAATAACAATTAACAACAATAATAATAATAATATTTGCTGACAAATTTTTAGCACAAATTTATATAATCTTACCTCGCTGGTAAACAATGTTCTCGGATCAATAATATCCAAAAAATGTAAATAACGTCCAAGAAATGTATGCTGTGGAAATCGAGGTTTATTTAAGCAAAATTTTGGAAATTTCTCATAACCAAATATTTTCTCAATCATTTGTTGTCTTAAAAAAAATAAAAAATAAAAAGCTGTAAATATGTATAATAATAATAATAATAATTAATATATATTACTAATATTATTTTCATAGTAAAAGAAAAATTTTGAATTTAAAATTTTAATAGAACTGAAAAATTGCTAAAATAAATAAATGTATTTGAATAATACAAGGAAAGATAAAACTATCATCGTCCTTGTAAATTCAATTCGATCGAATCGTAAACAAAATGCGTTATCACTAATCAATCGTATTGCATCATTGGAATGCATCGTTGTGTAATAAAAAAAAAAAAATAAATTTATATATATTTAAGAAATAAACTTTAATGATTGGATAAGTTTCAAAAATTAATTAAAATATTATCATTTATTCATTGCAAAAGTTAATATTTTTAGCATAAAATATAATCATTTAAAATTATTGTTGAAAAAATAAAATAAAATAAAATAATTATATGACAATAATTTTAATTTAGAAAATCAAAAGTTAACAAAAATATTTGGACTTTTTAAAAAATGATTGTTAAAAATTAGCTTTTAAAAATTTGCATATTAACAAAAAGAAAAAAAAAATAAATCTTTAAAAAAAAAGAATGCAAAAAGAAAAAATAAATAAATAAAAAGAAATAAAAAAATTATGATTTTTTTTATTAAATTTAAAAAATTTTTTAATAACAGTAAATACAAATGTGAATCATTTTAAATTTTTTTTTTTTTTTAAAATGCTTTTAAGAAAAATAGATGAAATTAATAAATAAAAATGTAAAATATTTAAGTGATTTTTATGATTCTCAAAATGTAAGAGCAAATTTTCAAAATTTTATTTATAATTTTATAATGGAATTATTGTTATTTCTTAATTTAATATTCGCTGTGATAGAAAATAATTTATAATTTTGATAAATTTTATTTATTTTTTTTCATGTAAATTTGATGTAATTTTAATTTGAAATAAAAATTTAGTATTTTTAAGGCATTTTTTTTTTGGTTGTTTGCATCTGATTGTTTGTTAATATTCAAATTATCGGATCATTTTAATGTACGATAATTTTTTTTTCCATCTTTTTTTTTAAAAAAAATTAAATTAAAAATTAAAAGTAACTTTTATTAAAAGTAAATTCTAATTATGCATTTATTGATTCATTCCTACAAATCACTTTTAAAAATTTATTAAAATTTTCATCTGCTTTTTTATTAATTAATTAATAACTAATTAAGCTTGAAATTTAAGCAAGAAAAAAAATTGCCTTTTTCTTTCTTTCTTTTTTTAATTAACAAAATATATTTATTATTATTATTTTTGCATCTCTCAATGAATTGAAAAGTTTTCAATGGTCAGTGATGTGATATTGATAATTTCTGTTTATCTGAATGGAATTCAACCTAAAATTAAATAGTAATTAAAAATGCTAAATTTTTAATTGGATAAATTTAGCTTATTTCATTAACTTATCATTCTTATCATTTTGTTATCATTTTTTGCTTAAATTTCAAATGCTAATTGACTGTTTATGATCAATAAATGTTAATTAATTCAGATGCTAATTGATAAATTTGCGAGAAATATAATTATATTTTTATAATATTTTTATTTTGTTGCAAAAACTAAATTTAATAATAATAGTAAAATGAAGAAGAAAAAATAAATAATCAATGATAACACCTTATCATTGGTTATCATTTTTGCACATTGAGGAATATTTGCATTAAGAATGTATATTAAATGTAAAAATATCATTTAATCAAGAAAATTGAAAAGAAAAATTAATTTTAAATGATTGTTAAAAAAATGAAAGAATTTTAATTGCACGTAAAAAATAATTATAATATTTGAATTTAAAAAGAAAAAAAAAAAAGAAACCTATTTGACAAGAATTTTTCAAATCAAATCCATTCTTTCTCTATTTATTTGCTCAATTAATTTTCTTGCAATAATCAAAATTATATTTAAAATAAAATTCAAAAGAAAAAAAATTATACGTTGAAAGTATTTCCAAATAATGTATATTATTATTATTATCATTATTATTATTATTATTATATTATTATTATTATTATCAGAAGGTAAAAATTGCAAAAATTTTTATTGCTTCAACTTTTTTCCTCTATTATTTTAGAAATTTAAATTATAAATTATTTAGAATTACTTTTACTTTTTAAATTCAATTTTACATAGAAATTTTTTCTTTCCAAAAATGAATTTATTTTAGAATCGGCAAACAATAAGAATGGCAAACAAACAATAAATAATATTGTTGCGACAATTATTGATTTGTTATAATCATAATATCTTCCATTGATTGGTTAATTTCGAGAATATATTATTTCTTTTCTTATTTTTTTTTTTTTTTTTTTTGTGAAATGAAAAATTATAAATAAGTTTTGTCATTTTTTAACTTTTTAATGATCAAATTAAACTAATAATACAACAGTTTTATTAATTATTTTAATCTGATCGTATATAAATTTATCATTTTGTAAAATTTATTTAAATATTAGAAGAATTTTTAACTTTTTCTTTCTATTTGTTGTTTTTTTTTTTTTCTAGTTTATTTATATGATTTATTAATTTTTTTTTCTTCGATAATATACAATTTTTAATAAATCATTGATAAATTTTAATTAGATTAATCATTCTGCTATTTTTTCTTGCCAATAATATATCAGTTTCATTAATTAATTTTTTTTTTAATATAATTTTTTATAAATTTATCATTTTGTGCTTATTATAATTATTTGTTTAGCAATGTTAGTAAAATTTCAGGAAGAAAAATTATTGAATTAATAAGCAATAATATAATTCAATTTTAAATTTCAATTTTTTTTTTTTAATATAATTTAATTTTTTTTAAAAAAAAAAAATTCATTTTTGATAATTTTGATTACTTTGTAATTTGCGATGATAATTACGATTATAATTATATTTGTGCGTGTATTTTCATCTATTTTTTATCTTTCATTTTTTGAAATTATAATCAAAAATGATTTTTTGCTTCCTAAACTTTAATTATGGATTAGAAAAAATGCATAATAATTTCTGATATGTTAAAATAATCAATCAATTTTTTATCAATAACTTTTTTTTTTCATTTTTTATGCACTGATATTATCATTTTATAGATGATATTATGATCTTTCATCTCCCTCAGAATGTATTTACTATTATAAATTCATTGTTAACGAATAAAATATTCTTAATTATATTTATGAATGAAATTTGATGAAAATTCAACTCTATTAATATCACGTACGTGGATATCACGTACGTTTAATTTTAATATGATCATATCAGAATAGCAAAATGATATATAAATAAACTTTACAACTTTTTTGCTCATTGCATGTAAAATATATCAGTAATTATCATATTTGTTTGTTTTGTTTTTTTTTTTTTTTTTTTTTTATTCCATATATTTACTAAATTCAAATAAGTAAATTGATTAATCATAAAATAAAACTTTATTTTATAACTTTTTTTTTCCCACTACTAACTATATTAAATTGTGAAAATTTGTATTTTTTTTTCTGTTTAAAAAATAAACATAAATGATAGTTTTTTTTTTTTTTTAATTTAAAATTGTGAAAAAAAAAATGTGAACTTTTTCTTTCAAAATGTGAATTTTTTCTTTCATCTAATTTTTAAAAGCATAATCAATAAATTGTTTATTCTCTTTTATCCATCACTAAACCAATCAACCAATCAACCAACCAACCAACTAAACCAATCAACCAACCAACCAATCATCCATCTTTCCCTAATCATTTATTTAGTACAAATTCCTCAGCAACTGCTGTTCATTGCTATCATTTTGTTGGAATATTTATCTGTTCATTCTCTTATTTACTTTTTCAATTTGTTTATTTTATCATTTCAATTGCTAGAAGAATTAAAAAAAAAATAGAATTTATAAATTTGTTATTAATTACTTTCACATTTTACACTAATTTCAATATTTCCATTTCTTAATTATCCTTTCAAATATTTAATGCTACTGAATAATAATATGAATTATATTTTGTCTGAATAATTTTGACTGATATATTATTTTTTTTTTTTAACAAGACATTATCACTTGCAAATTAAAATTTTGACGCTCTATTATCATTATCATTATCACTATCATTTATCACTGTTATGAACATTACTCTTATCATCTTTTATTATTATTATTAAAAAAGTTGCTATTTGAACAAAAATTATTTTTTTTTATAATATATCATTTCTCTTCTAATAATAATTGTTGTCAAAAAAATCATTCTTATCATTATTATCACCAATTATTGTTGTTATCATTATCACAAATATTACTATTACTATCACAACCATTCATCACAACTCACAAGTTTTTATCAGATTTTTTTTTTTTTGATCGTACATTTAAAAATTTAGAAATTTTTAAAAATTTCAACACAACGAGAAACGAAAGAGACATTATCGAATTAATTCGTAAATATTTTCATTTCAATAATTTCAATGATATTTGTTATTTTAGTTTAGCTTTCCTTTTCTCTTCCAATAACTTTTCCAATTTTAAATTAAATGGAAATTTTTGAGAAAATTAAATGGAAATATTTTTATTACAATTATCAATTTCTAATATTACCTTGCATCGTATTAATTTTAAAAAAGAAAAAAAAACCATAATGCTTTCAATATCATAAATAATTGAATAAAAAAATGATAATTTGAAAAAAGAAGAAAAAAAAAAAAAAAAACGAAACGAAATTGTTTGGTTATTGATTTGATAAGAAATATTAAAACAGATAATTAATTCATTAGCTAATTTCTCATCTTTTTTTTTTTTTTTTTTTTCATAGAAATAACCAATAAGAAATGAATTATTATTTTTTTTTTTTTTTTTTTAGTAAAGATAAATTAATTATGTTTCATAATTTGTAATATTATATTTATCAATTGAATATGAAAAAATATAGATAATTAAACAAAATGAATCATTCATTTGCAATTTTTCTCTCTTTTACCGCTCCTTTATATCATTTATTGATCCAATTAAATGTGTTAAATTTTTTGTACAAGAATTTCATATATTTTATGATTGATTGTTCAAAAAATTCTAAAATTTTCGAAAATATTCATAGCATTTTGATTGAAATTTTTGATGAGGTTTTAATGAAGAAATTTGGAAATTTTTTGCAATTACTGTAAAATTTTTTTTTCTTTTTTTTTGAAAAAAAGTGATTATTTCATGAACTAAAAATTGATAGCAATTAAACAAGTAAATTTTTAATTGATTTGATTATATTTATGAGAGATGTTAGAATTTATTGAAGTGGATTTATTGAAGGAATTGGATGTATATATAATAGAAAATATAATTATTATATTAATTTAATTCATCTTTGTATATTTATGTTTTTATATTTACATTTAACTCACTTACTTAATTTATAGATACACATCTATTTTATGTTTACAATTTCCAATTAAATAAATGTTATTTTCAGCATATGGCTAATTTCATGTTTCGTTGCAAAGAAATTTAGCATTGTTCATTATGTCATCACAAAACACTGGTGGACAGCGAGCATTCGCTTTGAAACGAAATAAGTAACTTGAAATTACCTTTATTCTTTTTTCCTTATTTATTAGCAACTTTTTAGTTGAATTTTAATTAGCCGAAATTCTTAAAACCATTACTATTATCCAAAAGAAAAAGAAAATTATGTTCTACTTTAAAAATTCACGTTTCATATTTTTCTTAAAATTTAAGTATTTTTGAAAATGATTACTTTCAGTTTTATTATTTGCAGAATGACTGCAGCTGATGTACGTCGACATATTATGATGGGAAGTTTGCTATTGCATCCACAGAATGCTATGCAAATGGATTCAATAGATAGTAGTACTCCTCAAACTGTTAGTTTTTAATTTTCACTAAATTATCTAATAAAAGTATATATGAAATTATCTTGGGAAGTTGTAGTTTTACCTGAAATCTAAGTTGTTTGAAAATTGTGAAGAGATGTATTAGTGAAATGGATTTTTGTTCTGTCACAAAAATTTCAGAAGTGAAATGTAAATTGTTGACTGTTTTTTATTATTGTGAAAAGTATGAGCAGATATTTATTGATTTTTTAGACTTTTACTACGATTAATGTAACAAAATTCTTATCTTACCGTGAATAAAATGCAAATTAAAAAGTAAACGAGAATTGTACTGAATGAATTTCATTTTTGAAGTAAATTGTTCATTAAATCAAAAATGCTTTTCTTTTTCATAAGCAAATATGCTTTTTGCTTTTGCTGTGTAAAGAGATGCATAATATAGATTCTATTTTCATAGGATGAATTTTTAAAATTTAATCATAGAAGTAAAGTTTTGTTTTAATTTTCAGATTAATTTAATTGAAATAGCTGAACCGCTGGATGTGGAAGATATTTTATCACAACGAAAAAGCAATTCATCTGTACATGAGCATATTTCTAGTAACAGTAATTTGAGAAGGTTTGTACATATGTTTTTTTTTTTTTTGCAAAAATGATTTTAAATTTAGGAGTATATTTCATAGTAAACATAATTATATTTTCAAGGCATTTAATTGTTTTACTTCTTTCCACAATAAATTTCAGAGTAGCAGAATTTCCGGTCGATGATATTGAAGTACGTTTGGTACATCGAGATCAACTGACGGTTGAATCACCGATTCCATCAAATCTTTCAGGGTTTTCTAAATTTTTTTTCCCTTAATGAAGGAGTAGATCAAAGATTTGAGAGTTTTAGAACTAATTTAAATGAATTTCAATGAATGTTTAGTTCATTTATAGCTTAAGACTATCTGTATATATCAGTATCATTAAATTCAGTCCTATTTCTAGTTTAATTTCATATAAATTTCATTTCTACTACTTTTTTTGTTAAATAATTCTTTTTTTTCTAGTGTCGATTCACTTGTAAATGATATAATACAAACATACAACGATAGCTTTTCGCTAGTACAACGAAAATATCTTCAATATTCAAGCGGTGAAGCATATATTCGATTACTAATGGAACGGCCAATTATTGCTCAGACTACTCCAAAACAAATTTTTGAAGTGGATTCAGAGCGACCTATCGGACGAAGTGTTAGCACGGCAGGCGAGGATCAGGTAAAAAGTATCGATGAACTATAAAATGAATCCTTTATAGTAATCTCTATACCTGAAACTTTTTAAAATCAACGTACAAATGTATTTTAGAAAAAAAAAAAAAGTATATAACTGAGTGAAATGTATATAATATGGAAGAAGTGAAAGTATTTTTTAAATGATTTATTCTAAAATTTAAAACATTTTAAACTTTGAAAGGACTGATAATACCGTTACTGTAGGCGACATTTATTAGATAAAAAAGATATTTGTCTTACTGAAATATTGTCTTACTCAAATAAAATTATTTTATAGTGAATGTTATCGTCATTCTAATTACTTTACAGCAAATGCAATTTTGTAATAATGCATACATAGCCTTTAGTGATTTTTTTTTTTAAAAAACACTTTCCAAAATTCTTTAAAATTTTTGTAAATTCTGAAATTTTAATAAGCTATGATAATAATAGATTGCAAAACGTGATTCATTCGGTTCACACTATTCATCCGATTCAATGTGTACTGTTGGTTCATCATCCGGTGGAACAAATCGTGATGATATTTTACGTGCACCTCATCAGCTTCATTCTTCTGCCAGTGACCCTACAGTGCCCGGTTTGTGAATTAAATTTAAAGAAAAAAAAAAAAAAAAACTTAACTAAATTAAATTTACTGATCATATTAATGATCATAAGGATAGAAAAAATCAAACTTATTGATTATTTTTAAAGCGATTTTTTGCCTTTTTTTTTTTTTGTGATTACCGATGATGGTTAAATATTTCCTTTCAGAAATTTTTTGTTAAAATATATTTAATTGAAATTAATTATAGCATCTTTTCAGGTGTAGTGCAACGTATTTCAAATACACAACTTGATCAAATTAATGAAGCTCGAAGACGAGCCCATCGGCAAAATGCATTAATTAGCTTACTTCCACCTCAGTCTGAAGTTTGTACTACACATAATCGATTGATTTAATTTTTTGTTTTATTTCTTGAAGATTATCTTGATGAGAATGTTCTGATAGAAATCTTTTTGTTATCTAAAAATTGTAAAAAAAAATGCGTTGTTTAGATATTCAGCTAGAACTTTGTCGAAATCTTTTATAAGTATATTCGAATCCGGAAAGCTTGTTACTTCATAGAGTGTAATAGAATTATTTAGGCTGATGTAATTGAACGTCGAAGTCCAGCACCATTCCCGGTTGAGCATACCGGTCAGAAACTTTTTATCAAAGTTTTGAAGGTTAGTGATTGTAAGTAGTTTAGAAATTTTAATTTCTTTAATTTAGCAATTTTTTGTGCCTTAGAGAAATTCCAAGTTGTTGCAAAATATTCCTCATCCTTTCTCCGCCTCTGTGCCAATCTCTTGTTTTCTTACGAAAGAAAATCTTTCTCCTCTGCTACAGTGCAATGTACAAGAAATAAAATTTAACTTTTAAAAATTTTGCCATTTTTTTTATTATACTTATATTTCTAATTGTAGTGACATATTTTCAATAAAAGCGATAATTTAAAATTTTAGTTACAACTTGAACCTTCGTTTGAACCCGTTTTTGGTACTATTGTACTTTACGATTTGAAAGAAAGACGAAAGGTAAACACTTAATAAATTGTATTTTATTTTTTTCTCGAAAAAAAAAAAGAAAAAAAAATGTATTTTTTAAATCATTTAATAATGTTTGAATGTTTTTAATCAATACTTCGTTGCTACTATTGGAAGAGTCATGTTCGCTTCTGAATCTTTATAATTATCACAAATAAAAATATGAAAATATTTTTAACATTTTTTTCAAAATTATTTTTAACATTTATTCAAAAATATTATCATAGTATTATCACAAAAACTGCTAAAGATTGCTGAAAACTGTGTAATTGTGATTTTCAGATATCAGAGAATTTCTATTTTGATTTAAATGATGATTCACTTCGTGCAATGATTTCGCAGCACGCTGATTGCGTGGATGATGCAAGTAAATGTACACAAGCAGTTTTCAGTATAAGTCAACCACTAAACGATATATTTATTGTGATCAAGGTAGGAAAAAAAAATATCAAAATGCGAATGGAATGATAAATTTAGCATTACGAAATTTTTCTGAATTTTTAAATTTAAATTTTTAGCTTGAAAAAGTATTACAACCATGCGAGGTAGCAGATGCATGTGAACCATATGTGAAAGAAGATAAAAATAAAGAACGATTAATGCAAATGGCACAACAATATTGTGAACGACTTGGTGCTTTTCGAATGCCACTTGGATGGTTTGCTATTGACCTGAATCAAATCCTTAATGGATCATATCATCCGGATAAGACTGAACCGACAATGATTGCGAGCTCTGTTTCCGGTATTTTTTTTTTTCCTACATTATGTGGATCATGAATTTTCTTTGCATTATCTGAAATATATCGAAATGATGCATCTCTTTCATATGATTATTTTGCATACGGATTAAGTAGGGAGAGAGAGAGAAAGAGATTCTATTAGTATGTGTTATTTTAAAAATTATTTTGATTACTTCAATTCAGTTTTTTTTTTCAGCAAATTGGAATTGATAAGAATGATAAGGCAAGATTTTCTCGAAAATTTTGAGGATAATCATATTTGCTTTTTAATTTTGATTAATCCTAACTTTTTGCAATTGTTACATTTGCAGGACAGGATATAACACCAGCTTCACCAACAACATTATTCGATGTAGAAAGCATTATCAGTATGGGTAAGTTGCTTTTTATCTTTAAAAGATTTCAGAATTTATCTTCATTGATCTTGTAGATGTATTTTTAATTTTATTCTAATAAAGTCACTTAAAAATTGGCTTCTTGAGTTTTAAAATTTGATTGCTTTAAAAGACATGTTTTAGATCGAATATCAACCTCAACATCGGGAACATTTCGCCGCGTAGGTAGCGGAACTTCATCCGGTGCAGTCTTTATAGGAGCGCAGCAATCCCAAAAAAATCGTACACCATTGCAAAAACGTAAACTTTTCGGAGGACTTCATCAAACTGTCTCTCAAAATGATGCAACTACAACAGGATCAGGTCTCGAAACTGATTCATTATTGAAAGATGGCGGATCTCCGTTGACTTCCTTAAGTAATCTGCAACCTCTGCTCCTCAGTCTTAATTCGTTCTTCAGACAGGTAATGTTGAATAAAAAAAATTGCTTGGCATGAGCTAAATTGTTTAAAAATTTTGAAAGGATTAACAAATTTTATTTTTTTTTTTTTTTAATAAAACATTGTTACTGATACCGAATAGTTATAATTAAGAACTGTCAAAAAATCATGATATTGTTTTGATGTCAAATGTTCTAATATAATTTCATTATTACTTATCATATTGGTCAGTGATGACGCTTGGAACTTCATCATACTTCTGTATGAAGTTTATGTTTTGCTTGCTTCTTATTTCTACTTTTTTCTATTTTTGAAATTTCTTTTTTTTTCTTCAATTTTTATTTTATTATTTTTTACTCCTTTATTACTACTATAGGAAGCAGAACGTCTAACCGATGAGGATCTCTGCAAAATGCTTGCGGATTGTCGAAAAGGTGGTTCCAAATTAGCTAGACTGAAAACATTTCCAATTACATTCAAAATGGAACTGTCAGGTGGATGTGGCGAATCTTTAATGAGGTAACAGTTTGACTAATATTATTTTATATTTTCAGTGTTTTGCAATCATTTAATTTTAAGATTTTTTTCTTTCTGAAGTTTATTGTAAAATGAGAGATAAAATTGAAGGGATAAAATTAAAAATCCTTCTGTTCAGACAATTGAATTTCTGACAAATCACTTAAAATTTGAATTTCTAGTTAGCGATAGTTATTGTTCTTTCAAGGATCTGGATTATTCATTTAAATATATGATTAGTTAAATAATTTCATTCATTTTATAAAGTTTTATTTGTTTTTCGGCTTACACCTGAACTTCTTCGTATGCATCCATTCGCTTCTGGTAATCCAGCGGATATTGTCAAGGAAATTGTGGAATTCCCGAGTAAAGGAATTTATGCAGTAAATGCTATTTATAGGTAAGCAATTAAAACTGCTAAATGTTATTTATATTTCACTTTTTATTTTTTTTATTTTTATTTTCTTAATGAAATGTTGATATTTCAGGAATCTTCTTTACGTTTATCCTCGATCAGTTAATTTATCCAGTCGTTCTGGTCCATCACGTAACATTGCTATACATGTGGAATTGATGAATGCTCAGGAAAAGCCAATCTATGCTATATTTGGTAAATCTAGTGGACCAAATATCACTTTTTCTGCTGATACGGCAGTTTCCTATCACAATAAGTAATTGTTATAATGTATTGCAAGTAAATTATAGATAATAAATAAAATAGGTAAATCGTTATATGCAATGTAAATGTTTGTAAAGTAATTTCATCCAATTTTTGATCTTTTTGTATGGTCAGAAATGATACCATTCGGAAAATTTGAAACATAAATAATTTATTTGAAGTTATTGTTCTTATCATTTCATCGTTATTTTCAATGGTGGATACATTTAGGAAGAAATTTACTGAACAAATTTCACTAAATTTTTTCTTGCAATATTTGAGCAGTGAAGATTTAGGTAAAGTGTCACTCTTATTTTTTATTAATTTAAAAGTTTTATTATTTATTTTTTTTTTCTAATTTTAATTTCAGAACGCCTACTTTTTGTGATGAAATAAAAATCAATTTGCCGGTTGACTTAAATGATGGCCATCACTTATTATTCACTTTTTTCCACATTACTTGTAAGGCAAACAAAGTTGGCGATGAAGTGAAAATACCCATAGGTTATTCATGGATTCCTTTACTCAAAGATGGGCGATTGCAAACCGGTGAATTTGCTTTACCGATTGCATTAGAACAATTACCACAAAGTTATGGGTATCTTTCACCGGATGTCAATTTGCCAAATGTTAAGTGGCTGGAAGGACACAAACCGCTTTTTGATATTAAACTTGAAGCCGTTACAACAGTTCATACACAGGTATGATGTGTTTATTTCAATGTTTTAATTTTTTTTCTTGTTAATAAGTTGCTAATCTAATTTAATTCTTGAGAAAGTTAGTTCAATCAACGAATGGTCAGGTTATCCTTTTTGAAATTTAGTTTTGAAAGTATGACTGTTATTTTTAGGATTCCCATTTGGACAAATTTCTGCTTGCATATCAGTCGTTAAGTATAAACGATAAAAAGAATCCACCGGTATCGGAAGCTGATTTAAAGGATGCAATACGCAGTGTTATAAAAGCTCGTCCGGAGCCAATGGTTGCTTTCCTGTATGTTATACTGGATAAGCTATTAGCATTAATTGCAAATCCTCCATATACCGGTCTGTTTTATTATTTTCAATTATATATTTTTGAAGATTTTAGATCGGAACTAATTTTAATCTTGTTTTTCTAAATGAAAATACCTCTATTTTATGAATTGTGACTTTTAAATAGTTAATATTTAACAATATGTCTTCTGGTATTGTATGAAATATCACTTTTCCACTTTTTTTTTCTTTTGATACCATAAAAATGTTTAGTTTAGATTGATTTCGATTAGTTCATTAAGTTCTTAAATGTTGAAATTTATTTTTAATGTTATTTTTATTATTATTTGCAGTATCTGTGTCGGCCGTATGTTTTGAAGTGCTTGGACAACTTGTCAAAATATGTACCGTTCTCTTGAATAGCTTCCGTGATGCCCATGGTCGTAGTTCACTCCTGACGACCTATATACATTACCACAAAATTGCTCTGAAAGGTTTATTATAAATTTTACCAGGATTTTTCTTTTTTGTTAATCAGACAAAAAATACGCAGCTGAACAATGATTATATACTGCAAGATAAGATGTAAGTGTAGTTAATATTACGTTATGAAATTTCAAATGCTTTTTAAATTTAGAGACTTCAATTGTCCAGTCAAACAACAGTAAGACGGAACCGAAACTGGAGAGTACTGTACGAATGCCTACTTCACCGGAAAGTAAACATTTGCTCGATATTATCAGTAAGTGGAGTTAAATTTCGGGATATTTGATAAGCATAACTTTAATGATATTTTTTTATTGGAAGCTGTTTACAAACAAATTTTTTAAGCTGAAATTTTAATAATTCTTTCGATATGTTTTATACTTTATACTTTTATTAGATATGCAATGGCTTATTTATTTGAAGAAGATTCATTTTCATTTTAGTATATTATGACTTAACTTCCAAAAGGATGGTATTCTAGATTATTTTTTTATAGAAAAAAAAAAAAAAACTTTTAAGAATTCATCAATAACTAGAATGAAATTTTTATTTTTTTAAAGAAGAATTTGAACGAACAAATTATATGAAAGCATCTGTTGAAGGTGATTATGAACTGAAAACACCAAAAAAGGTTATGTTGTATATTTTTTAATTGGTTTTCAAAAATCTTTTGAATATTGCAATATCTTATTTCCAAAAGTTTGTAAATTCTACTTTTGATGTTAGGAATTTAATTTTATTTAAATCGAGCGCATTATCAATTATATTAGTTGTAATAGAAAAAGGAAAATCAGATTACATAAAAATTGCAATTATAATTGAGTGGAATTTTCATTATTTTTAGGGTTTATTTTTATATATCGAGTTTTTGCAGATGATGCACGAAGAATTAGCATTGCAATGGGTAATCAGTGGTGGTGCAGCTCGAGAAATGGCTTTTCTTAATTCCTGGTTTTTCCTTGAACTCATGGTATGTCATCATATAGCAAATTTATTGAGTCATTTATTTAGCATTTATATAGGATTAGGGTTGAAGCTGAGCAATTAAATTATACCTTTATTCTTTACCTTATAGCTCAAATAATATTCAGTCAGAATAATATGAAACATATTGACATATTTCGCTGTTTTTTTTTTTTTTTTTTTTTTTTTTTTACTTATAGTATATTTTATAGGTTAAATCAATGGCAGAACATTTATCTCTTTCAAATCGTTTGTATTTGCCACGCAAACTTCGTTTTAGTGAAGCTTTCATCCAAGATTTGAATGCTCTTTCTCAGGCTATTGTCAATGAGGTGATTCAAAGAACTTCGAAAGATCCAAGACAGGTAATTACATGGTAATTAATGTTCATAGTAGAAATTTCTGCCTTATTAAAGAACTAATAATAATATTTGGTGATAAATTATGAGATGCAACCACATAATGATAATTGATAAAGATGATAATAAAAAGAAAGATGAAATATAACATAAATGATTTATTACTGATGCACTCAAAAAGATTAAATTTATCTACTTCAGTCACAATCAATCAGTACATCATGGGCTTATTTCTTGCGTGATTGTTTCTCATTAATGGATAGAACTTTTGTGATGACATTGATCGGAGAATTTAACCGCGAAGTTGCTATTAAAATAGGGTAAATTTTTGTTCGAATTCTTTTTTCAGAAACTATTAATCAAAAAGCTGCAAAATAAGTTCATTTCCTGAATTACTCATATGCAAATTAACTGTTTATCCAGAAACAGTCAATTTAAGAGGTTCAGATTTAAGATGATTTTGTAAATACTAATTACGCTAAACTGATTATTCGTTGCAATGAATTATAATAAGGGACTTTTTAGCCATAATTATAATCACTTATTACATTAAAAAGTTGATGAACAATCTTTTTTTTTTTTTTCAGAAATTCTACCGAATCATGTATAGTCCCGACTCTCATGCTGATTAAACTTGACTTTTTGCGTATTATTGCTTCTCATGAGCATTTTGTTGTGTTGAATTTACCATTTGGTTCGAGTAATCTGCAGGGTATGTCAACAAGCCATTCTGGTGGATCATTTCATGTAAGTTTTTTGAAGTTTTATGAAGTTTGTCATTTTTTTGCTAACTAATCAATACTCATTTTTTCTCCGCATTCTCAATCACTTCAAATTTCAGTCAGCAGCATCGGCATTTTCGTCTAGTTCGGAAGGTAGCGTTAATTTATCAGTTTCCTTACATCATTCTTCTTCACAAATTCAACCATCTAGTCCGGGAAATTCAAGTATTAGTAGTAGTAGGTATGATTTAGTTTCTCGGATTCAAAAGTTTTAAATTTCTGAAATCCATTTTCTGATAAATTTCCAAACTTATCCTTTCATCTTTTTATTTTCTTGGTATTCTATATGAAGATTGTTGTTTTATGTAATTTTATTCCATTCTTTTTTCATGTCTTCAAGCCAAGCAAATGAATCACATAGTGCAATTGGATCAGCAGAACTAACTGCTGAGTTTCGTTCTCGACACTTTCTAATTGGGCTTGCTCTTGCTGACCTTGCTTCTGTTCTTGATACATCAAATACACTGCTTCATTCACGGTTAGTTCACGTAACGTTTTTGACTTATGTAATTCATCATAATTTGGATTGCTTGTAAAAAAAAAGTTTGATCATTTATATCATTTTGTTATTTTCTTATTTAATTTACTAAGTTCGTTTGATATCATTCATTTATACTATCTTAATTCTCGGGAAAAGAAAGAAAAAACGATAATTTTGGATTGTTTACAGTGCTATAGGCCTTATTCGTAATTTGCTAAGTAGCCATGAATTGGATGCTCGACTTCTTGATAATGCGGTAAAAGCACGAATAGCATCTTTATATTTACCAATGATTGGTATTGTTTTGGATGCGTCAACTCAATTACACGATCCTTACTCGAAATCTTCCAATGTTAACTATGACATTTCCACGCCAATTTCTAATGGGTAAACTTTTCAATCTTTAAACATTCTTCTTGACATCTGACATATTCATTTAAATATATTTCTAAAATTTACAAAAGATTGTAATCATTTTTATATCACTATTAATTACAGTTACACGACCGAAATGGATAATGGACCATTTATTAGCGATAAAGTTATGCTTGCAATTGGTGGAATGAATTTTTCACCACCATGTTCACCTCGAACCGAACGAAAACATATTGGTTTAGTCCGACCATCAATTTCATTGGAAAATACACGTCAAGTGATAATTTTTACAAAAAAAAAATTATCTTAGATATTTATTTATTGAATTCTATTATTCAAATTTTATTCAGCTATTAGCATGTTTCTGTTGGGCGTTAAAAAATATGGAACGATCATCTTTGCGTCAATGGATTCGCGATTTGTCATCTCATCGAATTTTACAGTTTCTTGATGTTCTACAACTTGCTGTTTCATGTTTCGAATTCAGATCATCTTTCTGTCCTAATCAAGTAGCTTTCTTTTTTTTTGTTGAAGTAATTTTTATATTAAGAACTGGAAATTTTTGTAAATTTACTATTCTATGAGTTTGTATAATGTGATGGTAAAACGACTGAACTGTCTATCGATAATTTGCAGGGTATCACTGAGATTACAGAGGAAATAAAGAACGAAGGTAGTAATGTTGACGATTCATCAGTTAAAGAACTTAGCCGGAAAAAATCACGTAGTGCAGCTGATTCTGAAAGTGGAATTCGTTGGCGTAAAGAAACTAAAGATTCACAAGTAAAAGGTTCTTGGAAAAGTTGCACAGGTAGTAGCGGTGGACACTCAAGCGATGAACCTATCCGTAAGTTATGAACTACAATCAGCTATTAAGATTAATAGTTTTATTATAAATCAAAATTAAGTTGCTCGTTACGAAATGCTAAGAAAATCATTGAAGTGCGGAAGAATTCGGAAACTATTTATTTTCCAGAATTAATTATTTGGTTTAGAAACTGATGAAGATGTTATCCTTGAAGCAACTCTTTGCACCGAGATACCATTAATAGTGCTGGATACGTTAGAATTAATCATACGTGTGGTGTCGGTTCTCGGTTCTGATTATCTCTTTTATGTGTTATCATCTGTATTAAAAGTGTTGGTGAGTTTATCATTACTATTGCTTTTGTAGTTTTAAATTATTGCCATTTTTTAGTTTATTTCGATTTTTAGTTTACCTATTTTATTTTATTATTATTATTCATGAGAAGCATATTCGTCAATACCGGTGTAGATGCATTGCGGCGTTGGGAATTTCTTGTTTTAATATAAAAAACGATAGATAAAATTAATATTAGGCTTAGTATTGTACTGAAAAGTCTGAACTTAAATACCAAAATAAATTTAAAAAAAAAAAAAACTGGATAAACAAAATGGCTGTAATTTAATTAGCAGTTGAGCATAATATTTACTATGAAAAAAATAATAATAGAAAATTAAGTTAATTTTTTTCAATGAATATTTTCAAGATGCATATTCTTGCTTGCAATCAATCAGTGCAAACTTTGGAAAATGTTTTTGCAAGTCAGCGTGCAATAGTTACAAAGTTTCCAGATTTATTATTTGAACAGGTTAATAATATATTTGCTATTTTCGAAATACACCGATTGTCAGATAATTTATTACTTCGAAAGATAGTTTTTTGCGCTTATTTAATTCGTCTCTGACAATTCTGATTGTTACTTTTTTCTTTATTCGAGTTCATCTTTTTTAGATGTATTTTTGTTCGGAATCTTCTTCCTTCGTGCATGTATGTCTGTCATATTAAATTTAAGAACTGTTGTGGTGACAATAAATGATTTGCAGGAAACTGAACAGTGTGGTGAATTATGCCTTCATCTATTAAGACACTGTGCATCTCGTTTACCAGCTGTTCGTTCTCAGGTACTATTAACTATTAAAGTTTTGAAATTACGTATTCAAATTAATTCACTTTGACTGTTACTTAACTCTAACTTCATAACAGTGTAATTTATATTAACTTTTAAAAGAAACATGGAGCAAAAAATAATAGTTATTAAAAGAATTTATGAAATAGATATAACTTTACATATAGAAAAAGATGGTAGATTATTCTAAAATAAGAGCCAGCATGATCTGAATGAAAATCTCAATCAAATTAATAAGCTATTTATTTTCTTGTTTACAGAAAATTGAATTTATTTTCTGATAAAGAATTTGTAGGCTGCAGCTTCGCTATATTTATTGATGAGACAAAGCTTCGAATCAGGTGCAAGTTTCTCAAAAGTTAAGATGCAAATTACGATGTCGTTGAGTACACTGGTTTCTACGGGTACCAAATATGGTGATTGGATAAATGAAGATTGTTTACGTCACAGTTTAAAAACTGTGCTAACATATTCAGAAACAGATGCATCAATTGATTCTCAGCTACGAAATACAACTTTTTCGGAGCAGGTTAATTATGTGAAATGTCAATTTCTGAATTAATATCTTTCAAATTTTCTTTACAATTTAGATCTCTCCAAATTAAGAAAGCATTGAGTATAATTGCAGGTGAAAGATCTAGTTTTCAATTTACATATGATATTATCGGATACAGTAAAAATGAAAGAATATACAAATGATTTTGAAATGTTAATTGATTTGATGTATCGTGTCGCTAAAGGATACCAGAACAATCCAGATCTTAGGTTAGTATAATTTTTCGGTGTTTATTATTAGAAGTCATATTGTATTTCTTTATTGCTATAATAGTATTCATCAGATAATCAAAAAAAAGTTATTACTATTATAAAAAAAAAATCAAAAAAAAAAATTTTTTAATTTGACTTGAATGGAATTATTTGTTCCTTATTATCGAACTGTTATGATACCTCCCTTTTTCTATTTTATTGATTTACATACAAATCTCGAGATTTCTTTTTTTTGGAAACATAAAATAATCGGCTTTAAAATGTAATGATTTAGATTGACATGGTTGATAAATATGGCAAATAAGCATGCAGCTCGAGATAATGCAGCAGAAGCTGCACAATGTATGTTACATGCAGCTGCTTTAGCTGCTGAATATATTTCGATGCGTGAATATGACGTATATGTACCTAAAGGTGCTGCTGCTTTCGAAGCCATAAGTGATAATATTCTCGAGGAAAGTGCTGTTTCGGATGATGTTATTAGGTAATGTTTTTGATCTAACTAAAAAATGTTTTTAGTAATAAAAAAAATGGATCATTAAAATTTTTTTTTCTCCTTTTAAATTCAGTTTTTTTTTTTTTCAAAAAACTCTTTTATTTGAAAGATGAAATGAAATCGTCGATATAATAGATGCTATAGAATTTAATTAATTTTCAGTCCTGATGAAGAAGGTATTTGTGAAAGTCGTCATTTTACACGAAATGGCTTAGTACATTTGGTGGAGAAGACGGCACAGTTTATGGAGAAAGCTCAAATGTATGAATCAATGATACAACTGTATAAGGTTATTTCTACTTGTATTGGAGTCAGGTTTTATTTTACAGCTAACCTGAAAATTTTGAAGTTTTATACAGTCTTTTCCGATTTCTTGTTTATATCAGGTAATAACACCAATTTTGGAAGAAAATCGTGATTATCGGCATTTGGCACAAGTACATAGTTGCCTAAGTCAAGCTCTTTCACGTATTGAGCCAACTGTACCGCTAATTGAAGATATCGCCGATGCATGGTATTCACCTTTACCAAGGTATGAGCTAAAGAATTCCAAATTCATTCATTCATTTTAGTCAAACATTTAATTTTCAAGAAATGTGAAGATAGAGCTATGCTATTTGAGACTTTTTTTACAGCTAGGTTTTTCTTTTGACCTTCCAATATATTTTGCTCTCAAACGACATTTAGGGATAACTTATGACTATTATAATTATCAAACTATTTGAAATCGAGATTTATGAGAAATTTTTTGGAAAGAATATGGTTATGTTTTGGTTCTATCACTGATTTTAAAAACTTGTTGAATTCCAGTGCTGACAAACGTTGTTTTGGCACCTATTTTCGGGTAGGTTTTTATGGCAGTCGTTTTGGAGATTTGGACGGTGTCGAATTCATCTACAAAGAACCGGCCATTACAAAATTATCCGAAATCAGTCATCGTTTGGATACATTTTATACAGATCGTTTTGGAAAAGGAGTTTTGGAAGTTATTAAAGATTCAAATACTGTATGTTTCCCATTTTTTTTTTTTTTTTATACTACATTTTACAATAATATTATTGGAATACCAAAATCTTTTTATGAATGGGACAAAGAAAGAAAGAAAGTTACTTCTATTAATTAATGTTTTAAAATCGATCTGTAGGTTGATCGAAATCGTTTGGATTCTACAAAAGCTTATTTGCAAATCACATATGTGGAGCCGTATTTGGAGAATTGGGAACGTCGTCGTCGTCCAACTCATTTCGAGAGGAATCACAGATTATATCGATTCGTTTATGCGACACCGTTCACGAAAGATGGTCGAGCTCATGGTGATTTGAAGGATCAATACAAAAGACGAACTGTCCTAGCCACGCAGTATTGGTAACTTTTAATCGAATTTCTAATTCATAAACTTCAGTTTGATTTATTAAAATGTAGCAGTCTCTCTAAAAGTTCCACGTAGATTGAGAATGGAAAATTTCTTTTAATTCATCATTTTAAGGTTTTTTTTTTTTGCTTAAATGAGCTTTTCTCTGCATTATTTTTGTTTTTCTTTTTTTTCTTTTAGTTTCCCTTATGTGAAAACACGTCTTCGGGTGGTGAGTCGTGAACAAATCATTTTGACGCCAATAGAAGTTGCAATTGAAGATGTCCAAAAACGAACTCGTGAATTAGCCGCTGCTACTGTGCAAGACCCACCAGATGCTAAAATGCTTCAAATGGTACTGCAAGGTTGCATTGGTACCACTGTCAACCAAGGTCCTATAGAAGTGAGTGTAGAGTTTTACCAAGGTCCTTTAGAAATGAATTTCAGAGTAATAGCAGTAAGTAAGCAAATTGCTTCAGCTTTGTTCCAACTAAATTTCTAAATTCGAAAAATTTTTTTTCCTTCTCTAATATGAAAAATATTCCATCATTTTATAATGTTATGTCCACTTTTTCGAGAATAGATGGAAAGAATATTACCAGTGTTTTCATTATCATTTCAATAATTAAAGACGCTTCTTTTTTGAAGGTTGCCAACGTGTTCCTTACAAATATGATTTTGGATGAACATGGCAAGCCGATGGATAAATTCCAGAATAAGCTTCGCTTATGTTTTAAAGACTTCTCAAAAAAATGTGCTGATGCTCTTCAAAAGAACAGAAAGCTTATCCAAGCTGATCAACAAGCTTATCAGGTTTACTTATTGAATTCATTTGCCAATTCTATTTCATAATGAATTATTTAGAGGAATTTTACAGTGAGAATTCATTTTTTATAAAATTATAGAATGAACTGCAAAAAAATTATATCGAATTTACGAAACGAATGGCACCAATTGTTGGCATTCGTAAAACTAAGTGTTCCGAAGCGCATACTCTAAAAGCTGTACATGCAGCTGCTGTTGCTGCGGAACTTGGACCGGTTACTGCAGTGTGATAGAGGTAAAGCAACTTTTCAAGTTTTAGGTTACTCTTTTGTTGTTATTGTTGTTGTTTAATTTTATTTCCCTTTGTCAACTGGAAAAAGTAAATTACTATAATGTAAATGATATAACTAAAAAAAATCGAGTGCAATACTGACTGAAAGAAATATAAAGTTTCTTCCAACCTTATATTTCTTCCAGTTTTTATACATTGTTCATTTCTAAGCCTCTTTTTCATTGTCATCATCTCTTTCCATTTTTTTCATGATCTTAATAATATTGAAATACTTTGTTTCTATTTTATTTGTAATCATTCTTATATCAAATGAGATATTCAGATTGAATTTCATGCACAAATTGGAAATTCTCTGGGCGCCATTGCTATATTGCTATTTTTTTTGCATTGATTTAAATTTGAATTTGGATTTATGTTAGTTTAGATCTAGCACTATTCGATGCCTCAGTTTAATTCTAAAAAAAAAAAAGTGACTTGTTATTAAAAAACTTCACATGCAAGTGTGATATTAGTTGATGTTTCACAAAATATTAAAATCCAGAAGTTTTGCCTGTTTTCTGTTAGCTTATGCTACTTTTTTAATCTTTTAATTTTTGATTTTTTTTTTTTTTTTTTTTTTTTTGACGACTTTTTCTTATTGCATTATCGAATTATGATATATTAAAAAATTAATGTCCCACCAACTTGACTGTATGTTTACTTTTTCTGCTGCTTAAGTTGCTCAGTTCAGCAAACTTTCATGACGTTAATTTGTGTTTGTTCACTAAATGTAGCAATTCAACAATTTTTTCTTTAAATTTTTAAAGAAAATTTTTAAAACTAAATTGTAAGCTCGCTTCAATGGAAATTGTAAATAATTAGTGATTTTTTTTCTTTATTTTACCTGGTATTCTTCGATCATTTGATTACTTGATTAGTAATCGCCAACGTTGAACCAATACTTGAATTTTTTGTTTTTGGAATGCATCATAATATTGATGTAACACATGTATGCTATTTATCTTTGTGAGCTCTCTTTCCAATAGATTTAATTTGTTTGATTTATAAATTTATGATATAATGGCTGCTTTGGTAGGAATTATTCTCTTCGGATAACATCAGCTATACTTCTCAAATTGAGTGAAATTTTTTTCTAAAAATTTCAAAAATATATACAACAACAGAAGCCGAAGTTCGAATTAGAATTTGAGCTCGAAATTCAATTGAGTTAGCATTTGATAAGAGTAGGGAAATGATGACAAAGTGTTTGAATTGAAACTATTATCTGAATAAAGAACAAATCCGTCTAATAGAAGAATTTGTCCTTTTTAAAATATTATATACGATTTAATTTTAATAACCTCCATGTTTTCCGTTTCATAGCATCTTGGATATCAATAATACATTAGCATTCCATAACAGATTTTTCTTATACAATTTTATTTCTTGTAACTCGGTGCATAATTTCATTTCCTCTAATTTTGTCCATAATTTTCATTCTTGTTTTTCTGTAAGTATAATTAATATAAATAAATTTGAAAAATTTCGGGACTTTTTCGACCAAATTTGAGATATATATTTTTGAAGCCTTTTGGCATAATTCTTATTACTTTTGAAACAATCTTGCAATTTCAAAGTTATCATTTAGCTTAGAAATTAAGAAGCTGTCATTTATCAAACACGGTTTTAAACAGATCTGAATGTTATAATAGCTCAGCTAATTCCTTTCTTAATTTTAGCGACAACAAAATATTATAAACTAAATTTATTTATTGACTTTTTTAGAAGTGAAATTGTTTATGATGGAAAAGAAATGCAAAATTGTACCATTCATCCCTTTTCTCTCCTTTTTAAAATGCGGAATTACCGTTTTATGGCACAAAAAACTTTTGATGTAATTGCCGAAAAAATCAAAATAATTTAATAATGTGTTGGAATAGTTCTATATTGAATCCATGTTTCTCGAATATTCCTTAAATATATGTCAAACTGTTTCAATTTCATATCTCAGAGGAAAAACATAAACTTTGTGTATTGCTTGAAATGTTGTAAATTGCTTTCAATTTTATTGTTCTAACATTTAAACTTATATTTTACTGTTAACATTTCAGCTTGTAAATTCATCGTTTCAATAACTTCCCATTGCAGTGTTCCACTTTGACAGTCACCATTGTAACAAACGTTATAAACCAGCTCCCACTATATAAAGAGTAAAGATCATCTGATAGCTCTCAATTTGTTGTAAGCCAATGCTCATTGTACAAAAGGAGTTGAAACATTATTTGGAGGTTTTGGTTTGGTTCATCTCAGCAACACTCACTCACTCAGTTCACTTCACAAAAGGTGACATCAGAGGTGACACACCAGTTGTCGCCACAATGGCGAAGCTATAACCTAATGAACAAAGGCTATTGTTTTAAATGATTTTAATCCACTTTGTAACCTTAACACCCATAAAATCCCTCCCAGTTTTCTTCCTTACAAAACCATTGTTTGGTATGGCTCGGTTGCGAGGTGTCTAGCTTGCTTGTATCTTTAAATGTTTTATAATTAAGTTACATTTGTGTGTTATGTATCAATTCATTATTGTAATGTTGTATAATATTTAATTTTAATCTAAGGTTTAATTACTCAAGTTTGAGTTTGAGGTTTGAATAATAAAATGTTTCACGAAGACTCCCACAGTACACGTACACAGAACGGAACCAGTACAAATTCGAGATTCTACCAGTATCGAGGACAAAGAAGTCAACGATCTGAACCATCAAGAAAGGAAGCTACTTTGTTTCACAAGGAAACAGGGCAGTAAGAAAGAAATTCTAAATTTGCTTTACACCAGTAACAGTAACACTGCTGAAGCGAAAGGGAAGCGATAGTTGAGAGAAAGTGTGACAATTTGACGAATATTTGATGGACTGTTGGTGTAGTAATACTCATTTTATTTATTTATTTATTTTTTCTATTGTATAACAATAAAGTTAGCGAAATTATAACAACAAAAATATCCAAAACTTTCAAAACTTTTCCTACATCGATTAATCTTCAAGAAGCGATATGGAATGCTGCACGATGATCTCATTAATTTATCGAACGGACATAGTAATTATTGCCAATATTCCCACTTAATCGTCTCCATGGGATATTGTTTGAAAATTTGACCAAATGAGCCAGATTAATGCGACAAACGTCTTGAAAGTTCTAATCGGTAAACTGTTGTTACTTGCTGCATTTTATGTTTCGTTTGCAAATTTACGGTATTCTTTAGACATGGAAGCTTCTTGAATTGTCTTCTAAATGAGTTCCGATATTCTTCACTGCAATATTTTTTATGATCACAGCAATAGATCCAATCTATCAATATTGTCAGTCACTGAGGTATGCTTCCAACATAAAACGTAAATATTTGAAGTTAACATTTCAACATATTTTTTCACAAGAAATTTTAGTTAATTTTTACCTTCTCCAGTAGTAAAGTAACCAATTGAATGAAACGCTTGTATTAATAAATACTCCCGCATAGCATCCTATATAAAACTTTGCCACATCGGAAATATTCAAGAACTTTGTCACCATATAAATGGTCGTTGTTGCTAAATGTCCCAATGCAACAAATGCCACTGTTATCTTTAATGTTTGTAACAGTTCGAAATTTCTAGTTGCTGAAATTAAAAGTGAGGTAGTACTACAGCATCTACTTCAGTTATTGTTAATTAATTAGACTCTGCCATGGCATTTGAATAGTAAACAAAACAAAAAATATTTTCGGTGACATAGAACATCCAGGTTGATACTTTGTTTACATGTCTTTTGCTAATTATTTAAATAACTCACATATTCGAGCCTTTACTATAATTCGACTAAGTACTGCATAAAGGGTAATCGTTGCTAAATTAAGAACAGTTGCCAAAATGCCCCAAATCCAATCGAACTGACCACTGTATATTGCTACCAAAACACAGATTACTTTGTCACTATAGAAAGACCCAATGACAATTAACAAAATCAAATTTCAATATATTTTCAATAAATATTTCAAGCATCGAACATCTCATATACTTCTTTTTCTTTTAATTTAGAAATTTTGTTACTTTTATCTTTTTCCCTTCTTAATAAGAAGGTTTTTTTTCAGGTTCATTTCACGTTTCACATCTTTCTTTTCTTATTTTCCATAACAGTATGCAAATTTCTGCTTATTTTTCTCAATGGAATGCAGGAGTTTTCTCAAAAATAACGAGTAACTTCCAATTTCCATTTGCATTTGCATCAATTTTCTCAGATAAAATTTCTCTGATAATCACAGATCAGACATTTAATTCGAGAAAAATCTGAAAATGTAACTTACTCGTTATTTATGGCATATATACAAGCCATTGTAAGTATAGCAATTGCATAAAGTGTGGCTGGTATGGTCATTAATGGAATTGAAATTCTCTTCCTCATTGTTCGATATCTATAAGTGACCATTACTTGTTATTTAGAAAATATATTGGAAGACAACAAATAATTTAGCTTTGCCATTAGCAAATTTAATTAAAATTACTTATTCTGTTCAAATACCTTAAAGGTTTTAAAATAGCGATGGATCGATCTATGCCGGTAAAAAGTAATATAGCCATTGCAAAATTTAGACCGAAATTAGGTAATAATTGTATACAAATACATGTCCATAATGGTGTAAAAGTAATTCCAGTAAAAATAAAATACGCAAATGGAATATGGCCGATTTGATGAAGAATATCAGCAAATGCGCTCAATGCTATTAATATATTATTGACATTGTGCAGGTTCCGGAAAGAATTTTTACAAATTATAAGAATTTGAAACTTTTGAAACTTTTAGACTTGAAATTGGAATATGCTCAAAAATTTGCTGTGCAAAAGATTGTAAATGTTGATTGTAAAATCTTTCAAATTTATATGAAATTATATGCGTACAATGATGGGATTTTACTTTTCAATCAATATTTTCTCTCCGTTTTCCCTCTAAATATTCTTTGATTCTTTTGATTGTTTATTTTGATCTTAAAATCTCATTAATTAATGGCACAACCGTTTTGTGCGTCTCATTCCCTCTTCATAAAATTATATTTAAATATTGAGGAAAGGAACAATCACCAATGATAAAGCTATTAATGTTGAATATTCAATGATCGCAAGAAATCAATCAATCAATTAATTGATCAATAACATACCTGCTCAGAATAGTAGTTATAATGAGCGCAGTATTGCCAGCGAATCCAATTAAAAGACAAAATAAAAAAAAGCATACACATGGTATAACTGGTACCAAAATAGCCATTTTAGCACATAAACTAAATGAGTTTAAATTTAATTCTTTTCTATAAATAGCATCACTACACATATTTCTACTACATCATCATAAACTTAAATCAAGTTTTATGCATAGCTTTTATAAAATAATGTGAAAATACTTTGAATTCAGCTAATATATGCATATAAATGAAGACTTGTGGGAAAGTATTGGAGCCTATTATACTTGTGGGCGTCTATTTACCCATTAAACAAAGTAATGGGCAAATGAAGTAAAATCATCGTAAGTGTAAACAATGTATCTTGTGATTTATCTGAGAGATAGTCTGAGAGATTCTGATAGATATCTGAGAGATTGATTACAACTATATATCATTGCAGTTTGCGCTTTATGATAAACGTAGAAGAAATGAGCAAAATTTTGTGGATAGATGGAAATAAGAATTTCTTGAAATTTTTTGTAAATTATTTCGAAAATATTTGAGCAGAATTATCTAACAACTTACTTGTTACTCAGCAATTACTTTGATTAATAATTACACACAAACTGATTACGGTGAATGGTTGAATGAGAGAATTAAGTAATTAATAGTTAGAAGTTTGTATATCCTTAAGCAGTTAAAAGTAAATTATGTTGTCAACTAATACAATTTATTCATTTACCACTGGTGAAATTATTATTTAGAATTATTCATAGATATAATTTAGCATTGTTACCAATCCTTGATAAATATTACTATATAAGAAATTAATTTTACTATAAAAACTCTCAATTATCTATATTGATCTTTCAAGTAGATTAATAAACAATTATAACTGATATCGATGACATATTTAAAAATTTGTTTACTATTAGACTAATTTTTGTGAAAAAATTGATTGCTTACTGAAATTATATTCTTTCAAAGCTATTAGATTGAAGGAAAGTATCTCCAGCAAAGATTATTCCTGAAATAACTAAATAAAATTGTTGTTAACTAATATGTTAACTCTAATCAGAGTTATGCGCGAAAACATCTGTGGCGTAACCGTTTAAGTTGATTATAGTCGAAAAATCATTTTACTAATCTACTTTCTTTATAAAAATGGACCAAAATGAAAAATTAAACTTGCAACATTAAAACTCCTTTTATATTTTTAAATTTTTTAATTAAAAAAAAATTCATTCAAAATTTAATGATAGAAAAGTATTTTTTTTCTGAAGTAAATTATAAATTTTTGTTAAATTTTGTAATGAATAAAATATGGAAGTAAATCAGATGAAATAGCTAATTTACATTGAAATGTAACTTAATATAAGCTATCAATTCATATGTAACTTTAACATATTATTCAAAATGAAAAGAAAGAATTCGATGTAATTTAAGTTTTTTTACTTAGTTCGTTCTCTCAAGTTTCTAAATAATTTAGATTTTTGATATTACTATTGTAATTTCTGAAAGATAAGTCTTAGCATAACTTTTGGGGATATTACTTATCCTAAAGATATGTTTTATTCAAAACGTAAAGAATGAAAGGAAAAAGCTGATAACCACCAATATTAACTGATAACCAAACAAAAGTCTTAGTTAACGTGGCGTGAAAAGTCGAACAGGATTAAAAGGATAAGGTAAAAAATAAGGTGTCTTAATGGCCAAGATGGAATATTCAGCTCTTTATCAGCTCAGCGACATTACCGCTCCTTAGCAAAAATTCTTTGTGAACATAAATATCTGTAGTTGTCACCATGTCACATACCTAATTTGATTACCAAGTAAGGTCAGTCCACAGTAAAGAGGTCATTAACGACTTGTTATGATATTTCGATGCAGCTACTTGGCTATCTTATAAGTCATCGTTTCTAGGCCGTAGAGCCATCCTAAGATATTCCTTTGTTGCTGAAATTAAAAATGGAGCAATGCCATTAGTAATAATCAATTCAAATAGTCATAATAACTTATTTGCATGGCTTTTATTTACTAATCAATTAAAATGCTCGCATATTTCAGTCATTACTATAATTTGGCTTGAAATCCCATAAAGAATAATTATTGTTCAATTAATGAAAGTTATTAAAATGCTCTAAATGAAATCAACAAACTACTTTAAATAGCTAAAACAGCACAGACTACTTTGACGTTGTAATGAAAACTAAAAGTTATCAAACTATAATTGAGGAAAATTCTCATTTCAAACATCGAACATGAAAATTTGAAGTTTTCATTTTCTGTTCATTTATTTTTTTAAGTTCACTTTTTCATTTTAAACTCATTTCTTCATTTCTTATTTTCCATAACAGAGAAATAAATTTCTGCTTATTTTCTTGAAACAATTATTGAAAGCCAAATAAAAAATTTTTGGCCAATTTTTTTCAAGCGAATTTATTGAAATATTTGATAGTCAGATATTATATTTAGCCTGAGAGATATTATTATCATATTTAACCTGAGAATTATTATTATTATACTTAACCTGAGAGATACCTATCAAAAATCTTATTCGTTATTTCCATCATATATTAAAATCAATATGAACACAATATGAACTGTATAAAGTATTGCTGATATGTTATTATCAGAATATAAGTCTTCTTATTCATTTTTCAAAATGTAAATTAACTATTACAGTTCTGATTTAGAATTATATTGCTTAATATATTTATAAAATATCAATATTATTACTACTGATTGTTATGGATACAATAGCATTTGGAATGTAAAACATTTTAATTTCTTTTTGACATTTTAGGAGATCGATTTTCACCTCTTCCAATAATAAAATAAATAATTGCATAATATGTTTAAATTAAATTAAATTTTCTAAAAAATCAAAGAACAATGTCGATAGATAAATAGATTGACGTTGACTCAATAAATGCCACAACTTCGAACTTCTGAAAATATTAAATTTGCAGAAATTCGAAGTTTTTAGTTTCTGAAATTAGAAATTAAAATATTGCTATAGCAACCATTAAAATTGTTCATAATTAATAAGTTCTTCTCTAAAATCTTTAATGGATATGATTTTAATTTAGAAATGAAAGCTGTTAAATAGTCAGAAAGAGAGAAAAAGCTAGTTAATACATATTAGAAAGAGCTAATTAATTATGAATTTAAAAACAAAAAAAAAAGCTAATTAATTATGACATTTATGGCTGACATGCAGTTTTGTGATATCATTTTTGGTAATTATTTAAATAGCTCACATATTTTAGTCAACACTATAACTGAATTCAGTATTGCATTAAGTATAATTGTTGTTTAATTAATAAGTGTTGATATAATATTCTAAAATAAATTTGACAAACCAATGCTACCACAACACAAATTACCTGCCATCTTTCTGTAGTAATCACTTGAAAGTCAGGAAGAAAAATTTTTGGTCAAAGATGAATTAATATTTTGTTTCAATTTTTTTGAAGAAAATTTACTGAAATATTTGATAGTCAGATATTATATTTAACCTGAGAGATATTATCATTATATTTAACCCGAGATATTATACTTAACCTGAAATATTATACTTAACCTGAGAAATACCTATCAAAAATCTTACTCGTTACTTGCATCATATATAAAAACCAATATGAGCATAGCAACTGCATAAAGTATTGCTGGTAGAGTCATTATTGGAATATAAAGCATTTTACTCATTTTTCGATATCTGCAAATAACCATTACAGTTCTGAACTTTAGAACTATTATTCAATTTAAAACAACAAAGTAAATAATTTAGCATTGCCATTTGAGAAACACAACTATCACAGTAAGCAGTAAGCAGTAAGCTAGAGAGATCGAAGTTACTTGTACTGCCCAAATACTTACTTGAAAGGTCTTAAAATGGCCATGGCTCGATCTATGCCTATAGGTAGTAATCATCTATCAGTAAGCTAGAGAGATTGAAGTTACTTGTACTGCCCAAATACTTACTTGAAAGGTCTTAAAATGGCCATGGCTCGATCTATGCTTATAGGTAGAAATTCATGCCAAAATTGGGTAATAACTGTATCCAAATACATTTCCATAAGGGTATGGAAGTGATTCCAGTAAAAATAAAGTATGCAAATGGAATATGGCCGATTTGATGAAGAATGTCACCAAATGCGCCCAATGCTATTAATATATTATTGACATTGTGAAGATGCCTGGAATTTTTTGTAAATTTAAAAGTGAGCAATTTTTTTCTTTTAAATTTTGAATTTTTTAAACTTTGAAATGGAATACGCAAAGAGATACAAAATTTTGTTACTTAAAATATTTTAAATATCATAAATTTAATCATAAATCTTTCAAATTCACATGAAATTATATAAGCAAATTGATGAAACTTTCCTTTTCAATTTATATTTTCCCTCTGTTTCTTCTCTGAAACATTCACTGAACTTTTCAAATTCCTTATTTTGATCTTAGCCAATTTTATGTCACATAGCTATCACAGATCAATAAGATAATGACCAATAGTTTATGTCACTTTTTCACTTACTTCAAACATTAGCTGATGTCAAAATTGATATTCTATTGCTTTAACAGTCTAATGGCGAAAAAAAAAAAAAAAAAAAAAAAAACAAACAAACTTAATATTTATTATTAAAATTTTTGTCACAAAAAGAATTACAAATATACTTTTCATCCAAATAAAGTGCATAATTTCTAATTGTTTTATAATTCATATGATAATGTCATATGAAAAAGAATTACAATAATAAGTTATTGTTATAAAGTAAAAAAAGATTTCACTGGAAAATTTATCAGAGATTACTATGAAAATCAATATTTAATTAAAATTTGACATAGGTAAATGATAATGGATCAGTTACACAGCTGATAACAACGAATTTATGAATGTAACTCATTGTTCTAATTATTACTATAATTATCATTGTACTAATAATTCTAGTCATGCTAATAACTATAGTTATTAACAATAACAATAATAATAATGATAATAATAATAATAGTAATAATATCATATGATAAACGAGTAAATTAATTAATATTAATAGTACTGGTACTAAAAATAATAGTAATAATGAGATTAATAATAATAATAGCAAAAACATTAACAATAACAATAATAATAATAATGATAATAATAATAATATTAATAATAATAATAGTAATAATAATAATAATAACAGTGATAATAATGATAATAATAACTAGTAATAACGATGGATTGCAATAATAATTCTATATTATTACGACATTTATTATTGTAATTATATTAAATCACAGTTATTCTAAAATTACTATTTAATTAAGTTCTGTAATGCCATCCAATTTTCTTTCATATCATAAAAATATTTAAAGATTATAAACAATTGCAATTACTACACTGAAATTACTTCCACTGTATTCAATTGACAATGTCAAAAGTGTCGCATAGCTTTTATTACTTTTTCGTGTAATTATTATAATACCTAAAAAAAAAAATTTTTTTTCCATTAATTTTAGAATGAAATATTTCTTCACATATTGTTTTTATTGTGCCAAAAGAATTTGAACATTTTGTCGCTAATTTAGTTTACAATAATTAATTATTATTTAATAAAAAAAATTATCAATAATATATATTTTTTTTGTTTACATTTCACATTTTTCGTATTAAATCGTATTAAAAAATCGATAGGAGGAATTTGAGAGAAAAAAAATTCATAATGAAAATTCATTTTCGCATTATTCTTTCCAAAGTTTGTTGATGTATCAGTGATAGTATCACTGTCAACTATTGCTAATTGTTACTTTACTATCACTCTGAAATTTATCGGATTGATATGATAACAAATAAAAGCTATTTTGGAATTGAAAATGAGTTCATAATGATTAAATTATATCAATGAATTATCATTTTATATCTCTCTACTCATATTTTTATAAAATTTGATATCAGTGAATTATCATTTATATCTCTCTACGCATATTTTTATAAAATTTATTATTATTATCAAAAAAAAAAAGAAAAGAAAATGTTAGTTATATGATAAACGATCATTTGTGATCAATATAATGTCAAACCTAATCAATATGATCATTTATCTATTCTAAATGAATTCAAAATAAGTTGAACAATGTTTAAACTTTGTTATCACTTCGAAATTTATATTTTTATAAAATTTTTTATTCAGATATATCTAATTTCTAATCTATGCATTATCAATTTATCAAATAAAATTCCGCTTTTTTTAGGTTAAAAATTGATTGGAAATGATCTAATAAGGTCAATGGTCAAATATTAATGCATATTTTGAATATTTTGTAGTATGAATATTCATTCATTTATAAAATACATATGACATCTTTGTCAACTACCTACTGACTCAGATAACTTGTCATTTGTTGACATTTGACAAAGATGTAGGAGACAAATTGCTGATATAGATTTGAAGTATTTCATTTAGCTAAAATTCTTCTTTCATTTCTTCGTTTTCTTTTTTCTTCATGATAAATTTCATTTAGTCATTTACTAAAAAGTTTTGAATTTAAAAATGAAATTTATTATTTAATCATAATAAACTTAAAAATGAAAACAGACAGATATAAAATGATAATTTATTGATATAATTTAATTATTATGAATTCATTTTCAATTATTTGTTTGTTTTCTTTGAAATGAATGCTAGTTGATTATTCTTTTTTTTTTTTTTTTTTTTTTTTTGTTAAATATTACTTTACTTTGTTAAGAGACAAAAATAAAATGTTTTAACTTTAATAATGTGCAATTTATTCTTATATCATTTCTGATGCTATCATTTTGGTATTAAATACCTAAATAAAATATTTCAAAAATTTGCTTTTAATTTATAATCATTTGATTAAGAATAGTATATTATTTATATATGTATTTAGTTTTAATTTTGTGCTATAATAAATTGATATAATTACGAAAATTTTATTTACATTTATTTGATTTATAATTTTTTAATATTATATGATCGCATTTAACTGTAATTACTTACAGTTAAGATAATAACTTTTATAATTTAGAAATATTTTTTTAAAAAAATTATCAAGTAAATAAAGTATCAAAGTTAGAAAACTTATAATTTATTCCAAAATTTATTAATAATTTTTTTTTTTTTTTATTGTTGTTTTAAATCATTTTGTTTATTATTAATAAGTATTGTTTGCTTATTTTGTAACATTTCAAATCTCACTTTGAATGCACAAATCTTTTTTCATTTATTATTTTATTAATTATAAAGAAAAAAAAAAGCTTAATTAATTTCATTTAATTAACTTTAGTAATTCCTTTTAATAAATGATAAATATGTTTATTTTCTATTAATGATAATTTCAATCAAAATATTTTTCCCATTTTTTTTTTAGCTAATTCTTTTTTTTTTTTTTGTTTTCGTTTCATTTTTCTTTTTGCTCTAAAGTATAAATTTTATCCAATCCAATATTTACTTTCTTCAACTATTCATTCATAAGTAATCAATTTCTAGAATAATTATTGATTATTTAGATCAAATGTGAGTAGCATTTATTTACTTATATGAAATTGATTAATATCAAAATATTCTCACATTCTATTATTATTATTTTGGGTTATCAAACAGATCTAAAATATTTGAACTTGCATACTTTATTATTTGTAATTTTTCATTGCATAAGTCAATTGCGCCCAATTTTTTTTTTTTTTTTTTTGTCATTTTGTTTACATACTTCAGTGTTCACTTATGAATTCCAAGAAAATATACTTTCAAAATATACTTTCTTATTTTACAATTTTCCTACAATTTATTCGTACCTTTTCTCTCTCTCCCTCTTTCTCTCTCTCTCTCTCTCTTTCTCTCTGCTTTATCCCAATACTTCTTTCTCTTCGTTACATTACTAATTCCATTGTCACATCGCTTTTGTGACAATTCGATTTCGATATTACTTCAGCTTCTTCCTCTTTTTTAAACAGTTTGTTTAGTTCGCTCTCAATTGTGTGCTTATTATTTTATCAAAATTTCATCATTAAATATTATTTCAGTAATTAATTAATTAATTAATTTTATCAATTAAATTATTTGCCAAAATTATTTAATTAGCTATCATTAAGTACAATTATAAAAATTGATTATTATATTAATTAAAAAATAAAAAATTATTCATTAATTATTTACTATTAATTACTCATTCATCTCAATGAAAATTCTATTATTTGATAAAATAAAAAATATACATTTAAATTCAATTTTTCATTTCTAATTTTATTACTTTTATATTATTTTTAAGGAAATTCAACTTTAATCAAAAATTTCAAAATTTAATTTTGATCAAAACTATTTACTATGATATTTCTAAAAATAAATGAAAGTCATTTGATGAAAAATATTTCGCTAAACATTGTGATAAAATTTTAGAAATGAAACGAAGCAAATAAAATTTTTGTTATATTGTTGAATCAGCTGGAAAACGAATGTTCGAATTATTTAAATTCGAATATAATATAAAAATTTTTATTTGTTTTTTCTTTTTTTTTTTTCATTTCTTTTTAAAACTGATCAATCATATATTTTAATATTTTGTATGTTAAAATAATAGCAAATATTATCTGTTATTTATTTATTTATTTATTTTTTCAATCAAAAAAATTGAATAAAATAGAAAATCAAAAATTATAATATATTTGTTATTTGTAAAAATTTTTACAGAAAACAATGAAAGAACCTTGTTTTCGATGCAAACGACCAACTTATTTTAATGATAAAATTGGTCCATTAAAGGATGGTGTCCTTTTTCATAAAGTAAGTAAAAGTAAGTAAAAGTAAAAGTAAAAAAAAACATCAATTTATTATTGTAAACATTATTTTATTTGTTTTTTGTTTTAATAAAAATTTATGCATTTTCTGTTTTTGCTTTGTTTAAAAAAAATTATTATTATTTTTTCTTTAATCACTGAAAACATTTATTTATTTAATCAATTTTAAGTTAATTTATAATTATTTATTAATCATTATTAATGTATAATAATAAAAATTTCATTATTTTAAACATTTCATTTTTTAATTTTTTTTTTTTTAAATAAAATTTCTTTTAATAAATCATTTATGACAAATGATTGTTTTATTTCCTTTAGGGAGTAATTTAATGCTTTATTTCCTCATTTTAATTCTTTTCTCTTCCTTTTAAAAAAAAAAAAAAAAAAAAAATTTGTTGATTGAATTGAAGTTAAAGTTAAAAATGATAAAATGATAATTGCTGGTCGTTTGGATGAAAAAAATTCATTGGCTACTTCATATTTAAAAGTTTATTTCATATTTTATCGATTATTTGTTTTAAATAAATCTTAAATAAACGTTCATAATACATTTTTAATTAATATTTCGATTTTAAAAAATAACCATGTGCATACGTTTCAAATTTAAATTTGAATTTTCTATATCACAATATTTCATCAAACTTATCCATTTTTTTTTAAAGGAAAAATGAAACATTATCCTTCACTTTTTCTTTTAAAATTTTGAGTCATTTCGAATAAATTGAAATTTAAAAACGAAATTGAAAATGAATGGAACAAATATATTTAATTACAAAAACAAAGCAATTTATTGCTATCAAAAAAAAAAATAATTTTGATTTTTCTTTTTTAGAAAGGAATTTAACCTTTCTTTTTTTTTTTTTTATTTTAAAGAATTTAATTTTTAAGGGATGTTTCAAGTGTTGGATATGCGGATCACGCTTATCATTGAAAACTTATCACAATAACAGGAATGATACGCAAGATCTTGAGGTAATAAATGATAATATGATAATATACTTATTCCATTTAAGATTTAGAAAATAGAAAATTTTAATTTAATGTTAAAATTTGCATAATAAAAGAAATTTGATCAATTTTTTTCTTCTTCTTGAAATCCATAAAACGAAAAAATTTTTTAGAAATAAATGGCTAATAAATAGAAAAATGAATAGATTGAAAAGTTAAACATTTAAAGAAGTGAGAGAAAAAAATTTTTTTTTTTTTATTTTAAATTTTAATTACTTGTTATTCAGTGATAATTTTAGGTATATTGTGCTGGACATGTACCAACACCTGGACCACATGATCCAATACCACATCGATCCAATCTTTTATATAGTCCAAAAACAAAAGGTGAATATCCGTACAATCTGATGAGGCCAGCTGGTCCATAAATAATTATTATCTGAATGCAAAATGTTAAATGATAAAAAATTTTATAAATAAAAAATCAAAATATAATTTTTCATTATTGTACAATTTAATGTGAAGCGTTAATTGTAATAGATTTATGAGATAATTAAATCAGTCATTTGTGATAAAATTTTTACAATAATAAACTTGAAAAATCATAGATCATCAGAAAATTTGAATTAGATATTCATTATTTAAGTATTTTTTATTTCGGTATTATATTAATCTAGCATTACTACACTGATAATATTGTTCAATGTTTCTTGGTGAAATTCCTTCACTTTCTTTTTCATCCATATTTTGCAGTGCAACAAAATGTTACTTTTGGATATTTAGGAATTTTTCAGTTAAAAAGGATTGAATCTCAATCTGAAAGGTTAAAATTATTTAAATGAAAAAAAAAAAAAAAAAGAAAACGTATCCTAGGTGAATATCTCATGCAAAACTGATCATTTCATGTTTTAATGAGTAGTATATTTGGTAAAAAATCATTATGCATCATTAAATTTCGTGAAGATCACTTCAGCTAATTTGTTTATATCAATAATCGATTATTTTTATGAAAAAAAAAAAAAAAAAATAAGATGGGAGAAAAATGATTTCGTTTTCAAGCAAAACTATTTCTTAGCTTCTTAAAACTAAGCTTAAACTTCTCCGTCAATTACAATAAGTTCATTTTCACACTTTACGGAAATGATGTCCAGAAATGCAAACGTCGCACAATTTTTTTTCGCTTCTATTCTCTGTAATTTCTTTCTCGACCATTCAGCAAGTTTACATTCTTTGCACAGTAAAAAGTTCTAATCGAGACTGAATATGCACATGCAATACTAAAGTCACCTTCTTGATGCAACAATCATTTCTCACCTTAGTTCCATTTTTAGGTCAAAAATTATTAATCGAAGTGGAAAATAGATTGATCAGTTTTTCATCAAAATTTTTAATGGTTATATTTAAAAAGCATACAACATAAAAGCATTTATCAAATAGTAGTGGAGCAATATAATTTTACACATTCAAAAAAAAAGTTATACAGTGTAAGGATTGAATATTTCGATCCAGTAACCATCCGGATCCTGAATAAATGCTAACCCCTTCATACGACCATCGTCCGGCTTCTTTACGAAGTTAACACCTAATTCCTCGAAACGTTTACATGCCGCATATACATCCTTTACTGCTATTCCAATATGACCTGAAAAAATATTATTCCTCTTTTGCTGGCTTTTCTTCTACGCAACCTCTACATTTTTTATACCAAAGTCGAATTTTTCCATAAATGTTTGATAAACAGTGGCACAACCTTAATGTGATATCCTTTATAATTTAATTAAATATCACAGTTTTCAAACGAAATCCTCGCCACATTTTAATACCATGACAAAAAGGAAGTCGGCACTCCTACTTCTTCCGTACTACTCATTATTCTTTAAAATGGTATCATGCAATAGAACTCACCAAAACCGCGTGGTTCTTTATTTCCATTATGATAACTAAAGTTTGGATCGTTCTCGGTACCCCAGTTACTAAAAACATAAATTGTAATTGAATCAAACCATTAAATTCACACCTTTTCTACAGTGAAATCCATACTTGAGAATGATAAATTTAAAATGTGAGCAGATATAATGCAATTAAATGAGATATAAATTAAACGAATAAATTAATCAAATTGTAAATGCAATAAAGTTACTGAGTTAATTCGATCGTTGCTAATGTCGAAAGTGCATAGCGTTTCTGCTCTATAGGATCGCTAGGAATTTCTGCTGCCGGCTTATAACCCACGAAATACAAGGAGAATTTTCCTTCTGGGAAATCCATCTGTTTCAGTAATCTAAAATACTAACTGTTTAAAGACTTTAACTGTAAAAGAATATTTGAGAAAATGAACAGCAAGAGCTAAACGAACCTCATTCCCAGAATATTACAATAAAATGGCAATGTTTTCCGAGGATCTTTAATACGAAGCATCGTCTGCTGGAAATAAAAATCTTTCGTTTCCGGTGGCGTTTCCTTTACCAGCGACTTGATCTGAAATTATTTCTTTTACAAAAGAGATAAACTTTTTTTTTCTTTTTTTAGAAAACCAGAAAATTTTTGATATACAATAAATTATTACCACGAATATCAAAAAAGGAAAAACTGAATACTATATGCAAATGTACTTTATACGTTCAAATCATTTGACAAGAATTCAACAGAAATGTCAAATAATATATATACTTCGTTAGCTGGGATCGGTCCGGCAACAGTTGTGCTTCCTCCTGATTCGCACTGATTCGAGCCCATACTACAAAAACATTAATTTACGATTTTGACAACACCGAAAAAAAAAAATCTAAGCCACAGCGTTACGCGAAATATCGATGATATATGTCTGATGACAAAATTAATACCAAAGAGACAATAACAAATGAAAAAAAACATAGTTATTTAACAGGATTGCATTAAGCTAAATTTCTTTTTATATTAAATGAATGATTTCACTCATCCCAAATATAACTCACTTATCCTTTTTCTTTCGTGATAAAATTCGCCTCCTTACCCTTCTCCTACCCTTATTTTCTCAAACTATTAAATTTTACAAGCGATATCTAAGATATTTCACAGCATTATACAAATTTCTTTAACTCACTAAGCTATATTTTCGTTCACATTTTACAATAACTGACTTACTTGGTCTGTAATTCTTATCTCTATCACTTCGGATTCGAGCGTAGAGTATATATGATGTGATAATTAAGGCGTAGATAGCTGGAGACTGAAAAATACAACAAAGAAAATGACGAAATCTCGTTAATAACACTTTCACACAATTATGAGGTAGTAGAAATGCTAGATATATTTCAAATGATAACAAATTTGAAGTTAGTGTAAAGCGTATGAAATTAATCAGTGATGCAGAATAATAGTTAAACCTTTTGCTACTATTCTTTTACAGGAATACATATCCATTAACTTATTTATTTAGTATAGATCTTTACGAATATTTTCATTATTTATTTCAATAATTCGATGCTTATGGTTGACAAGAACAAAAATATGATTGACAATTCGATAAAGTAGAATATACATATACAAACACTGCGAAATGAAACTCATAATGTCAAAATCTATCGTCTATACATCTAGCTAACAGTCAATTTCAAAGCTTATTAACATTATCTTTTTCCAACTAATTTTCATTCTTCTTGTTCTTAATAACTAGCAAGAAATTGCAATTAGACTACATCATAAGAATGTAAATTTGTTATAAAAAAAAGGAAAAAAAACTAGCGAATGAATTTATAGTACTGTCACACTATTTATCAGATCAGGACAGTATTCAGATCTGGTAGTACTTAGATATAGTAGTGTAAAATTTAATAAAGTTAATTTAATTGTTCTGATCATACTTTTATTTTTACAATTACTATGATCAATAAATTAACCTTATGAAAGGCAAATCGTCGTTCACTTTTGCCCTTTGGGAATTTAATACGATCTGATTCTTTCCAAATAGCTACTCCTTTCCAATTTCGCACAACTGGATACCACAATGATGAGGCCAATTTCATGAAGATGACATCCGGAAAATACAAGAAAAAATGGTAACACTAATATTAAGACATTCTTTACTAGTGATCTTATAACTTGTTTTGATAACTTATCTTACACATATATAGCAATAACAACAACATTAACAATACATTAAAAAACAACAATAGCAATAGTAGCAACAATAATAAAACTAAAAACAACAACAACTTGCAACTATATCGGTTAGAAAAAAAGAGAACAGTTAGTGAAAATTATTTATGTTATGTTTTCCTTTATTTTTTGGAATTTATGATAACATATTATTGTATAGGATAACATTACGACAACATATTATTGTATAAGGTAAGTGAAGTAAAAAAGAATTCGAGAAATAAAATAAACGAAGAAAGTATGTAGTGATAAGTAATAAAGATTACAAATAATAAATAACGAATCATAAGGTTAAATTAAAAAATGTAAGTGAAATTCCCTGAACTATGTTTACTTAGTCCAATGTCATTATCTTACATGAAATTATCAAGGAAAAAAAAAAGAAAAAACTATAATGGCATCATGACATTTACCTATCGGCACGAATTACCCATTGCAACATTTACCCACCCGTACAAGTTACCCATACCAATCATAATCACAAAACAAATGATGGGAACAATTTACTACGGCCCTTTGCTAGATTTCTATGCAAGATGCTTTTCCCATTTCATTTCTATATTTGTCAAGTGAAGATAACTTAAAGGGAAGAGAATTTATTGTTGCTAAATTAAAGGATGGAAAGTTGGATTTTTTATGTTTTAAATAACAAATTCATTTATCTATGCTTAACTGCCTGAAAATAATTTTTTTTTTTTTTTAATAATGTTTGTTAATTAATTTGCAGATGTAATTTTCAATTTGATAATTATGATTCGATTACTAATATTATGTTTGGTATATTATATTGGTATCATAATTAATGGACAACTTGTTTACAATGATACTATATCTAACAAGCAACAACAATCTATACAGGTTTCATTAATTACTATTAATTATCTAATTGTAATTATTTATTCATTGATTTTTTGGAGGTTACTTATTCGACTTTTTTTTTTCTATTGTATTTTTGATATGTTACAAGGGTGAGGAAAAGGAAGTATCAAAAATATCCTTTAAAAAAAATGGAATGTCGGGAAGTATCTTTTCAAAAAACAAAAATGTCAAAAAATATTTCAGAGCATGAAAATAACACGAAAAGAGTTAAAGTGATATGCTTCTTTAATAAACTTTGAATAAAAGATATTTTCCTTTTTCTTGAAAATTATTTTTGAAAACGAAGAAATAGCAAGTTGATACATTCTCGTAAGTATAACATATGTTACTTTTTGCAACAGTATGATGAAAATGCTGAAGTCGTAAAATTAAATTTTATTCAATGAGCACTTTCAAATGCAAATAAGTGTTTTTGCAATTGATAATTCTTTGGTACCATTTCTCATAAATGTTTGCTTCTGTGACTTTTATTGCTATTTTATTAATGAAATAACAACATGTGACTTTTTCATAAGCAGCTATTTTAATATATGAATGTATGACATATAAGATGACCTTATTGCAGAACCTTCATGAAAGGGCAATGGATGGAATACTGAACAACAGTAAACAGATGCTTGAAAAAGTAGCTGATGAAAAGCTAAGCAGTGATCGTTTAATACTGATATCTTATTTAGCTGCGATAAGTCAGTTTCCAAAAAATCTATTCGATTCGCTAAAATTATTATCTGAGGTTTGTTCCTCCAATATTACAGTAAGTTACGGAAGAGCTAAAATTTTGCAGTTTTACTGCCGAAATGGATTTCATCGGAAAAAGCATTATAGGTGATTTATAAGCAATCTATATAGGTTGTCATCCTATTATAACTGTTTGTTTGAAAATAGTTGAAGAAAAAAAAAAATTATATTGATACATGAGTTAATTACTCTCAGGCAAAATAACAACGAAAGAGTGTAATTACTTTTTTAAGGCTAATAACATTGAAACAGCAGCTGAAAGGGATAAAAATTATGGCTATCTCTCGAAATGTTTCCGAACAGACTTTGAAGGTAAGATAAAAGTAGCAATTGACTATATATTGTGGATAATGCCATATTTGCAAATTTCTCATCAAGCACACTTTGAAGTATATAACATAGATAAAGTAAAACTTAACTTTACTTCAGGTTCCATGATATCCGGAGCTTTGCAAGTAGCCGTAGATGATGTGAATGCTGACCCAGAGTTACTTCCAAATCATAAGCTAATCTATACATTCAACAACACTTGTGGCGATGAGCAGCAAAGTTTTATCTCATTTCGTTGAAAAGTGAAATATTAGAATTGATAAATGATTGTTTTTCTTTTTCTTTTGTTTACTTTTCTAACATGTGTAAGTTATTTATGGAGGTTTAGGTACTCGATTTTTTATGCAACATTGGGCACAAGGTGCAAAGGTTTTCATCGGTCCGGAAATGAATTGTCGGACGGAAGCAACGATGGCAGCTGCTCAGAATTTACCTATTCTATCTTACAAATGCAAGGATGAAATGATGTCTGACAAATCCAAGTTTGTATTTTGGAAATTAATTTTGAATGAATAACTTATTAGGATATTAAAATACGTTCTGTGATGATATCATGGAAAGTTTGGGATACATTTTCTGCCATAATAATTTGAAGGTTATCATTTTTCATCTATACATCTCAGATATCCTACATTTGCGAGAACAGTACCAACGGAAACAGAAATAACAGCTGCATTGATTGCATTGTTCAAGCATTTCGAATGGCGCAAATTTTCAATAATTTATGAGAGAAATGTAGCAAATGAGGAATTATTTCGTTCAATAAAGGTATTTCGAGCTTTTATTCGATCTGTTATCGTGTTGCAAAGTTTATGTTTACGTTAGCGAATACGTGTTGTCTCCCTCTCTGATCTATTATTTTCACAAAGAAAGGAACTTTTATGGAGTAGTGTCATCAGCTGTAACAGTGACTGAATGTATTAAATTTAAAAAAAAAAAAAAAAAATGGGGTATGAAATGAAAAAAAATTTATTGTAGAGTACTATTGAAAAGCAAAATATGGGCCTAGAAGTAAGTGATACCCATTATGTGATCATAAATGTGAGTACCGTACCTCACCCATTCTCGGAAATTGAACGAAGCAACATCAAGCAAATCATTTCTGACACATATGTTTCAACTCGAAGTAAGTTCTGTCTCTATTCCCAATTATTTTGAAATTAATTGAAATGTTGTCAGACAAGGAAATTATTTTGTTTTTATCGATGCTGAAATGCTGAAAACTTATTAGAGTATTTTAAGTGATTTACTTTTGCTTTGATTCGACAATGTTAAGCTGAAATTTTGCAGTTTATCTGACATTTGGAAATGTTCGTTTGTTTCGTCGGATACTTCTAGAAATGGGAGCTCAGGGCTTAATGGAATCTGGTGATTATGCATTGATTTATCTGGATCCTGACTATAATTGGTTGAACACCTATCATGCTATGAATAATCACTTCTTCAGAGGTATTTTATGGAAATTTCTGATCTTTTTAACTACCTAGATTTAAATTAATTTAATACTTATATTCTCTAAGGCTTGAATTTTTTATAGGATTCTAAGATTTAATCCTAAATTTCCAGGATGATTTTACAAGTTTATATCCCATTTTGCATATGCCTTTTTTAGATACTCTGCTTTCGGTAAAGCAATCATGGGATGACTTGAATTCGCAGGATCGAAAGGTTGTAAATTTTTCGAAATTTGCCTTGGCAATCATTCCAACACCGGTGCAGTTAAATGCTCCAGAATTTGTAGCATTTTGGCGTAAAGCCAATCATTATTTGTCATTATTTGGTGTAAAGCAGAGCAGTACTGCAACTTCTATTAAGGTATTATTTTCGATTTAGAATATAAATATAAATCACACTTGCTATTTTATTCTGTTTTTATCTAAGTAAAAATAGCAAATGTTTTACAATTTTCCTTACATAATTTAAATTTTTAACTTTGCTTATTAACAATTAATTCTTGTTAATGCTTAAAATATTTGCCAATAAATTTGTACAATTTTTCCCATCTTTATATTTTGCAGGCAAATCGTTTTGCATGTTATTTATATGATGCGGTGAAATTATACGCATCAGCATTAACAATGGTATTAAACGAAACTGCCAATGAACAGCTTTCAGTTGGTTATGATCCGATATCGGATGGGAAACGGATCATCGGTCATATCTTGGGACGTGTATATCGAAGTAAGTATATCAAAAAAGGAGACAAATTTCTTATAATCAGTCTATTTGGAATATCTTAATGTATTAACATTACTAGTGCTAGTATATTTGTTTCATCCTCTTTTTCTCATTTGTCCGATTTGATAAACTAAATTCAGGAATGGAAAAGTTGAAAAAAACGATGTTGATTGTAGGTATACAAGGATTTGATATGCATATTAATAGCAACGGGGATGCACAAGGCAATTATACTCTATTGTCACTGCAAGAGATAGAGCCAGTATTGGATATGGATAATCCTGATTACTATCCACTCAATTATGGTCTAGATATTTCTGCTGATTTTGTTCATGACTTTACCGGTGATCTTCCTTTGTTACGCTTCAAACGTGATATCCAATGGCCTACTGGATTTGCACCTCGTGACGAACCTATCTGTGGATTTCATGGAAAAATGTGCAAAAAAGGCATCTTTTTCAAAGTTCATGTTTAAATAGATATAAAGAATTCAATGTTTCTTGTTTTCATGTTTTTGTTATTTGAAATTTGGTGAATTTTGAAGATTATAATTAAATTTTGAATTTTCAGTTGACAATAATTCATTTACTACTACTAAGACATATCCTAGAAAGATATTTCAGACTGGTGGTTAACAGTTTTCCTGACAGTAGTTACTGTATTCTGCTTCTTTTCGGTGGTTGGAAGTGCAATGATTTATCGGTATGTAACACAATTACATAGTTTAGGTAGAAAGGAGAAACAGTTTGCATAGTTTTTTTCTCTATTGACGTTTAATTCTCGGAGAAGGATGGAATAATTCCAGGAGTTATAAATTTGAGAAAGAGCTGTCAAATGTTTGGAAAATTGATCAACGTGAAATCGAAAAGATTGTGCAGTGCTGTGAGTCTGCTGCTTCATTATATGTTGTGGAAAATAATCAGGTAACCTTCTTCTTCATAAATTTTAATGACATTTACAGTATGTAAATTACAATTACCAAAAGATATTAAAATCCGTTATCCATCCAATCTGTTCTTTTATTTAGAATCATCGAAATGTTATTTATGTATATGTAATGGATAATTGGTTTAGCACTGAAGAGTAAACATAGTGATAATCAGAAGACTTTTAGATTTTGCTACAAAATGATGAGGAATGCAATCAGGAGAAACGATGGCCTGGATTATGTGGTGTTGCACTTTATAAAGGGGCTGTGGTATCAATTGATGAAATTACTTATCCTCGCAAAGTAAAGGAATTGACTCGAGCAGCCAAATTGGAAATGAGAATTATGCGTCAATTGCATCACGACAATGTTAATTCATTTCGAGGTTTCTTTTGTAAAAATATGTTTTGTAGAAATCATTAGTTCTAAAGTCATCAGTAAGGTGGCTATCATCGGTAGAATCTAGATTCTATTAAAAATTAATTCTTAATAGTATCATTAGCAATGAGATGGGATAAGATCTCTGATAATCATGTCTGTTGTTTATATGTAATGAATAATTTCTTTCTTTTTGTTATTCTTTTTGATAGTATTTTCTGAAAGAATCCATTTTATCTCACAATGTTTCTTCATTCAAAAGAAAAATGAATCTTCTAACGTAAGTTAATGGCTTCTTTGAAAGGTTAAAATATCCCTTAAATTGCAATTGTAAATTTTCTAGTTTTTTCCTATAGAATAATATTAGATATATAGGAATAGTGATTGGTTCCTCATCAATATGTGTAGTGAGAGAATTCTGTGCCAGAAGTTCGTTAATGGATATCCTTCGTAATCATGATCTCAAGTTGGATCATTTATTTATCGCATCATTTGTGGAAGATCTTGTAAAGGTATTTTTCAACTTGTTCTTATTTATTATTCTACTATATTTCAACTTATTAAGAGATTTTAAAAGAAAGAGTTGTTATTTATGTACTGGTTTATAGGGCATGATATATTTGCATGAATCGGATTTGGGAGTTCATGGGAATCTCAAGTCCACCAATTGCTTGATTACTAGTAGATGGGCTTTACAAATAGCTGATTTTGGATTGCACGAAATTCGGGATGGTCAAGAATGGGAAAGTGATGATTTTATGGTTAAGTTTTATAATACTCTTCAAATATGGATTCAGTTTCTGTTTCTCCTCTTTTCTTACATTTTGCAGACTAATTTCATGCATAATTATGAGATTTTTTTATGTTTAGTGGGAAAATTTTCTGTGGACATCTCCGGAATTATTGCGTAAAAGTGGATGTTTGCATGCTGTTAAAGGTACTCAAAAAGGCGATGCTTACTCGTTTGGTATTATTTTGCATGAAATTATAACTCGACAGGGACCATTCATGATGCTCCGAAATAGTGATTTAACAGCCAAAGGTTATTTCTGTCTATCACATCGATCAACTTCTTAGTATTATGAAACTGTAACAATTATATGTTAAAACTTTATCTGTGCATTCATGAATGCATAACATAATCTAATTCTTTTCTTTTTTAATTTGTTGCAGAATTCAACATTTTAACACAATAGTTATCAGTAAACATTAGAGTGATTATAGATTTATCGGAACTTATTTTGAGGCAGTTATATTATTTGAATCTATGTGGTTGCAGCTGTCAATGGTCATAGAAATATCTCTTGAATTTGAATATTTCCCGAAGAAATGAGCTCCAAAATTTTATAGAAACAAGCGACTTCTTGATTTGATCATTGATTTATATATTATATTATTACATTATATTATCTGAAATTTCATGTTCTTAGATTTGTGAAATAATACACTGAAATTGTAGAAGTAGTGCTAAATGTACTGAATAATGTTGATTATCGGCCATCCTGTGACGGTCTTCCAGCTGCTAGTTATGTTATCAATGTTATGACGTTGAGCTGGTCTGCTATCCCAGCAAATCGTCCTGATTTTCGAACTATTCGGCACAAACTGAAACCTATGCTTGAACCAATTTATAAAAGAAATATTATGGTATGTTTAGAAAATTCATCTATAAACTCTGGAAATGATGAAAATAGAAGGTTAAACAGTAGCATTTATATTAAAATTTATTTTATTTTTTCTCTTCTTTGAGCTGTAATCATGTATTTTATAATTTTTATGAGTTCGATAATTTTTTTCTAGCGAATTTTTAAAATAGAACTTCTAATCGTTATAATGAATTGAAGTAACTAATTTGTCAACCTTAAGGATCATATGATGGTAATGATGGAGAAATATCAAAATCAACTAGAAGATTTGGTTGACGAACGTACTACTGAATTAAGAGAAGAAAAACGGCGAACAGAAAATTTACTTCAACGTATGCTACCTGTGTATGTTTTTTGGGCTGTTTATAATTTTTTTAGAGGAAGAAAATATGTTAAATTAACTCTTTCTCAGGAACATTTAATTTGAAAGAATTTAGCATTCTAAATTTCATTTATTTATTAACATTTCTCTTCTTTTCTCTTGCTTTTTTTTTTTTTTTTTTTTTTAGATTTTGATTAAAAAAAAGAAAGTTGGTCTATTTTAAGACATTACTTAATTACCATGATTTGTAGTATTACACATTCTATTCAGTCTGCAATTTCTTCAGTTCGGTAGCTCAGCAATTGCTTGCTGGTCTTGATGTCGTACCGGAATCATTTTCTTCTGTTACTATATATTTCTCAGATATTGTTGACTTTACAAAAATCTCTGGCGTATCAACTCCTTTGCAAGTAGTGGAATTTCTCAATAAATTGTATACCCTGTTTGATCATATCATCAAGCAGTATGATGTTTACAAGGTTATTTTTATTTATTTTTATGATGCTATTCTAACATTTCCTTAACAAATGATTGAAAATATTGCCATCTTTACTAACAGCGCAAAATAATCATATAATAATTGTGAGATGAGATACCTGACAATGATTTCCTGAATATTGTTGGTATTACTAAAAAGTTGAAAAGCAAAAAAAAGAGATGAACAAAATTGTCATTTTTTAGGTGGAAACAATCGGTGATGCTTACATGGTAGTATCTGGAATGCCTGAAGCTCGTCCAGTGGAAGTACATGCAGAACACATTGGTATGATGGCACTTCATCTCTTAGCTGCTGTTCGAAATTTTAAAATTCCACATCTTCCTCAAGAACAACTCAGATTACGTATTGGCATACATACAGGGCCATGCGTAGCTGGTGTTGTAGGCAAAACAATGCCACGTTACTGTCTATTTGGCGATACAGTGAATACGGCTTCACGTATGGAAAGCAATGGTTGTCGTAAGTTACTTACTTGACGCATTTTATGTGAGAAAACTTGGTATTAAGTTAATTTAATGACACTTAATACTAAATGATAACGGTTGCAAGTAGTAAAAAATTAAACGCAGAATTTATTATTTGTTAAATTTTTTAAATTATCTTATAATAGAGAGATACAAAAGAAAATTTCATTTAGGACCTGATAAAATGAAGGAAATTTGCTAATGTGAAATAAGACATTTAAAATAAGTTCAAAATTTTTCACAAATCTAATTTATAGAAAAAAAATTTTTTTTTTTTGACTTGTATCTATTTGCTACGTTAAAGAATTTTTGCAGCTCTGAAAATTCACTGCAGTGAGCAAACACAAGATGTTTTAGCAAGGATTGATGGTTTTGAATTGAAGAAACGAGGAACGCTGCAAATTAAGGTTGATTACATCGATTACTAATAATATTGAGTTTGAAAAAAAAATTTTTTTTCACTTGATTAATAATTTTTTTACTATTAGATGAATGAATTTGGAAATTTGATTCGCAAGTTTATATATTTTCCTAATTTGTTTTTTTTTTTTTTTGTAGAGGAATGATGAATACTAATTATGTAACATTTTTAGGGTAAAGGATTAATGACTACATATTGGTTAACATCTCGTAGAAATGTAACATTTGCAATAAAGGATGAATGTGAGCTGTTGTTAGACGAAAAGTTGGCGCCGAATATTTTCCCACGAATGTCTGTCCGAAATAGAAGACTTTCCACTTCGGGTACGTATAATTTATTGTAAGAATATCTTTTGTGATTTATTTCTTACTATATGTAGGTTGGAATGATCATATTTCTATGATATATTATGTATGTTTTATATAATTATATTACTATTCTTATTGTTCGTTTAATCATAGAAATGATATCATCAAAATTGATTTTTATTTTTATTTTACATAAATTTGAGGATCGATTTTTCTCATATAATATTGTTTCACATCATAGCGAAAAGGAATATAAATGGATTCCGGATATATTTAACTCTTTTTACAGCAATCAGCAAAGGATCATCTATTTCTTTGGCAGGAAAAGAGCCATCATTATTACGTCGTATCATTGAACGTGCTACGTTTCTACGTAATGATAACTTGGAATTTTGCAGCGGCTATATCGATGAGAGTAGTAGTGTTAATAGCAAGAGACCACAAATGACGTGTTCGATTCTTCCTTACAGGTGATTTATATATATTTAATTAATTAATTAATTAGTTAGTTAATTTAAATGTACAACACAATGACAATTAGTTATCACTATTATCCAATTTACTCATGTTACTTTCTAGTTTAGAATTGTTAAATTCATTGGATGTTTGGTGGTAATTTAGTAATCATATCAACGTGTTGCCAATAATAATAAATTAATGAGAAGTGTCATAGTTGATGAATTTAGACGAATAAAATAAAATCATAATAAAGAAACTGATAATGTATGTTGTGTAGCTAGGATCAGATATAGTTATACTTGAGATTTACCTCGATGTCTTACATTATCAGGAGATTATCGGGAGGGAAAAAAAAAGTGTCCGAATTGTAATTATCTTCATTAGAGTAGAGTCATATGCTATAACTATTTGAAAGGAAGAATTACTATTGCCTGGTATGTCATTGAAAATATGCAACATTATACGTATGTATGCAATAACTTTTAGGCGGAAAAGAGTTACTTAAAACTTACTTAAAACCAACTATTTACCTCGTTTATTTATATGCACTTGAATAAGATCAAAAGATAATTCAAAAGATAAGTTATGGATGGTTCATTGACAAATTCTTCAGTTTATTTGTCACAATTATATAATATAATATGCAGTATCTACTAAGAATCAGCATTCTACCACAACATTCACGGTTTTTTTTTTTTTATTTTTTTTTTTTTTTAATTTTTCTACTGGATAATATAACTATGAGAATTTTTATAGACGGTCATCTTCCTTGCCATATAATGATGCATGTAGTCAACAACTGGAAGATGCAGAAAATGCAGAAATAAATACGATGCAAAAATCTGACAATATGAAATATCTTAGAAGTGATGGCATGATGCAATCTTTCTGTGGTAGTTTTATGTCAAGGTGAGCTTAATTAAGCGACTTCTTTTATTATAATCAACTTTAGAGGTCTCTGATTTATTTATTTATTCATTTATGTCGAAAAAAATATGAAAGAATTACGGAGAGAAATATATGTTTCTAGTGTATATAAGTAAACGATAAACGATGAAATTTTATGAGATAAAATGAACAATAAACTTTAATAAAAGACTATTTTATAATAGGACTGATTGATTTGAATCATTTTAAGTTATAGAATGAATTATATATATATATATATATAGATTATAAAGTATTTTGTGAGTAAAGAATAAGCGAATAATTTATGGTTAATATTTTAGAAAACGTCCGCTTTCTTATGAAGCTGGTATATATTCAGTTGATAATACAGAGATGTCAGATGTTTGTAGTCCGTTAATTTTGGAGAAATGCAAAATGTCGAAGTACGTACAGAGTTGGTACATATATTCCAATTGTAATAGAATCTAAATAAACAATAGTTGAAATTTTTGGTTTCATGATTTTTATTTGTTATCAATTGACACAAATAATTTAGGAAGAAATTAATGAAGCTTTAAATTTTAAATACTTGTAGATGGCCAAAGCTCATCAGAAGTGCGCTTTCTTTGTCACAAAATCGCGAACGGGAACAGAAGAATCGGTTCGGTCAGAATTTGAAAAAATGTTTGACAACAAGTACATCCACAAATGCATCTTGGCATCGTTTAACTCATGCACTTTACAGTTCGGACTTATCGATCAATCATGTTGACGAGAGCAACTGTGCCTGATAATCTATTGTTTAGTTCTATTTTCAATTTTTATTTCAACAGAGTAATATTTAAACAATGAAGGAATTATGCTCTTTCAGATGTTTATATTATTCAGAATGCGATTCCGATAATCTTCTTGCCATTTTTTATTATTATTATTTATGTATTCTACCACATATTCTGCTCAAAAAGTTTGATGCAGTCTTTGATCATTCCCTGAAATGTTTATTTATATACATTTTTTTTTTCATTAGGATTGTTAAAATGAATTAAATTTGTAAATTATCAATTTTCACTGAACACAATTCTTTTTTTTTTTTTTTGGATATGCTAATTCCAATGATCTCAAAATAGATTTTTAAGTGATACTTTTTGTATATATTATTTATGTAGTAAATTGTTTTGTTATCTAATCTATACCATACCTACCTTCTGCCTTTTATCATTATACAGTTTCCTGTTGAAAATGATGGAAAAAAGCATGATGATATGTTAGTAATTCTGATGTAAGAAATTAATTTGTAATCAATTTAAGCATCACTTATCTTGTTATAGAATGTTTCAATCGATGAATTAGATGAAATCTCATGGATGGATTGAAAATTTGGCAATAAAATGATTTGAATTTTTTACTTTGCATTATTCCACTAATGATTACTTAAATAATAGTCAATTAGTTATGGATTATTTCATTCTAAAATGTTAGAAATAAATGAAACTTGTTAGCTAGTGAAATTTTTTGATTGTAATTTTTTTTCTCTTTTTATTTATAGGTTTATTAATGTATGCTATAATGTGATAATAAGTTTATTGTAATCTTATTTATAAGAGAATAATAATAAAGTGTAAAACAATGAGAAAATTAGAACAGGTGTGATTAAATTTGAATAAAATTAAAAGCATCTTGAACAGTTATTATACTTATCAGTTGGTAGTTGATTAATTTAGACTAAATAATATTAGCTACATTTATTTTTATTTCTTCTCCGACTTCATTTTAATTCAATTAATTTACTTTAGTTCCATTTATTCATTTGTTTGATAAATAAACATTGAAATTATTCGCAAAGTTGACACAAAATAATTGAAATAAAAAAAAAAATTAAATGAAATTAAAAATTGTTAATCAATGATTCATTTTAACAAATAATCAAAGATTTATTTCTGTTAATTAATACTTCTGTCGTTTTATTTTTTTTATCCTAATGAACACATTATATATTAGAAATTCATTTCATTTTTATTTTTATTCCATTTTGTTTTAATGCAATTAATTTTCCTACTTTCATTTATTCCACACCAATTTCAATTAAATTATTTTTATTTCAAAAGCAGAAATTAAAGTTTAAAGTTTTATACTTACTTCTTAAATTAGAAAAGGATTTTTTAGTCATTTTATATATATATATATATATATATATATATATAATTACTAAAATTTATTTTTCATAATATTTAATGTTTTATTTATTTTATTTATTTATTTTTCTTCTATATGTAAAAAAAAAATACTTTTAAATGTTTCACTGATTAATTTATCCAATGTTAATTATTCATTTTTTTTGATTTATTATTAATTTTTTTTTTTCATTTCCAATTTTCTAATATTTATATTTTATTTATTTATTTAGTATTTTTTCTTATAATATTATTAATTGAAAGTTTGTAGTTAATTTTTTTTAAGAAAAATATATTTTATTTACTTGTTTTAATTAGTATAACCTATGGATATAAACAAATGAATTGTATTAATTTTGATAATAATAATATTTCAAAGTTCAAAAAAAAAATTTTTTTTTGTTGTGATATTAATTAAAAAATTAAAATGTTCAATAAATTAAAAATATTTCAAAGAATAATATAAAATTTATTATTTTGCAATTTAATCAATGCATATATAAAATTCCTACAATTTGTGAAAATAAAAACATCAATTGGTAGATTAATTTAATTTGTTGATAATTCAAAAATAATTTTTAAATAATATTTCATTTTTCATTTCAAATTTATTTTATTCCAATTTTCTGAAAAAATAAAAAATTATTAGACATCAAATTTTTATACAATTTTCTTTCTTCTGTTGACTTTCTAAAATTTTTACTTTAAAATGCTTTTACGTTTATTACATTTCAAATATTTACTTTACTTTGAAGTATTTTGCATTAAAATGAGAATGAAACTTTAATTTTTGGAATACGCAAATATTTACAAAGGAACTAAAAAATCTGTCAAATATAATGTATAAAATATAAATATTAGTAAAATTAATTACCAAAGATATATCACATCTAAAGAAAATGCTAATTGTTGCCAAAAATGCAAACATATCTGTTAATTCAACTAAGAAAGTTGAAAAGAAACGAGTACTGCTTTTATGTAGAGAAATTAGTGTTTTTAATCGTGATAAACCTGAACATCAAGTACAAGCTTTAGTACTGTTTGACGTCGGCGCAGATGCGACCTTTATCTCACAAAGGCTAGCTCATCGACTAAATCTCCTAGAAACTGATGAAGAAGAATATAAGATCTCTTCCTTTGGCAATAGGACTCCTCGAGTATGGAGTGAAAACGGGAAACTCCGATCAAGTGACTATCCAAGCCACTGTAATGGATTATTTGACAAACGATCTTCAAGTGATGGAAGTGGTAGACAAAGGAGCTGACTATTTCTTCAACTTTATTCATATGGAAAACGCTCAGCAACTAAAGTCAGGATTCATTTTACTGAACAGCAAAGTTGGACCTATCATAGCAGGAAGCGATTATACAAATGAATTGTGCCATCACCAGATCTTTGCAACGAAGACATCTCAAGAAAACCGTGCCCTAGATATAGATCAATTTTGGAAGTTGGACTGTATTGGCATCCAAGATCGATCTGATACACAAGATGATGAACAGGCACTGTAACAATTTAAGAAGAGTATCACTAAACAAAATGGAACAAAATGGAAGATACGAAGTACGTTGGCCATGGAAACCATGCAAAGGCAAATTGAGCGATAATTATGGATTATGCTTCAGCCGTTTGCGAATGCTAATAGCACGACTTCAGTCCCATAAAGAGGAATTACAAGAATATGATAAAGTAATGCAAGATCAACTACAATCTGGCATAATCGAAGAAGTACAATCACAAATGAATCAAGATGGAATTATTCATTACCTGCCACATCATGATGTTCGTAATCCAGGTAAAACTACCACTAAGTTAAGGATTGTTTATGATGCTTCAGCGCACATAACCCTTTATGAATGAAAAGTTTAAATGAAGTATTATATCGTGGATCAATTAACCTCCCAGATCTTGTGGATCTTGTGGGAGTATTATTACGCTTTAGAATGATGAAAGGGGTAATCACAGCTGACATTGAAAAGGCATTCTTACAAATACAGTTACACCCTTCAGAGAGAAATGGTACTCGCTTCCTTTGGCTAAAGGAAGTAGAAGGAAGTGTATCCAACGAGAATATAAAATGTTACCGTTTTAGAAGAATCCCGTTTGGAGTAATATCATCCCCCTTTTTACTATCTGCTACCCTGAATTATCATTTGGAAAACCACGCTAGTGAATTAGCCGCAGAAATAAAGAAAAACCTTTATGTGGACAACATTATTGTGTCATCAAACGGAACGCAGGAGGCATTAGAAAAATATGTGGAAATGAAATCCATCTTCAATGAAGCCTCAGTGAATCTAAGGGAGTTCTTATCTAACGACGAAGAATTTTATGCAGAACTGCCGCAGCAAGATCAAGCAATAAGAAAAAATACGAAAATCCTCGGCATCTCATGAAATCCCTGTCAAGACGTCATTCAGATAAAATTAAATCCATGGAATGACCGAGAACTAACAAAAAGAACGATCTTACAGTTTGTTGCATCACAATATGATCCACTAGGATTTTTAGTTCCAATAATGGTAAGATTTAAAAATTTTTGCAAAATTTATGGAAAAAGAATAATTCGTGGGATCAGATATTAGATGAGCAAGACCATAAGCAATGGAAATTTCTTATTGCTGAATGGGCAACGGTCGTAAAAGACTTACCGCGATTTGTAACAACTTCTACAGATTTAATTGGAATACATGTATTTACTGATGCTTCAAGCGTAGCATATTCAGCAGCAGTGTATTTAGTGAGTCAGGATATGCAAGAAACAAAGTCATCGCTCATTTTTGCAAAATCTCGCATTGCTCCTATTAAAGGTATGACAATACCGCGTCTAGAGCTAATGGCCATACTAATCGGAACGCGAGCAGCGCAATTTGTCATGACACAGCTGGATATCGTCAATACAAGGATAATTTTATGGTCGGATTCTAAATGTGCTTTACATTGGATAAAAAACCATTCTAACCTATTACCAAGATTACTATTACCAAGAATATTATTTACATGCTTTACAACAAGAGCCATACATCTCGAATTAGCAGAAGACCAATCCGCAGAAACCTTTTTGCATGCTATCCGAAGATTTGTTGCGAGACGAGGGTGTCCTGAGCTAATTCTGAGTGACAATGCCACTCAATTCCAGGCTTTCAGATCTCTTATGACACAAGTCAAAGTCTCCAACTTCTTAGCAAAGGGAGGAATGACTTGGAAAAATATTATACCAAAGGCTCCGTGGCAAGGAGGAATCTACGAGAGATTAATTGGGTTAACGAAAAATGCGCTAAGAAGAGCCATTGGCAGAAAATTCCTAGCGGAAAGGGAATTGGTAACATTAATTGCAGAAGTTGAAGGTATACTTAATACCCGACCACTAACGCCAATTTTGACGATTGCGTCATTATACGTCCAATTGATTTTATCATGCCTAACGCTTCGCTCCATCTACCTATAAATGAAGTTTATAGGAGGCAGGAAGAAATCACCCCTTATAGACTAGATACCAGAGAAAAACTCGTGAGACACTGGGAAAGTACCCTTAAAACTCTCAATGTTTTTTGGGAAATCTGGAGAACCGAATATTTAACTAGCCTCAGAGAACGCACGCAAAGGGAAATTACCTCATCCAAAGGAGCACAAAAAAGAACTCCAAAAAAGGGAGAGATTGTACTCTTAAATGAATCGGGAATTCCAAGAGGAATGTGGAAATTATTACGGATCAAGGACATCAAAATCGATAAAGACGGTAAAGTTAGGAACGTTCAGGTGGAAACTCCCACTGGGAAACTTCTCGATCGTCCAATAAATGTCTTGTATCCTCTCGAAGTTAATGATGAAGAAATTCATCTTGAACCTAATAAGAAAGAAAATATGAAAATTCCGGAAACCGAACAGAACACTGAGGAGCTCCAGGAACCTATTGCGATGCGAACTAGGAGCAATACAAAACGACAATCTCGATTAAAGGAGGTCAGTAAGAGTAACTTAATGGTCTCACTTTTATCAGTAATTATAATCTGTAATTTAATCAGTAACTTAATCACTTTTATCAGTAATTAAAAAAATTATAATCTGAATTATAATCTGAGTGTAATTGAATTATAATCTGAGTATGAGTATAACTGAATTATAATCTGAGTATAACTGAATTATAATCTGTGTATAACTGAATTATAATCTGAGTATAACTGAATTATAATCTGAGTGTAACTGAATTATAATCTGAGTATAACTGAATTATAATCTGAGTAAAACTGATTTATATTCTGAGTATAACTGAATCATAATCTGTGTATAACTGAATTATAATCTGTGTATAACTGAATTATAATCTGAGTGTAACTGAATATAATCTGGGTATAACTGAATTATAATCTGAGTATAACTGATTTATAGTCTAAGTATAACTGAATTATAATCTGTGTATAGCTGAATTATAATCTGAGTGTAACTGAATTATAATCTGAGTATAACTGAGTTATAATCTGAGTATGAGTGAAACCGAATTATAATCTGAGTATAACCGAATTATAATCTGAGTATGAGTATAACTGAATTACAATCTGAGTATAACAGAATTGTAATCTGAGTATGAGTATCATCTATGCTTTATACCTTAATGATACCAGTGAAGGCAAAAAAAGAATGCCAATGGAAAACAGGAATACCGTTCAATATTCCAGAGAAATGGAACTGTGAAGAAATCACGGCACAGAACTCCAGTCTACTTCAGGTTAATGTTTACACTCGCAGTCCTATCACACTCCCTGCGATCAAGTGTAATAATATCACCCGAACTGTGTGTACTAAAGCATTTCTGTGGTTTTCATTATCAGTAATTTCGGACCAAACAACTACCACCGCACCATCATCAGAAACCTGTAGAGATTTACACGATCAAAGACAGATCAATGGAAGTAAATTAACCCAAATTTTCCATAATAAGTGGACAACAACCAACCAAGTACATTACTACGGATGGCTGGGTGTTAGATGCCAATCCACTACAAATTTAGTATTAACAGAAGGAGAAATATTCCTTTACGATGGAAATGGGTCTGTATCGGATTTCGAAACTGCGGAAAATTGTATTACACAAGACGGAAAATGTATCACAAACAATAGTATCGTTCTATGGGATATTCAACAAATAACGAAGAAGTGTCGATATCGTAAGGTGGGAAATTTTAATGCTCAATTTTACGAAAATCATGTTACCATTCGTCTTCAGTAAAGATAATAAAACATTTAGAAGCGAAAACTGCAAATTTTCTAATCCCAACTTAATAGATGCTGACACTGTTATTGACATTGTAACGAGGATCGCTAACAATAGAAACAGAAGGAATACAAATTCTCGCTTCACCTAGAGGTAAGCTAATGATGATGGAAACACAAAGAGGAGACGATAGTGATCCCGAAAATACAAAATTTCAATACTTATTCGATAGTTTGCAACAAGAGTTCCAGCAACAATTAAAACTAGTAGAACAGCGAACTTGTGAAAATCGAAATAATCTGTTATTATTAATCGAATGGTTATCGCTGGATAATCCTACCTTCGCTATATTGCAAAGGGATGATGTGATCGCTAAAAGAATCAAAGGAAAATTATTGATCGCCCCGTGCAAGTCCGATTCCCTTAATATAAAAATTATTGAATTTAGAAGCGGATTGATAAGTAAATTTGAAATCGATAGAATCAATGCAGCATTAGAGATATTAGCACAAAATCAACAAATGATAAATCCTGTTTTCGAACAGCAAGAAACATCCGAAATTTGGAATGAACTCGGCCAACGTGGAGAAGAATTAACAGAAGAACTTGAAGGAACACTTGAGTTCTGTGCCGTGATTTCTTCACAGTTCCATTTCTCTGGAATATTGAACGGTATTCCTGTTTTCCATTGGCATTCTTTTTTTGCCTTCACTGGTATCCGGAATTTTCATATTTTCTTTCTTATTAGGTTCAAGATGAATTTCTTCATCATTAACTTCGAGAGGATACAAGACATTTATTGGACGATCGAGAAGTTTCCCAGTGGGAGTTTCCACCTGAACGTTCCTAACTTTACCGTCTTTATCGATTTTGATGTCCTTGATCCGTAATAATTTCCACATTCCTCTTGGAATTCCCGATTCATTTAAGAGTACAATCTCTCCCTTTTTTGGAGTTCTTTTTTGTGCTCCTTTGGATGAGGTAATTTCCCTTTGCGTGCGTTCTCTGAGGCTAGTTAAATATTCGGTTCTCCAGATTTCCCAAAAAACATTGAGAGTTTTAAGGGTACTTTCCCAGTGTCTCACGAGTTTTTCTCTGGTATCTAGTCTATAAGGGGTGATTTCTTCCTGCCTCCTATAAACTTCATTTATAGGTAGATGGAGCGAAGCGTTAGGCATGATAAAATCAATTGGACGTATAATGACGCAATCGTCAAAATTGGCGTTAGTGGTCGGGTATTAAGTATACCTTCAACTTCTGCAATTAATGTTACCAATTCCCTTTCCGCTAGGAATTTTCTGCCAATGGCTCTTCTTAGCGCATTTTTCGTTAACCCAATTAATCTCTCGTAGATTCCTCCTTGCCACGGAGCCTTTGGTATAATATTTTTCCAAGTCATTCCTCCCTTTGCTAAGAAGTTGGAGACTTTGACTTGTGTCATAAGAGATCTGAAAGCCTGGAATTGAGTGGCATTGTCACTCAGAATTAGCTCAGGACACCCTCGTCTCGCAACAAATCTTCGGATAGCATGCAAAAAGGTTTCTGCGGATTGGTCTTCTGCTAATTCGAGATGTATGGCTCTTGTTGTAAAGCATGTAAATAATATTCTTGGTAATAGTAATCTTGGTAATAGGTTAGAATGGTTTTTTATCCAATGTAAAGCACATTTAGAATCCGACCATAAAATTATCCTTGTATTGACGATATCCAGCTGTGTCATGACAAATTGCGCTGCTCGCGTTCCGATTAGTATGGCCATTAGCTCTAGACGCGGTATTGTCATACCTTTAATAGGAGCAATGCGAGATTTTGCAAAAATGAGCGATGACTTTGTTTCTTGCATATCCTGACTCACTAAATACACTGCTGCTGAATATGCTACGCTTGAAGCATCAGTAAATACATGTATTCCAATTAAATCTGTAGAAGTTGTTACAAATCGCGGTAAGTCTTTTACGACCGTTGCCCATTCAGCAATAAGAAATTTCCATTGCTTATGGTCTTGCTCATCTAATATCTGATCCCACGAATTATTCTTTTTCCATAAATTTTGCAAAAATTTTTAAATCTTACCATTATTGGAACTAAAAATCCTAGTGGATCATATTGTGATGCAACAAACTGTAAGATCGTTCTTTTTGTTAGTTCTCGGTCATTCCATGGATTTAATTTTATCTGAATGACGTCTTGACAGGGATTTCATGAGATGCCGAGGATTTTCGTATTTTTTCTTATTGCTTGATCTTGCTGCGGCAGTTCTGCATAAAATTCTTCGTCGTTAGATAAGAACTCCCTTAGATTCACTGAGGCTTCATTGAAGATGGATTTCATTTCCACATATTTTTCTAATGCCTCCTGCGTTCCGTTTGATGACACAATAATGTTGTCCACATAAAGGTTTTTCTTTATTTCTGCGGCTAATTCACTAACGTGGTTTTCCAAATGATAATTCAGGGTAGCAGATAGTAAAAAGGGGGATGATATTACTCCAAACGGGATTCTTCTAAAACGGTAACATTTTATATTCTCGTTGGATACACTTCCTTCTACTTCCTTTAGCCAAAGGAAGCGAGTACCATTTCTCTCTGAAGGGTGTAACTGTATTTGTAAGAATGCCTTTTCAATGTCAGCTGTGATTACCCCTTTCATCATTCTAAAGCGTAATAATACTCCCACAAGATCCACAAGATCTGGGAGGTTAATTGATCCACGATATAATACTTCATTTAAACTTTTCATTCATAAAGGGTTATGTGCGCTGAAGCATCATAAACAATCCTTAACTTAGTGGTAGTTTTACCTGGATTACGAACATCATGATGTGGCAGGTAATGAATAATGAATAAAGACATTAATTTCTCTTCATAAAAGCAGTACTCGTTTCTTTTCAACTTTCTTAGTTGAATTAACAGATATGTTTGCATTTTTGGCAACAATCTTCCCAGAATCACGAGTCTTAGTGGTACAAAGGGCGCTATTGTGGGATTTTTTGCAATAAAAACAACTTGCTCTTTTTATGCAGTTGAGTTCGTTGTGTCCAGACTTAAAACAATTAGAGCAAACACTGATTTCCTTCAATCGATCAATTCGCTGCTCCACTGTAGAATATATGTGACACTTGCTATCCCAGTGATTGTTATTGCAGAAGATACAGGGTCTCTTTTTCTTATTTGTCGACCAATTTGGATTCTCTTGATTTAGCTGGTTCTTTTCGGCTGAAGCCGTTCCTCTGATTTGCTTTGATTGTTTTATTGCAATCAATGCTGAATTTTCTGGAATGCTTGCGTTAGGATGACGTTTAATTAAATTTTTACGACTGACGTTATCCAAGTATTGCCATTCCATTACCTGGTCGTTTCTATTAATTGTCTTCCTGAGAAGCTGTCGAAGTTTTGTTACGGACCACTGGCCATCTTCTTCTTTTTGTTGATAAACCTGGTTTAATATCCAGTTTGGCAATTCGGATTCTATTATCGTTTCGATGGTAGGTTGCTCTACGTTTTCGCCAATTGCTTCTAACTGCCTTAGAACTCTCTCCATTTCTTCGATTATTGTTTTCCAGTCTCGGTCGTTTCGTTTTGTAGATATGAGTTCATTGTAAAGTAATTTTCTTATAGTGGAAACACGACCAAATTTTTCCACTAATAATTCTCTTATAATTCTATAGTTTTCAGGTGCCCTATCGTAACCTCTTACTAGCTGTAGGGCGTTTCCTCTTAAGCAAGAAACCAAGTAATTTAATTTTTGGATATCTGGTATGTTTTGAGAGTGTAAGGAGGCTTCGAAACTACTCCAGAATTCTCTCCATGTTTTAGGGTCTCCACTAAACGTTGGTAACGACAATTGTGGTAAATTTACTACTGGACGACATTCAGTTAAGCTAGGTTCTTTAATTTGTGCTAGACGTTTAAGGGCTAACTCTGTATCATCCTTGTACATAGATAAGGTTATAATGGTATCCGTACTTATGTTAATTAATTTTAAAATACCTCTATCGTTGTTTGCCATTTGTTCGTATTTTTCTTCTTCTTTTTTCTTTTGCGACATTGGGGCTAGTTGAATGTGTTCCAACCATTTGTCGTTGATCTTCTCAAGAGTGCCAACGTATTTTTCGAGGCGCATCAACTTTTCTTTAATGATCCTTGCCCTTGCTTCGTATTGCTGGCACAATACTTCTACTGTCGCTTTTTGGTCTAACGGAGTTAGATCCAATTGTCGTATTTCATCGAGGATTCCCTCGAGATTCGCTTTTACTGGTGTAGCTTGAACAATTATACTGGTCGGCATACCTTACTTCACCTCGGGCACCAAAAATTATTTTTGTCGTGAAACCTCAAACTTGGGTAATTAAACCTTTATTTAACATGAAGCAAATAATAGCGCTTTATACATATCGTACGGATGCTACACCGATTAACAAACGCGTAAACTATATAAAATGCAATAATATAAAAATGGTGAAATAATACAAAATTATAAAGTATTAGACGCATCCCAATACCACCCAAAACATAAAGCAAATGATGGTTATAGAAGGATTGGTTGGTATATATATAAGACTGATTTAACGAATAGAAATTAGATGGAAGAATTTCTATGGATGAAAAAACAAGATTGTTAACAAAGTAATGATTTCCCTAAACAATTTTGCAGGTGTTAACTAGTTTTATCACATCTTATATTTAACAAGATTAGTTTTAGTGTGTGAAAGGAGGAAATAGATTAGTATGAGACATAGCTGAATTATAAATGTAAAAATATTCGGAAATTGAATCATCAAGTGTGAGATGAATTTTGTAAATGTAAATTAGATTTAGGAATTAGATAAGAGGAATTTGTTAGTTTTGGATATAATAATTTAAATATTTCGTCTTTCACGATCCTAATTTCTAAAAATTTAAATTTCAAAAAAGGAAAAAAAGAATTTCTAGAATTATTCATTGGACTTTTCAATTTATAGAAATACATTTACTTTTGAATTTTTTTTTTTTTAAATTTAAATTCTTTTTTTTTCGAAATATTATTTTTGAAATTATTATCATTTATATATGCTTCAAAAGCTTTTTTTTTTTCTCTTTTCTTCGTCTTTTTATTATTCCGAAAAATTAAAAAAAAAAAAAAATAGCACTTTTTTATTTTTTTACAAACTTTAAATAAAATCATTTTTTTTTTCTCATAGGAAAAGAAAGAATTATTTCTGAATTAAATTATTTCTAAATTTAAATTAAACGGAATAATTTAAACAGCTAACATTATTATTATGCAATCTGCTTTGATTACGATTAAATTAATACATTGCTCAAAATATTTGAGTAATTTTTAAAATAATAAATAAGTAAAAATGCATTTACAAATAAATAATAAATAAAAAAACAAATAAACAATAAATAAATAAATTCATCTTTTACTAATCATTATCAATATTCGTTATCACTTTTGCTATAACCTTTCAACCGCTATCATTATTTATATCGACATTTATTTCTCTTATCAGTTACTACAATTTTCACAGAAAATATCTTAGGTAAACTTTTTTGTATGTATTTAGAATTTAGAAAATGAATAATAAATTAATTCTATAATTTATCACATTCTTATCAATAATTATTCATTATCTAGATTTACCGATAATTATTACTAAATAAAAATAAGGAAACTACAATATAATAATAATTTTTTTCTTTCATATATTGAGAATAATTTCTTAAAAGCATAATTTTACTGATATATATATAAACATAGAAAAATTAAAATTAATTAGAAATTTTAAAAGTGGGAGAAAAAAAAAGAAAACCTTTTGAAATATAAAAATAAATTTATAATGCATAAATAGTTAAATGTATTTCTCAATAATTGTAGCAAAAATAGAAAATTTGATTGAATAAAATTTGAAAAATAAAAATTTGTGATAAAAAATTGATGTGAAAAGATATTAAACATGATAAAGAATATATGTTAAAATTTGTTTATCCATGTTTTTTTTTTTTTTTTTTTTCTTTATTTTTTCTCATTTTTTTTGTGCCCAAATTATTATTTTCTTTTTTTTTTTACTCTGATTATGAGACGAATGAATTTTACTGACAATTTTTTGCATAATTTATTCATCAAATTAAATTATTCATCAAAAAATTTCAGTATTTTATTTGAAAAATTGTTAGAAAAAAAAAAAAAAAGAAATTATTTTTCTCATTGCATTCTTTCTCATTCATTCCTACAATTAAAAAAGAGGAAAAAAAAGAAAAAGATGTACAAATTTATAATGAAAAGGAAAAAAAAAACAAACATGCATGAAGTAGGTTAAAGGTTAAAGGTTATGATATTAAGCTGGAAATTGCTAGTGCGAATAAAAAATAGAAAACAAAAAAACAAAAGAGAAAGAAAAAATGATAACAAATGAGGAACTAAATGTAATAATGATGATGATAAATTGAGATAATTGATGAAAATAAATGTGGAAATTTCATCAAAATTAGTAATATAAAATAACAATGATACTAATCTTATAATAGTACAATAGTTTTAATTTGATATTATCATTATTTGCAAGTAGTACTTGTAGAAGTACTGATAATTATGTTTTCCCGTGTAGTACGTGTTCGTGACGGAAATATACTTCTAAATGCATTAAGTTTTTATCATAAGTAAGAGAAAAATTGATGTTAGACCATTTTATTCCATTATAAACTCTAAGTTTAACTGCAAAACTATCAATCGATAGATGATCATTCGAGAAGTATCTGCAAAACTATCAATCGATAGATGATCATTCGAGAAGTATCTGCAAAACTATCAATCGATAGATGATCATTCGAGAAGTATCTGCAAAACTATCAATCGATAGATGATCATTCGAGCGGTATCTGCAAAACTATCAATCGATAGATGATCATTCGAGCGGTATCTGCAAAACTATCAATCGATAGATGATCATTCGAGAGGTATCTGCAAAACTATCAATCGATAGATGATCATTCGAGCGGTATCTGCAAAACTATCAATCGATAGATGATCATTCGAGAAGTATCTGCAAAACTATCAATCGATAGATGATCATTCGAGAAGTATCTGCAAAACTATCAATCGATAGATGATCATTCGAGAGGTATCTGCAAACTATCAATCGATAGATGATCATTCGAGCGGTATCTGCAAAACTATCAATCGATAGATGATCATTCGAGAAGTATCTGCAAAACTATCAATCGATAGATGATCATTCGAGAGGTATCTGCAAAACTATCAATCGATAGATGATCATTCGAGCGGTATCTGCAAAACTATCAATCGATAGATGATCATTCGAGAGGTATCTGCAAAATTATCAATCGATAGATGATCATTCGAGCGGTATCTGCAAAACTATCAATCGATAGATGATCATTCGAGAAGTATCTGCAAAACTATCAATCGATAGATGATCATTCGAGAAGTATCTGCAAAACTATCAGTCGATAGATGATCATTTGACAAATCAAAGAAATCCAACAAATCGAAAGGAAGAAAGAAATCAAAAAGAATCAAGAATGATCTTTATAAACTGAAATATATATCTTTGTTACGAAATTATCGGTTTAAAAAAAAAAAGACTTTAAATGAAAATTTCAAAATTGCACTTAGTTTAAGAAAGAAAGAAAGAAAGGAAAGAAATAAAAAAGCCAAGAAGGGTCATGAAAATGAAGCCAAAAACTATGAAAAATGACAAGCATATATTATTATTATTAAACAAAATTTTTTCTAATTCGAGATTCTTTTATTCTTTTTTTTTTTAAAATTTTTTCTATTTTCTAATTTTTTTCTATTTAAAAATAATATAAGATGCAATAACTTTTTAGAAATCATTTTGTATTTATTAAAAAAAGAAAAAAAATTCACAGAAAGTATTTAATCGATTATGTCGAAATTTTGAAATTCTTTTCATATATTTACCAGAAAAACGTAGTATACGTGAAAGTATACGTGTTTTTTTTCCATAATTAAACATAAATAAATAATTTTTTTTTGTTATTTATTTTTTGAATAAAATTTACTATTATTCTGGTAAATGTGATAAATATTTAAACAAAATAAAATGTAATTATGTTTATCTTTGGCATACATTAAAACTTTGGCATACATTAAATGACGTAACGCGTGGAATAAAATTAAAATTGTATTTTAAACGTATCGTAAACGTGAAATTATTGTTTTATTTATTGCTAATTAAATTTATATGAATGATTCATCCATGCAAATTCAAAAATTCAAATATATTTTTTGTCATTTTAATTAGCATATTTCATATTTTTTTTTTTTTTTAATAATCAATAATTCAAATGATATTGATAAAGTGATAGGATATCAGGTAAATTCATAAAGTCAGGTAAACTTAAATATTTTAAAAGCTAAAATTAATGCTAAAATTATTTAGTTAAATGCTATTATTATTCAATTTCCAAGCAATTTTGTATTATTGAGTATTTCCGAATTTATTAAATGAGTAAAATAACTAAATAAATTGGAAATATTTGTTAATTCAATTACAAATATTTCAGTAACAGTTCAATTTACCATATTACCTACAATGAATCATTCCGTTAATTAACTTCATTTTACCGGAATGAATCCGGTTATCCGGTTAGCATCATTTCTCAATTTCATTACAGGGAAAGAGTAACCAGTTTAGAAAAGAGAGCAAAGACCATAATAAAATGGTATGAATGCCGGATGCGCGGGCTAATGCTAAATGAGTTTCAAGCAGACAATGTTAGTTCGCAGAGAGAACCTCGTCTCTCTCTCTCTTTTCTCTTACCCTCTCTATCTCTCTGTTTCTCCCCTTTCCTCCTCTCTCCCTCCGTTTTTTCTCTCTCTTTCTTTCATATATTAAATAAGAATATAATTGTTATAATTTCGAAATGTTTACACTCTTCCTTTCTCTTCCCTTCCTCTCTTTCTCTCTGTTTTTTTCTCTCACCCTTCCTCTCTCTCTCTCTCTTTGAATATATTAAAAAAGAATATATCGTTATCATTTCGAAATATTTACATTATATTACATTTATTAGTTATGCAAGAAGGAGGAGACTTTTTTTTCTCTTTCTCTTTCTCCCTCCCTCTCTCTCTCTCTCCCTCATATCAATGTTGAAATTTTTGAAAATAATTGCAACGTACGCTGCAAACAATACCAAAAAAATTTTTTTTATTTATTGGTGGAAAAAAGGAAGGAAAAAGAAAAAAAATTTTTGAGAATTAATAATTGTGAAATTGGATGAATTAATATCATTGATCTGATAACTGATATTACTGATAACTGATATTGCTGATAACTGATATTGCTGATAACTGATGTTACTGATAACTGATATCGCTGATAACCGATATTACTGATAACTGATATTACTGATAACTGATATTACTGATAACCGATATCGCTGATAACTGATATTACTGATAACTGATATTGCTGATAACCGATATTACTGATAACTGATATTACTGATAACTCATATTACCGATAACCGATATTACTGATAACTGATATTACTGATAACTCATATTACTGATAACCGATATTACTGATAACTGATATCGCTGATAACTGATATTGCTGGTAACTGATATTACTGATAACCGATATTACTGATAACTGATATTACTGATAATTGATATTACTGATAACCGATATTACTGATAACTGATATTACTGATAACTGATATTACTGATAACTGATATCGCTGATAACTGATATTACTGATAACTATGAATGATATATATTAACGTGAAGTGATTTCCGTCTATTATTTACGTCTATTAGTTTTACGTCATGAATAAGCATTTTTTTCATTTCTTTATTTCAAAAAAAAAAAGATTTTTTTTTTTTGAAATTAATATTTTGAAATATTGGAAATTTTTTTCTTAGTAAAATGTTATTTTTATTTGTTTTATTTGAAAAGGATGTGGAAGTTTATTGATTGATTAGGAATAATTTTTTTCATAAAAATAATATTGAATAAATAAATAAGCAATTTACTTTACTTTACTTTACTTTACTTATAATAAGTAAAAACTTTATCAGTTACTTATCAATCTTACTGATCCTTAATTAATTCATTACTTATCAGTCTTACTGATTCATAACTAATTCATGAAATAATTCATGATTATTAGAACCGATTGTATGTATGTAATCATTTCCTGATTTTATCATTTCCTGAAATTGCTTCTTCATCGATAAAATTTGATCATTTAATTAAGATTATATATAATATATATATTGTTTTCTAAATTTAATTAATATAATTCATTCATCAATGATATCCAATTCCGGAAAATAATGGATTGATTGGGTAAATGTTCTTTAATTAATTTCTTCAAAATTTAACTGTTAGCCGGATTTCCTCTTTGTACAATTGATGCATTTCCGATTTTTACGACTTATCTGCATTTTCTTCTTTTTTTCTTTCTTCCTCTTCCTCCCTCTCTCTCTCTCCCCCTCTCTCTCTACATTATTCTGTTTACTCGTTACGAAGTAAATATTTTTGTGTTTTGTGATATTTCGGCTATAATCCGGAAAATCTATTGCAATAATAATTCATCTAATTATGATAATATCGAAATGAAAGAATGCAAATGTTACGGAATATTTAATATTTTAAATTCAAAATTATGAATTTTTTCCAAAAGATATTTTAAAATTATTATTCTAAAAGCACCAGCAAAAGCTAAATTAATTATTTGTTTACAAAAAAAAAAAATTGTAAATGAACAATTAAAAAGTTGTTTTTTAAATTTTTTAAAATATTTTTAAACTTTCTAATATTTATATTTTCGCTTAATAAAATATTTTATTTATTGTACAAATAATTTTATGCTAATTCATATTTTTAAAATATATTTTAATTATTGTAAATTAGGAAGAAAATAATTAAGCAAAAAAAAAAAAAAGAAATTATTTTTATACAATATTTGACATAGTTATTAATTCTTTTAATTCATGAAATAATTAAAAGTAATAAATTAAAATTAAAATTGTTTTATTAATTTATTGTCTCTTTCTTCCGTTTTTTTTATTTCTTTTAATTTTTGTTAAATCATTTTGAAAGTTAGTCAAATATTGAAAGCTTTTGTTTACATTTTATCATTTCCATAAATATTATTTGAAATCAGATAGCAATGAAAAGGGATGAATAATATGAAAACAATGGTTAATTTTTCATAAATTTTATTCAATAAATTATTATTATTATTATTGTTATGAAATTTCTATTTATCAAAATTTTCATGTTATTATTATATGTGATAAAATAAAATGGAAAATAAAAAAATTTTTTGATTGGGTAAACAAAATAGATGACAGGAAGAGACATTGAAAACAGATAACTCTTTTTGAAATGATCAATAAATATATTATTATTATTATTTTATTTGAATTTAATACAAATTATTGATTTATCATTCATTGTAATTAAAGTTCACAGATGAATGAATCAATCTGTCATCTGTTTAAATGAATTTATGAAATTTTTTTTTTTTGATTTTATGTTTGTCAAATATATCTCATCCAAGATATGATTGAATTATTTGTTGACAATTGTCCATTTCTTTTTTCTCTTTTCCGTCTGTTTTCTCTCTCTCTCTCTCTCTCTCTCTTTCCTTTACTTTTTTTTTTTTTATAATCGATGAATTTTTTTAAATGAAAAACAAAAAATTCATGCATATTATTTATTTCTAGGAAAGGAATAAAAAATAAAAAACATAAAGAAAAAAGTAGAAATGAATAAATTATTTGACTTTTTTTTTTCATAATAAATTATTCTTTGATAAAGTTTTATTATTATTATTATTATTATTATTATTATTATTATTATTATTATTATTATTATTGTTATTGTTATTGTTATTGTTATTGTTATTGTTAACCCATTACTATTACTTATTTATTTGTTGACATAATATTTCATAATATTTATTTGTCAATATTTATCATTATTATCATCATTATTACCACTATTAATACTATTATCATTACCTATTACTATCACCTATTACTATTATCTGCCATTATTATCATTGTTATTACCATTATTATTACTATTATTATCATTATTACCTATTACTATTACTATTATTACTACCACTTACTATTATTATTACTCACTACTACTACTATTATTATTATTATTATTATTATTATTATTATTATTGCCATACTTTATGTATATAGCTGAATCTTTAATGATTATCATTATCTTCTTTGATTACTATCATTTACCTATACTCGATTTATGCAGTATTTACCATAAAATTATGATTCATTCCTGTTTTCTCTTCTTTCCTACGTATGAAATAAATAATTCTACGCTTAATTAATACTATCATTTACCTATACTCGATTTATTTATTATCATATCATTTACCTATACTTAATACTATCATTTACCTATACTCGATTTATTTATTATCATTAATGATTATCATTATCACTGCCATTATCATCAGCGATATATTTTACAATGTATATTACTTTTCCTAAGAACGAACTTAATAAATTATCAAAACAACTATAACATTTTAATTTATTTCCATTAATTATTTAAATGATAGCAATAGTTTATGACATTTTCATTCTATCAATAAATCAATTTTACACAATAATTCAAATTATCACTTCAAAAAGTAAAATCAATAACGAATAACTGAAAATTTAACTGCGCTTCATGTATGCATGCATGCATGCATACATACACACATACAAACACATACAATGTATACCATACGCATGCGTGCATACATGCACATATACACATACATATGTATACCACATGCATACATACATGCATGCACATACACACACAAATACACATGTATACCACACACATACATACACACATACATGCATCATACACGCATAAATTCACATACACATATACACATACATATGTATACCACATGCATACATACATGCATGCACATACACATACATATGTATACCACATGCATACATACATGCATGCACATACACACACAAATACACATGTATACCACGCACATACATACACATGTATACCACGCACATACATACACACATACACATGTATGTCACATGTGTACATACACACATACATGCATCATACACGCATAAATGCACATACACACATACACATACATATGTATACCACATGCATACATACACACATACATGCACATGTATATCACATGCATACATACATACATACACATGAATATTTATAATTTTGCCAGAAAATTTATAAAAAGGATGTGACGAATTATTGTGAAATATTCCATTGCATCCTTTCCATTCATTCGTTTTTTCTTCTTTTTATCATTTACGCAGCGATAATAATTATCAGTGATAATTATTATCACTGATAAATAATTGATAACGAATAATTTCACATATATGTCTGATTGTAATGTTATTTTCATTAATGAAATGGATGGAGTAATTTGAATTGAAACCATTTTAGTAATATCAGAAATAGTAATAATAAAATAATTTCACAATATTGTATGCAAATAGCAGTTAAATTATTTCATTTTAATAATATTTAAATAAATTTTATGATAAAATCAATAAAAATAATTTAACAATAAAAAGTTTATAGATTTATAATTTTTTTTTTGAAAGATTTTAAATGTTGAAATGATATTTAGCTATTTTTATCATTTCATTTTATTTGTTGGTTTTGATTATTTATTGAAATTTAAAAAATAATTTTAATTTTTATAACTTTTAATTTTGTAATGTTTGTTTAATTCTATTGCTTATAAATTTATTGCCTACAATAAACAAAATTTCAAAAAAGGATGTGACGAATTATTGTGAAATATTTCAATCCTAAAATTTTTTTTTTTTTGCATTGAAATGGTCTTAAATTGATTTTCAGGTGGAATTTATATCAAATTTTATGAAACTTTGATTTTATTTAGTATTATTAGGATTGTAGGAAAATTATTTTCATTTTCCTTTTGTTTGTTTGTTTGTTTATTTATTTATTTAAACTAATAGAATAGTAATAGAATAATTTGCATTTTATTTTTTCCTTTCCTTTTTTTTTTCAATTTATTTTCGCTAATCATTGAAATAAAATTGTTAAAAAATTAATCGATGATAATTATATGTCACACAAAAATGTTATATATTAATTTTATCCTTTCTTAATTCATTAACTTTCTTTTTGTTCGTTTTTTGATTTCAAATATATTTGATAATTGTGTTAAATCTATGTAACTTATACAAAATGCTTTTGTTTTGACGAAATTTTTTGAACGAAATTTATTTTAAAATTAAGAATATTACGTTTTATTCACGAATCATTATTGTTTGTTTATGCATTACGTAATTAAATAAATTTTAATGAATCAATTGAATATTGTTGATTACAGTAATATTTGAATGATAAAAAAAAAATCAAAAAAAATGGAAGAAAATAATAATTTTTTTTTTTTATTTATTAAGTTATTATTATTATTATTATTATTATTACATATGAAAATTATTTACAGCGATAGATATTAATAATACTTTTGTAAGCATTATTAATTATACTATTACTATTATTGCTATTTGAATCAAATTATGACAATTTTATCAATAATGGTAACTGATATCGATGCGACAACACTTGCTAAACTTCTTCAAAAAGTTGATCCATTCCGGAAGGTTATTTTATTTTCCTTTTTTTTTTTTGCCTAAAATTATTTCATATAATAATTATTGACAATGATAATAATAACAACAGTAAATAATAATAATTAATAATTAGCAATAGTTATTGATAATAATAATACTAACAATAATTAATAAAAATAATGGTAATAATAATGACAATAATTAATAATAATAATGATAATGATAATAGTTAATAATAATTAATACTAATAAGAGCAATAGTAGTAGTAATAATAATAATAATAATTTTTTCAGAAGATGTAATAATAATACTACTGTAAACGTAGTTCTTTTTTTTTTTTTATATTTTGTTATAAAGATGGCATAATTATTGGTCAGCAAAAATTTCTTAAAAAATAATTTTTTATTTGGAAGATGTAAATGTAATAATTAATCCTTATGCAATAAATAAATTATTTGAAATCAATATTTTATATGGAATGGAAATGATAATAAAATATTTATTGACTAAATTAAAATTTATTTCCAAATATTTTGTGTTAATTTAAATTTTAGTTCAAATAATTTAGCATAAAATAAATTTACAAAAAGAAATACATTCATTTTTTTTTATTATTAAAATCAAATCAATAATCTTTTAGTTATTTTATGAAAGATATTTAAATGTATTTAATAAAATTTTTAATTTTTCAAAAATTGTTATTAATTACCAATCGATTTGCTTTTAATCGATTCATTATTTTATTGATAATTTTTCCTTTATATGTGATTATTAATTAATATTTTATACAATTAAAAAGATTTATGTTTGTTATAGATTATTATACATATTTGAATTATTTATTAGTAGAACGGAGATACTAATAATTACATTTTTATCTAAAATCAACGAAAGGAATCACTGACAACTTATCACTAAGGATATGTAAATAATACTATTAATACTCTTTTATTAAGGTTTTTGATATATATTTAACAATGATGATAAAGTGGAAATTATTGCTGTTGATAAGCTAATAGTTAGAAATAATTTATCAGTGATAAATAGATTGCAAATTGAAATTTATTCAATGATAATAAATTAGGAAGAGGAAAATTTCCAAATATTGATATATTAGAAAGTGAAATTTTGATAAGTTGATAAAAATTTGAATTTTTTTTCTGGAATAATTTAATGAAATGTTAAATGTATGAAAATTCTTTTGTGAAATTGAAAAATATTATTGATAGAAAATATGAAGCCATTATAGATGTAATTGATGAGATGAGACGAATGAATAAATATATGCAATTATTTTTATAAATTAAAATGAAAAATAAAAAATTAAAAAAAAAAAAAAGCATTGGATGATTCATTGTTGTTTTTCTTTCAATTCGTTCCACTTTTAAAGTACTAATTTCATTTTTTTTTTTTTTTCTTTTTCTTTCTCTCTTGCCCTTCTTTTTTTTTTTTTTGTTTTTTAACCACTGAAAATTACATTTTTGTTGATAAGTGATTATATCATCTATTGATTGATATCATAACATGAATTATGATATGATATCATAACAAATTTTATCATTTTTAAAGTTACAATATGACAGGCAACGAAAAAATAACAAGCAAACAAATAAATATATTTTATCAAAAAGAAAAAGGCTTCTTGTTTTTATTAAATATGAAATATTTAAAGTAATTTCGAAGCATATATATATATATTTTTTTAATTATTTTTTTCGTTTATTTTTTACTTTTTCTTTTGAAAAAAAATTAATTTTAAATTTCAAAACGAAAAAAAAAAGAAATTTGTTTTATAATTTAAAATTGAAAATTTATAAAAAAAAATTTTTTTTTTCCATAATTTTTTTTTCTTATTTTATTTATTTATTTATTTATTGATTTTTCATTCATATCTTTTTCTCTTCCTTTTTTTTTAATTTAATTATTTCAATTTTAGTTAACTATTTGAAATGATGAAAATTTATTGAAGAGAATGGGTAATTTGCATATAACGATGAGTCATGCAAATTCTTTTCCTTTATGTTAACTATTTGATTAATTATTTAGCAAATTTGAATGCATCAAACAAATCGACACTTCATTCCTCTTCCTCTTCCGCTTCCGCTTCCATTTCCGCTTTCATTTCCGCTTCCTCTGCCTCCTTCACTTTGCGCAACCATTTATTAATTTTAACTGAATGAATTTCATTCCACTTTAGCTAATTCATTCGCAGAAATGAAATGAAATGACGCATTGTTAAAAATGACAATTTACAAATGGCAAAAAATTTGGTTAATAATTGATAGAAAAGTTAAATTTTACTTATAAATTAGATTTTTTAAAAATTCACTTAAAATTAAACTTTTAATCTTTTTTTTTTTACTTTTTTGTTAACATTAATCGAATGATTCCGAATTTAAAAACTTTTAATTTCTTAATCTAATCTGATTCATCTTTTTTTTTTTTTTAGAGATCAATATTTCTTATGAAATTTCTTATGAAATTTTTTTGAGTTCGTAGCGAGTAAAAAGGAAGATTTATTAAAATTATAAAAATTATCATTAAATGATATTGTTAGTCATTGATTGATAACAATGATTTCATATTTATTTTAAATCATATTGTTGATTTAAAATATAAATAGTAAATATATTTCTGTTAGTTTTATTTATTGTGATATATATTTCATTACATTATTCCATTTTTAGATATTGAATATTTTATAATTTATCAAAAAAAAAACACCTGGTATCATATACATACAGCTTAAAAGTAGTGATAATAAATTCGTGATAATAAAATGATAATGAAAAAAAAAAAAAACTATCAACGGCAATGATTAAAGTATGATATAAATGATGCAAAAATTGGTGATAAGATAATAATATTAATAATATCATTAACAGATTATCAATAAATTCGGTAACAGTGATAATGTTATAGAAATGTTTAATTTTTATCAGTTTGTAAAATATTATATGATAAATTGCAATTAAATCGTTATCACCAATATATTATCAATACAATGTTAGAGTTATTTGAAATTAATATAAAATTGAAAAGTTTCATATTAGTATTTTCTAATTTTGATGATTAATTATCAATATTTATGAAAATTTTTTAGCAGAAATTTGATTAATTATCATATAATCATCAAATGTTTATAATAATTTTACTAAATTTGTCAGTTTTCTTTTTTAACTAAACTAAAATAATATTAACAACAACAAAAAGAAAAGTGCAATTATAAATTTTATTATTTTAGTATATGATAATTTTAATATTTATTATTATTCATTCAATCATTCGTTTATTTTACATTGATATTTTGTTGACAAAAAAAAAAAAAAAATATCAAAAAATTTTAATTGTAGCTTTTAAACATATTTTGTTATTATTATTAAATATTAATATTAATAATGCAAATATAATTACAAATATCTATTCTTTGCTTTTCTTTATTAATATTTTTTAATGAATAATAATAATTATTATTATCAAATAAAAAAGCTATTAATATTCATAATCAATTGTAATTAATAATAATAATAGTAATAACAGTAATAATAATAATAATAATAGTAATATCTTTATTAATATTTTTTAATGAATAACAATAACAATTATTATCAAATAAAAAAGCTATTAATATTCATAATCAATTATAATTAATAATAATAATAGTAATAATAATAATATTTACATGATATCGGCATATTTAAAACAGGTATAAAAACAGGTATTATTATAAACATATTTATATTCTCGAAAATTTCCTATACAGCAATGCATTATATTAGTTTTCTTTTTTTTTTTTTTTTTTTTCTTGAATTAAATAATTAATTGTTGAAATTCTGCTAAAATTTGAAAAATAAAATTTCTTTAAATTAAAATTTTATTAAAATATAAATGTAATATATATTTTTTTATTAAATATTAATATGTATTTTTAAATATTATTAATATGTATTTAAATTTAAATATTATTTTAAATATATATATTTTTTAATTAAATATTAATTACTACAATTAATACACTATTTATAGACAATAATTGTTGATTGTCGTCCTTTTATCGACTACAATTTATTGCATATTCGTGATGCAATCAATGCATTTTATTCCAAAATGATGCGTCGTCGTGTCTATGACAATAAGGTAAGTAAGTAATTCATTTTGCACGTTTCACGTAGCGTACACGTCTGTAGAGAGTTGTTTATTTCAAATATCCCATTAAAAATTATTTAATACATAAATTAAATTAGTAATGTTAATTTTATGTTTGTAGAATTATCAGTTAGCATTAGATTACGAATTTATTAGTGAATTTTACATCTGGAAAATTATATTAAATATTTATTTTCATATGTTTCTTTGTGAATATTTATTTTCATAAAGTAGAAATACCACTTTGTTGATATGAAATTCTCGTTGATGTGTCATTTCATTTTATCTTGAATGAGTAATACTATCCGAAATTTGAGTTGTTTTAAAAAAGCATCAATATAATAAAATATTTTTTTTTTTTTTATTTGTTAAATATCATTGCTACATGATTTTTATGTGTAAGAAAAAAGAAAAAATGAAATGAGTGAAAAAAAAAGGGAAAAATTATAAGGAAATTAATTGAAAATGGAAATAGTTTAAAGGTTATCATCATAATCATCATCATCATTATCATCATCAATAACATTATCGTTGCCATCAACATCATCATCTTCATTATCATTATTATCATCATTACCATTATTATCACCATTACTGTAACCATCGGCATTGTCATCACCATCATTATCATTGTTGTCATCATATCGTATTACACCACCATTACCATGACCATCATTATCGTCACCATCATCATCATTATCATTATTATTATCATTATTATCATCGTATCACCATCATCATTATCATCATCAATATTCTCATTGCTATCATCAATCTTTCTCTTTGACGAAATATTTGTTATAGTAATAGTAGTAGTAAGAATAGAAATAGTAATGATAAAACTTAAAGAATAATTTCTCATTCATTTCCATTATAAAATAATGAACGAATGCTGATGACTCATTCATTCATTCATCTTTTATTCTTTAAGTGTCACATTTCACGAATATAAGATCCAATATGGCTAACCTAATCCTGTCATCACCATCTGGCATTTCTATCTCCTTTAAGTAGCTGCTAGAAGTATTAGTCATCACCATCATCACCCTCACCATCACCCTCACCCTCACCACCACCATCACCATCACCATCACCCCATCATCGTCATCATCATCACCATCATCATCATCATTATCATCCATCCAACCATCTATCTGTCCCTCAAATATGACTCAATCTCGATTAAAATAAACGCCCATCAAAAAAATGTATTTAAGATGGTGAAATAGTAGTAAAATAGTAGTGCTACAATCATTTCAGATTATTGTTTCTTATCATTTCATAATGTATCTTATCATTATGATATCATTTGTAGAATTATTTATACTGATAATTGTTTTTCTTTTTTATTTCCTATCTATGATATATGAAATGGATAAATAGATGATAATATCAATTAGTGATATGATAGTATCATCCATTTGATTTGTAAAATTTTTTACATTTTAAAAAAGAAGGAAAATAAGAGAGAGAGAGAGAGAGAGAGAGAGAGAAGCATTCCCATTTACTGAATTAATAATGGTATTAGTAGTAATGAAAATTGGTTAATCGTATGTAAGTGCTATTAGTAATAAATTGAACATATATAATTAAATATCGATCGATCATTGCCTGGGATTTGCATTAATTCTATCTAATTTAGGAGAGAGAGAGAGGGAAGATGGTCATTTTACCTGTAATTTACTTAATATATTACTAACATATAATATATATATATTTTTTCTCTTTTATTATACCTGTAAATTGTAAATTTACCTTTACTAATATTCATTGTTTATTATAAGTAATTTTCATAAGTAAGTGTTGTTTATTACAAGTAATTGATTATGTATTTATGCAAATTAATTAAATTAGTGAGAATAATTTATCTAAGATAATGAATATGAAATTAATAATTGTTAATATTATTTAACAAAATATATTTTACATTGGTTGATGACAATTATTTTTATGAAAAAAAAAAAAATTTAATTACTTAAATTAGAGGATAATTTGATAAAAAAAATATCATAAGCATAGAATGATAATCAATTAATTAAGCAGCAAATAAATGATATCGAAGTAAATAAATAAAGTAAATAAATAAACAAAGCAAATTTGGAAGCAAAAAAAAAAAATAAAGGAATGAAAATAATTGAATTTAGGCATAATATTAGAGAATAAAAATGTAAATTATTTAAATTATAATATTATTTCTATCATATAATCAATAAATTTTTTCATTATTTACTGTATAATTCTAATTATTTATTTTCTCTTTCATACTTATTTAATTCTAAACGTTAATAATTTTAAAATAATATAAATATATTAGATGATAGTTTTATTTAGAATTAATTAAAATTTCCATTCATTTATGAATAATTATACTATTTTAGTATATACTAGTAGTAATTAGTAATTTATTCATTAGGAATAATATTATTATTATTTTGAATTAAGCATTACTGTTTAAAAATGTTTAATTATATATATGTATGTATTATCATTGATATTATTGATAGCAGAATGAGTAATAATATGTCTATGATTCATTGTTATTGAAAATATATTTATTATTATTATTATTTATTTCTCGATTTCAACATTTTTTAATTTCGAAATTAAATTTAAAAGAAGGAATTATTTTTATTGGAAAAATATAATAATATATAATATAACATTAACATATATTACTTGTTAAATGTCATTATTTATTCCTTTCTTTATTTATTTCTCAATTTCATCATTTTCTAATTTCAAAATTAAATTTAAAATTAGGAATTACTTTCATTAAAAAATATAATAATACATAATGTAACATCAACATGTATTACTTGTTAAATGTTATTATTCATTTCTTTCTTTATTTATTTCTCAATTCCGTTATTTTCTAATTTCAAAATTAAATTTAAAATTAGGAATTACTTTCATTAAAAAATATAATAATACATAATGTAACATTAACATGTATTACTTGTTAAATGTCATTATTTATTCCTTTCTTTATTTATTTCTCAATTTCATCATTTTCTAATTTCAAAATTAAATTTAAAATTAGGAATTACTTTCATTAAAAAATATAATAATACATAATGTAACATTAACATGTATTACTTGTTAAATGTTATTATTCATTTCTTTCTTTCTTTATTTATTTCTCAATTTCATCATTTTCTAATTTCAAAATTAAATTTAAAATTAGAAATTGCTTTTATTAGAAAAATATAATAGTCTATAATACAACATTGATATGCATTATTTTATTAAATGTTAAAACATTAAAATATTAAAGAATCACATAGTATTTAATTATTTTATTAAAAAAATTGAAAATAACATTTTTTAGTTTTTATTTTATTTTATTTTATTTTTCTTTTTTTGTTGCTCTTTCATTGTTTAATTTAATGGTAAATTTATAGGTTTGCAATAGTGTAATGTTATCACAAATTGGTGAAGAAAAGTGTAATTCAACATTAGTCGATTTGGTGTTATATTCGGAAAATGATCAAACTATTAGTGAGAAAACATTAACAAATAATTATTCCAATGTATTATCCGGAATAAAACGGAAATGTTGTAATGGTGATGATGAAAAATGTTCCGATTCCGATTCCGATTCCGTTGATGATGATGATTCACCACAAAAATTACTTCGAACATTACAAGAAAAATTTACGTCATCAAAACGTTTTCATAAAGTTCTCGTTTTACGTGGTATGTTTTTGTTTATTTATTTATTTGTTTACTTTTTTTCTTTCTTTTTCTCATCATACAATCACATCATGTCATATTATTATTTATTTATTTATTTTTTGTAAATACTATGATAATATTTGATAGAAAGAAAGCAGAAATAACTATAAAATAGAATTGTTATTATTAATTTTTAGCAATTTAATTTATGGCTTATTTGAAATTAGTAATGAAATATGCTAAAAATATATGAATTGTTGTAAACAAAAAAAATGTAATTATCACTAATTTTATTTATTTGGTTTTTTTTTTGAATAATTTTGTTTAATTAAATGATGACAACTGAAGGCAATTTGAAGGTATATATTAATTTTATATAATTTCTTTCTTTTTTTTTTAAAAGTGTTAAATTTTTGTTTCAAATTTCATTTTGATATAATATTAATTTTAATCGTTTAATTATTACAATTTGATCTTAATTTTACCCGTTTAATTAGTAACAATTTGTTCATTATAATTTACTTATTGTAGAAGTTAATGAGATAAAAAATCAAATATTATCATTATTCATTATCATTGATAATTTAATGTTGATTAAATGAGATTTATAATCAATTATTATCTATGATAATTAATTATCAGTAAATTAATATGCATGCACACTTATTTAAATTTTCATTTAAATAAGCGATTAAAACTGATAACAATGATATATTACAATCTTTTCTTTCTTTTTTTTATCTTTCAATTTTTTTTTTTTTTTTTTTCATTCATTTTCATCTTTTTTTTTCAGTGATAAATAATTTTACAATTATCATTTCTAATCTTTTTTTTTCAGTGATAAATAATTTTACAATTATCATTTCTAATCTTTTTTTTTCAGTGATAAATAATTTTACAATTATCATTTCTAATCTTTTTTTTCAGTGATAAATAATTTTACAATTATCATTTCTAATCTTTTTTTTTCAGTGATAAATAATTTTACAATTATCATTTCTAATCTTTTTTTTTCAGTGATAAATAATTTTACAATTATCATTTCTAATCTTTTTTTTTCAGTGATAAATAATTTTACAATTATCATTTCTAATCTTTTTTTTTTTTCAGTGATAAATAATTTTACAATTATCATTTCTAATCTTTTTTTTTCAGTGATAAATAATTTTACAATTATCATTTCTAATCTTTTTTTTCAGTGATAAATAATTTTACAATTATCATTTCTAATCTTTTTTTTTCAGTGATAAATAATTTTACAATTATCATTTCTAATCTTTTTTTTTTTCAGTGATAAATAATTTTACAATTATCATTTCTAATCTTTTTTTTTTTTCAGTGATAAATAATTTTACAATTATCATTTCTAATCTTTTTTTTTCAGTGATAAATAATTTTACAATTATCATTTCTAATCTTTTTTTTCAGTGATAAATAATTTTACAATTATCATTTCTAATCTTATCCAATTTATCCTCTTTCTTTTCTTTTTTTTTTCCTTTTTTTCATTCCATTTATAATTACTTTTCTATCATTTTCTCTTTTTTTTTTTTTTTTTTATCTTTTACTATTTCATCTCTTTTACATTTTTTTTTTTTTTTAAATTAATTCCATTATTTCTTTTCTTTTTTTTAAATTAATTTCATTCATTATTTCTTTTTCTTTTTTTCTTTTTTGCCTATTTCAAATAATTCCTTTCTCTAATTTTTTTTTCTTTCTTTAAATTTCATTATTTTGCTTATTTTAAATAACAAAATGAAATTGTTTACATCATTAGAAAGCATTTTTTTTTTTTTTTTTAAAATAATATTTTTTTTTCTTTTCATTGTATTATCATTGATTAATAAATAAATTTAACAATGTAAGAATAATTTTTGATTTTTTAGTAACTTTCTTATAAATAAATGTGAATTAGTAGTGATTCGATCATTCATTTTACTTTTTCTCTTTTTGTTAAATAAAAAAAAAAAAAACAGAACGGAAAGGAAAGGAAAAGAAAAATATTTTTAGTTCTCTTTGAATTTATGATCTTTCCTTCTTTCTTCTTTTCATCTCTCAAATGATATATCGGTAGTATTTTTTCTCTTAAATAATATCCATGACAACTTTTAGTTTATATGTATGTATGTGTGTGTGTGTGTGTGTGTATGTGTATGTATGTGCACATGCATGTCTTTGTATATGTATGTATACATACATGTACATGTATGTGTGCATGTATATACTCTGCTTTTTTAAAATATCACCTAATAAAAAGTGTATTTGATGAATTATTCCTTTTTTTTTTTCCTTTTTGTCAAAATTAAAATTACTTAATAGGACAGTAAAATAAATGGTTGAGAATGGTGAAACGTGAAATAAAGTTTAAGTAACGTGAAATAGTTTAAGTAACGTGAAATAAAGTAAAGCTAAAATGAAGTTTATATTAAGTAATCGTGAAATAAAGTTTTTACGAGGTAAACGTGAAACGAAGTTTTTTATTAAGTAATGTAAAATTAGATTAATTCATCGTTTACAAATCGATAAAAAGAAAAAAGAAAATATTTTGTTTTTTTTTTAAGTAATATTATCGTAAAATGTTTGTAAATAAGTGAAAAATTTTGTTAAAATTAGTGACCATAAGATTTATTTAATGAATAGATAAATAGATCAATCGATCGATCGATCGATTGATTGATCGATTGATTATTTCGATGTGTAATGTCATTCAATTAAATGACAAATATTTGTCATAGAACATGAAATAATGTGTTATAAAAACTCGTAATACTTCACAAAATGAATTATAAGAAATAATCCAAAATTAATTAATTAATTAATTGTAGAAAATTTCGAATTTATCTTATTTAATTATTTGTAATTTTTAAATGATTAGAAGTGATATTATAATTTTATTATTTTAAAACATTTTGTGTACTTTTTTTGATCTTTGATCATTTATGTTAAGTAATTTTTCAAAAAAAAAAAAAAAAATTCTTTCAATAACTGATTTTTATCTTTTGATTTATTATTAAAACATTTTATAGATATACTAATTACAAATGAAAAATATAGGAGAGAGAGAGAGAAAAAGAAACAGAGACAGAGGGAAAGAGACGGAGAGAGAGAGAGAGAGAGATGATTAGTGATGACTGTGATACATACATCTCTCTCTATGAATAAATATATCATCGGGAGGTGCTGACTCATCATCATCTATTGCCATAGCACTGCAACAGTGGCAATAGATGATGATGAGTCAGCACCTTATTACTTCAGGCGGTTATATACGTATGTGTGTATGTGTATGTGTATGTATGTATGTATGTATGTATGTGTATGTGTGTATAGTTTACTACAGATGTAGTTGTAGTTGTTGATTTTATAATGTAACAAGGTGTTAACTCAAGCATTTGAATTTTTTTTTTGGGATATTTCAGTTAGCTTTAAATCATACTTACAATTTATTTGAATCATATCAGTAAGTTGACTACTACTTATTTATTTACTTATTTCTAATATTTACTTGTTTATTTGTTTATTTATTATTGTTATGATTATTAATTATTACTGCTATTATTTGTTAATTGTTATTATGAATGTAATAGAAAAAGAAAGATGTCACAAAAAAAAGAAAGATGCAGTCAGCTTTTAAATGATAACAGTAATGTTTAGTGATAATATTGATAACAGTGATGGCAATGATAATAATAAAAGTTGTAATTGTGATTGTCATGTAGTGATAATAATAGTGATAATGATGATGATGATGATGATCATTATGATTATCATTGAAACTACCATCTGTCATCTTTCCAAAAACATGTCATCGACGGTGACAACAACAACAACAACAACAACAATAACATACATATTCATACCCTTTTCTATCTCATCCATCCATCTATTCGTCTATTCAATAATATTTGTTTATTTTTTTCTTTCCGATCTTGTCACTCTCTTTACTTCTTTCTCTCATCACATTTATAGATTATTTGTGCTTTTTTTTTTCCTTTCTGATTTATTAAGCTCAAAGTTAAGGTCAAAGATCATTCCAGTTAATAAATTAACCAATAGTGTTGTAGGTATTTATTATTACTGCTATTGTTGTTGTCGTTGTTGTTATTGTTATTATCGTCATTGTTGTTATTATTATTGTTGTTGTTGTTGTTGTTATTGTTATTATTGTCATTGTTGTTATTATTGTCGTTGTTGTTACTGTTATTGTTACTGTTGTTGTTTTTGTTGTAAGAAATGGTTTCTTTGAAATATTTGAAGAGATATAAGAATTGTTGTCAATTTCAAGAAGCAAATCTATATTAATATTGTTTGTATTAGCCAGAAGAGAAATAGACAAGACTAGGCTCTTTTTTTTTTCTTTTTTTTGAATGAGAACAGACAGAAAAGAAAAAGAGAAATATTATGGTTTTGTTGAATAGATGAGATTGAAAGAAAATGAATAAATAAATAAATAAATAAAATGATTTAGTCTTCTTTGTAATTGAAAATTTGTAAGAGAGAAAAGATGTAAGAAAGTATGAAACTAGGCTTCTTTCTTTCTTTTTTTTTTTGGAATAAAAAAGAAGAAAATTGTGATTAGGAGAAAGAGAGAGAGAGAGAGAGAGACTAGACTTCTGAAGATAGATGAATAACTAAAAAAGGAGAGGAAAGAATGAGAGAGAGAGAGAGAGAGGGAGGGAGAGAGAAAGAGAGAGAGAGGGAACAAGTTATTATATTGCTTTTAGTAAATTGAGAAAGCTGTGAATTTGTTTACGCTTGCTGCTTATATTATATGGGTGTTTGATGTAAGGCATCAAAAAAGGCTAATATCGGTTTCCGTATTTTTTAGCTTAACAAAATGATAATAATAATAATAAATCGATGATAATTTTTCTTTCATTTTTATTTTAATTTTAATTTTAAAGTATCATTTTAAATTTTAAAATATCAATGTTTTCTTTCCTGTTCACTATCGATATTTTCTATCCGGATGACAATAGCATGCGTTTTTATTTCTAAATATATACGATTAGTAAGAAAAAAGTGTAATACTAGTATAATAATTAATTAATTAATAATAATAATAATAATAATGGTAATAATAATGATAATAATAATAATAATAATAAAATAGTTAATAATAATAGTGATTAAATAGTTAATAATAATAATAAACAAACAGATAATAATATAATAATAAATAAATAATAATAATAATAAATAATAATAGACATAAATAGGTAAGTTAAATAAACAAATAAATAGCAATAATAATAATAATAAATAATAATAGACACTGCTACTATAACAAAAAAGAAAAAAAAAAGTTAGATATTATTGGTTAACATTTTGTGTGTGACATTTTCACTACTATGAATAAGTATTGAGCGAAACAGGCCTATACGCTTTGCTAGTCGAAAGCCTAAGGCCATAACAGCAGTAATATAATGTTGGCAGTGAAAACAACAATGAAGCAACGACGATGACAACGATGACAACAACGACGAGACGATAGTGATAGTAATGATGATGATGATGATAATGATGACTACCCACATAGCTTAACTTTGGCATTTTTATCTTACCTCATCATTCTTTTTTTTCTTTAAAAGAAACTAATTCACTTTTTTATTTTCCTTTTTATTAAAATTCTTTTTTTTTTTTTTTGCTTCTAATTTAATTTCTTTTACGCTTTCTTTGTTGTCATTTTTATTCTTCTATCTTTTTAATATGAAACTTAACGAAAAATTCTTCCTATATTAAGAGGGGAAAAGTGAGAAAGACGAAGAATTCATATTTATGTTCAATCATCAAATGGCAAATGGGGTAGTTATACCAACAAATTTTTGCTCCTAATTTGAGTCCCTTTCGAAGTAACATTCATTCATTTATTTATTTCCTGTTTGTTACTTGCTATTCCTATTGCTACTTTTTGCTAGCCGGAATACCGGAATGCATCGGCCATGTACCATCAGGCAATTGACACCGGATGAACCTTCCACATCTGCATCTTGTAAGTATATTCTAAAACAAGAAAAACAAAAATCACACAAAAAAAAGAAAGAAAGGAAAATGAATTTAAATTTTTATTTTATAATAATTTTTCAGAAATTTTAATTCAACATAATTTATTTATCCATTCATATTTTTAATAAATTTATATACATTTATAAAATTAATTTATTTATAAAATTAATTTACATCTATTTCATTTTCTTTTTTTTTTTCCTTATAGCTTTAGGAATAATTGTTTTTTTTTTTCTTCTCAGTAATATTCTTAAATATATTTTTCTTTTATCAGTATTAATTGTTTTAGTTAATATTGATTTTTCTTATTTCTCTCATTTTCATTATTAATTATTATTTAATCAGTATTAACATAGTTAAAATTGTTATAACTGGATTATTATTTAAACTATTTAATAATAAATCAATAAAACAAATAAAAATATTAAAATTGAAATCTGTTTGCTATGGCATACGTTTTTCCTCTATAAATAACCAATAATAGCAATAGCAATAGTAGTAGTTAGTTAGTTAGTTAGTGTAGAGGAAATATTGTGATTAAAATCTCTTTTAAAAGTTTCTCTAATTCTATTTCATTTCTCTTGATGATTCATTGATAGATAGAAATAAGTTGAAAAGAAAACGAAGTCATATATTATTGTTATATTAGTTTAAACATTTTGCATATATTAAGAATTTTAAAATATACTATCGTCATCATTATCCTTATCATGAGAATTCTTCAAAATTAGCTTTAAATGATTAATTGCTAGTAAGCATTTGAATGCTAACAAAGCTAGTTGAAATTTCACTAGACTACTACTACTACTACTACTCTTTAGTGATTAACCAACCAAATATATATATATATATATATATGTATATGTATATTTTCTTTTTCAGATGGATTCAATGATTTCCGTAATCGTTTTCCGGATTTATGTGAAAGTTCTACGAAACGACAAGAAAATGTGGAGAAAAATGTAATGGGTAATCATATTCTAACAAGCATATCAAATCCATGTCTTTCAACCACTAATGATGGTCCAACTCAAATTCTTCCATTCCTTTATCTTGGTTCACAACAAGATGCAATGGATTCTAGCTTATTATCGGTAATATTTATCACTTTATCAGTTATCTAGATATTTGCTCATTTTTTTTTTATCAGTTACATCTTTTTTTTTATTACAAGTGATAGTAATAATTGCAGAAATATGGTATCAAATATGTGATAAATCTTAGTGTAAATTGCCCTGAACCAGATATACTAAAACAAGAAGGTCATTTTATGCGGATACCAATTAGTGATACTTATCAAGCGAAATTATTACCACATTTTGAAGATGCTTTCAAATTTCTTGGTAAATCTTTCTTTACTTTTTCTTAATTAATTTTCAAATTTCTTTATTTTTTATTAATTAGTTAAATGATAATATTTGATTTTTTTTTTTTTTTTTTAAATTAATTATAGAATGAAATTGGTTTGCAGATAAGGTATGTGAACGTGGTTCTGTAGCATTAGTACATTGTCTTGCTGGTATTTCTCGAAGTCCAACATTGGCTATCGCATATATGATGAGACGAAATAATTGGACATCTGAACAAGCATATAGGTTAGCTTCGATAGCAGATATCACAAATGATATCGGCTATTTATGATCTTAAAATTACTACTTTAGGCTGGCTATATATGTATATATACATTGATCGTATATTCAAAGCAAACTTGGATATTTACAATTATACTATGGCTGTCTGCATTTTATACGGAACATAAACATAAAACACGTATATCGTGTAAAAGTATCACGTGCGTAACAGCATCTTGTGGATTTACGAATGGTTACGTACACGTTTATACGGCACGCAAGATATGCATGTTAATTGTACAAACGTGTACGATAGCACCGTTCAGTTTATGGATTTGACATGGTTATGCACATGTTCATCATATGCGGCATCAGAAATATTTATATTTCCTAAAAAATTATTCTTTTTCTGGTCCAAAAAAGAAAAAAAAAGTTTTTCTAGTTTGATGAACTCGAATAATTTGCAGGTATGTGAAGGAACGTAGACCATCCATTTCACCGAATTTCAATTTCATGGGTCAATTATTGGAATATGAGGCACGATTACGAGAGAAAAATAATTTAAACTTATCGTCTAAATCCAGCGAACATGACGAAGAATGTCGAAATGACAACAATACTACCGTTTCGACATCTTTCTTCACATTGTCCTCTGTTTCAAAATCCAACTTACCTGGTGATATACGTCCAGTTCAGGTGATCTTGAGATGCTTCGCACAAGCAAATCATATTTCATTCCATCTATATTCAGATTAGACTATCACTACTTTTTCTGTCTTAGATGATTCGTTCATTCATCATTGGACCCTCAAAATATGTTTTTTTTTTTTTTTTATGTGGAAAAACATGGAAAGAAGATGATGGAAATTATAGAAGGTAGTATGTCTATGAAGCTTGTGTTAAAATGAGATCGAATATTTCAAAAAATTTTACATTGTATCAGTAAATCAAGAGTTAGCTTTAGAGTAGGAAAGAGTAATACTTTTTTACTGAAATAAAATAGACTAGAATATGTTAAATTGGTATGTGTTTAGGAATGTGATAACACCGAAAATATTTCAAAATTGGGGAAATCGATCAGTTGTGATACATTATCTCAAAGGATATCATCATATAAACCACAAAATTTTTGGGATAACGATTGCAGTCGGCCATCTTCAAAGACTAACGAGAATGGTAAGCGTGTAATGGAATCAACATGTCAACATTTATTGGATCGACCAAGAGTTTTGGATGGATTAAAATCTAGGAAAGCTTTAAGCATACCAGAAAAAGTAAATGAGGTATGATATATATGTTAATGCAAATTAAAAAAAAAAAAAAAAAAAAAAAAACAGCTTCTTTAAAATTAATTGAAATGAATTAAGAAAGCATAATATTTTTCTTCATTTATTCTTTATCTATTTATTCCATTAAAAATAATCCTTGAAAAGCTTTAAAAAAAAAAAAAAAAAAAAACTCTTTTCTTCACCCTTTGATTATTTTAATGGATAATTTTCTAAATGCAATTAACAAAAACATCACTAATTATCAATTGTTATAGGATTTACCATCACCATCAACAGAACTACAAAAATTATCATTTACACATTCATCGGATATATCTAATTCTGCATCAAATCCACTCTTTCTGAGTACTAATCATATGGATGAATCTAATTCCATATGTATAAATTCTACAATACTATCAACATCACAAATTGATCATTATTCAGCTGAAAATTTCACATTTAACTCATGTGATCATTTATCAATTCCATCGACATCATTATCATCACCATCACCATCATCATCATCATCATTCAGTACCTATAATCGAAATAGGAATCATCGAATAACAATGGGTCATAAATTTTTAACACGTATTAGTCATTATCTTCGAAAAGGAACAACTTATCAAATGAAACATACTAGAAGTATTACAATTGGTGGTAATATTGCTAAAGATAATATTATTGGATGTAGATCAATTCTACCATCATCAATTCCTACTTATTCTTCGTCATTATTAATTAATAACAAATGTGATGCATCATCATCATCATCATCATCATCATCAAATGCTTCAATTGATGATATGTTACGATCGAATAGTGTTAATTCTTTGGATAAGACTGATAAACATGCAACAGCTTCAACAGCATCACGTACACTTCAAACGTTACGTAGACGACGAATGTTAGAGCAACAACAACAACAACAACAGCAAGATCATTCTCAATTTATCAATGTTACAGAAAGTAATGATAATGGTGATAGTAATGCTAATGCTAATACTACAGAATCAATTCTCGAATCATCACGAACATTTCGTGAAACTGATCGTGATTCTATTAGTTCTGCAAGTTCTTTAGAAATATTAGTTCAATAGTAACCATAATGTTTTCATGTTTGATAGTCATTTGTTTTTTTTTTTTTTCTTTTTTTCATCTTAATTTAGAATATTAATTGGATATAAATATTATTCAAAAAAAGAAAACTATGGAATAAATTATACGGTAAACAAATGAAGTATTGTTAATTGTTTAGTGATATGATTCTTTTTTTTTTTTTTTTTTTTGGATCAAAAAATTTGAAAAGATTAGTTATTTGAATGATAATTTTAGCTTATTTTGAATTTTTTTGTTTAATACAAAATTTGTTTCTTTTTTATATTCCTATCTAAAATTTTTTCTGATATCATCATAAATTAACATAATTACTTAGCAAACTGAAAAATAGAATTCTCTTTTTGTAATGGAAAAAAAAAAAAAAAACTGATTTTATTAGCTATTATCTTTTTTTTTTTGCTTTTTGTTAGCCTATTTGTTTAGCTAATTAAAAAACGATAACTTTTATTTTTTTTTTCTCCTTCCATCTTATTATAATCTTTAAAATTTGCATACAATACCAAAGCTATTGTTGTTAATATTATTTATGAATATGAAACTTTTTGCTAGCTGTAGAATTTTTCAATATTTCAAAAGAAAAACGAAAAAAAAAAAAAACTAAGAACAAATAATTGTTAGATTTATTTGATGTTTTGTCATCATTGTTATCATCTCAAAATTTTAAATGATAATACATTGTATTGTTGAAAGCAAAGAAAAAAGAGAAAAGAATGCAAATATTTGCATATCAAAAGGAAAAGAAAAAGTTAGAATTTGAAAAATGATAGCCAAAAGTTTATAATCATTAATTTTAGTTTTAATTGTAGAAAAATGAATTTCCTAATATTATACTATAGTATCATTTTGGTTAATTTTGTTTCTTCTTTTTTTTTCTTTTTCTCTTTCTCTCTCTCTCTCTCTCTCTCTCCCTCCTTCTTATTTCCTCCTTTCACTTTCATGATATTATTGCTATTAAAAAAGGAAAAGACTAAATTGTATGAAACAGTATATCAAATATGAATTCATTCAAGCAGGAATTATTCCAAATTTAGGCATTCATTTATATTTATAATAATAATAATAATAATAATAAAATAATAATAATAATAATGATAATACTAATAATAATAATAAAGAAAGAAAGTATAATAATCATATTTGGATGAAATATTTCATTTCATTGTATTCAATGCTTCATTCAAGAAAAATAAACAAAAAAATCACCTCGAAATGATTTGATTCGTTGTAATTTTATACAAAATTGAAATAGTGCTTTCTTGCTTTTTATTTTATTTTGGTGCTTTCATAAAATATCGAAATGTTTCCTTTTTTTTTTTTTTTTTTTATTTTCTAATTTTTTCTTTTTTTTAAAGGAATTATTTCAAATGCATTCTATGTTTATTGTGATAATAGCATTTGGCACCAATTCAAAAGACATTTCATTTCCTTTTCCTTTTTTTTTGTTTGAAGCAAAAAAAAAAATAATTGACACTGAGAATTATAACACTGAGAAAATTTTACATCAAATTTTTACAACAAATTTGATCATAATGATTTTGCCAATAAGATTTTGGATTTTATTATTATAGCAAAAAAAAAAAAAAAATCTTTTTTTTCCTATGATGATGAATTTCCAGAAAAAGAATATCTCATAATGCTATAAGTTAGTTAGACAAAAAATATGAATAAGTTGTCTTGCTGTACCAATATATGTATGTATGTGTTTATCATTGCATTATTTATTCTCGAAAGACAAAATAAGCATGAAAGTTGAAATAGTGCACAAGTGAAACATAAACAGTACGAAACAAACAACTGAAAGGTATGAGTGGCATATTCACATTCATTTTCATTACCTAAGTTGAAAGTTGAACTTCGTATAGACCCAGAAAAAAACAAAAAAAAGAAAATCCTGAGAATTACATTTTTTTGCCAATTACCATTTTCATTTCCTTCCTGAGGTCTTTCTTATCATCTAAAAAAAAAAAAAAAAAAAAAAAAAAAAAACATAAGTGATTAATTTAAACAACAGAAATTAAAACAAACAAACAAACAAACAAAAGTCTATACACAGATTGGAAATTGTCCATTTTGCTATTTAATAATAATCAGCATGACATTTATGATAAAACAACAAATAGCCTTGAGATGAAAGGACTCGTTCCGTAGGTACTTTTGTAACTTTTTGATCATCACATTGAAACCACTGATTACGTTGATGCCGGATGTAACATGTATAATGACCACTTTCCATCGTACCCAAATGATTCACAACTGCAAACAGTTCGTATCTGAAATAATTCTCTCTATACATAATTTGACTATTGATATCAGATAATTACATACACACACACAAAAAAAAAAAGAAAATTCAGGATCATTTGAATTTAAAAAATTCCATCTACCGAACAAATGCTAACAATCAAAATATTACACTTTTGTAGATGAAACATTGCAAATAAATAACACTATCAACAGGTCAACCAACTATCATGTTAACATTTTTAATTCAACGGAAGTCCTAAAAATGCACTTCCTATCGTCCTTTAATAAAAACTTTACCAGCTAATAGAAAATTATCCTGTATACCTCCTTCATTTAATCTAATAAATTGATAAACCAAAATGCTAATGCCAGTATATATTATTTCCGGTAATAAAATCATACTTATTTCGATTTGTTGTAAGCAAATCGGTGACTATACTAGTTCTGCTCTCTGGAGCACCGCTGGAACGTTCACGAAATGAAGCCGTGAACGGAGTCATATCAATAAATTGAGGATATTTGATTTTTGTGTCCATTTTCTTCCGATCTTTGTGACTATGCTCAAAACGCTTCAAATGAAAGCAGGCAACCATTGGAAGAGTTTTTAAGGTGAGTTGCTTCGTTGACTCTTCGTATGTTTCACAACGAGCACATTTGGTTTTTGCATTACTTCCCAAATGTTCGGGCATTATATACCTGAAAGTAAATCGTCAATTTCATGATCTACATTAATCTCAATTTACAAAAACTTTAACTTCTATTTCTACTTTTGTTTATGTATTAGATAGAGTTGGTAGTAGTTGCTGCTGCTGCTGCTGCTACATGCATCTATTCTTCCCTATTTTTGGAAAAAGAAAAATGACTTACCTATGTAAGCAATCTTCCAAAGTAATTTGTTGTGGTGAACCAGAACTACTGCTGGGAGAACGTAACACTTCTTGAGCCACATCAAGTGATATATCCCAGAATGGGTCAACAGTTGTTGATACACATCTAAATATTCCTGTTAAACTAATAATCTTACGTTTCACTCTTCTACATGCTCACTAAGTTGTTTCTTCTCAAATAACTTTTACTTTTTTTTAAAAAAAAAAAACTAATCAATAACATCACATAAGCATACCCACAAATTGAGCATGTGAGATCAGATTGTAATTTGCCGGTAAAGATCCAATCAATAATACAATTACATTCATTTGGCGTTGAAGGAAGTGAGCTACCTGTAATAATAGCTCTTAAGAAACCAGTCGTAAACTAATAAAATCTGGTAAACTCATAAAAAAAAAGGACTAACTTCCGGAATGTCGATGAAGTACATCAAGGGCAGCGATAAAGAATTCATGTGCATCCTGTTGTTCGTAGCCAGCCAAATGCCTTGCATGTGTCCAGACAAGATTCAGAAATCGATTTGGCTTGTAAGGTGTTACATCACCTTTGTAAAACTCCTAGAAACATCCATAATAATAAGCTGACAACAATAATATGCAAAAAATGTGAAATTTTATCAATGACATTTTACCAAAAATTGATTGAAGTAAAACAGAATCATTTTAACATATTCTAACTTTTCACATAGCAAATACTTGGATAAAATTGTTGCAGATGCAATTCGCTTATAAAAAAAAAAAAAAAAAACCTTCTAAGAGATAATTCTATCAGCAAAAGAATTAATATAAAAATGGAGAAAGATCTAAGGAATGCAAACTGCAACAAATTTTTAGGGAAGAAAAACAACTAAATTCAATCCATTTCTGCTAAAAACTAATTTAATTCATACCCGCTCACTAAACCAATATCAATCCAGGCATAATGAGTAATAGATATGAACAAAACTTATCATTGAATATAGAATTACCTGAAAAGTATTAGCAAGTTCACACATGAGACACTGAGCTTTGCTATGTGATGACGATGACGCACAATGATGCTGATCAGTAAGGAAATAATCCTTTAAATGTGGAGTATGTACAATAGCTTGTATAATACAATTCATGAAACACGTATTCCCTAAATTCACCAATCCACGTAAACCTATAATGAAAACTATGTCGTAAATCATAGTTCCAATATTTGCAATAAATGATAAATTAGGTTAGTAAGCACAAAATTTAGACAATTTTAGACATTAATTTATAGTTTATATCATATTATATGATATAGTTGCATAATGGTTAATAATAATATTACTTGCTAGATAATACCATAAACTAATATATTTAATACTGAAATTACCTCTGATACTACTCCTCGAAAATCGAACCATTCGAGTTGGATCATCATGACATACATCAACAACAGCTGCACCTGGATACCAAATACTCCGAGTACTTAAGTTTAATGATCGTCGGCAACCATTTTCGGCATCACGTCGAGCATCCTCCATACCACGATCGTATACAAAATCACCACATTGGTAACAATAAATAAAACCTGTTTCAACAGAAACCGCTGCAAATAGAGAAAAAAATATTTTTAAAGGATTTCACTTCACAAATGAGAATTATTAGTTGTAGAAAGCAGGAAAATTACCTTACCGAAGAGATGCTCTTTGGCTGCCATATGATCGTGTATATGTGTTAAACATGCAAATGTTGAACATTGACAACATGCGCACATTAATGCATTCAATCGTGTTTTACACTGAATACATCTAATATATCTAGCCTGCAAATAATTACTGTTCTTACTGAGAGTAATATAAACAATGAACAGATAAATAATTACTGACAGTAATATATGAAAAATGAATAGAGCAACCGAACAACTTTTTAGTAAAATAGAAAAATTATTGCTACAATGATAAATCTCAAAATTAGAAATGTATTCAAAGAATTTATACTTTAACCATTTATTAATAAATTAAGCTTATGATATTAATAAATAGCTAAAAATAAATTGAAAGATTAACAAAATAGCATATGCTTACAATATCTTTTACTCAGCAATATAAAACATTAGCAAATGAACTGTTCTTTCTACTTTAGTAGTATCATATCAATATTTGAATTAGATTTGCCATAGAATTTTAGTATATGTAGTTGACTTAATCCTCAATATTATTTAACTTAAAAATCATCTTTTTTTTTTAGATCAGAAATTTTTGAAGCAGTTTATACTTCTCACGACTACATAGTTGTCATACATGGAGAAATGCCTAATCTAATTATATATCATTTCCAATACAGAAACATGTTGAAATATCAAATATACTTCATTACTATATTTTTCAGTACACTGATCAATCAATCAATCAATCAATCGATCAATCGAACATTCAATTAATCAATCAGACATCAATTAAAACTTACATGAACTTCTCGTGCTTTAGCATTATTGGGAAATATAACTGCATAAACAACACTATTAAGGGTTTTCGATAACGCTCGCTGATTTATACCAATGTGTTTACATGGACTATTCATCGATCTCCTGAAAGTATATCATTTTGATATAAAGAAATCAGAATTGATATTACTTGAACTATTGGGACAATTTAAATTTGTAGTTATTTGTTTGCTTCTTATTGCTCCAGTGCTGTTGCCGTTATTGCTCTCGACTTTCTTATACATAAGAACAGTTAGAATTCAAATTAATTTAGCTTTCAAAGAGTTTCAGTAAACAAATAATAAGGAATTCATATAACTGCCATAAAAAAGGCAAAATCTTAATTTCCCAGTTTAATGCGTGCGAATATTGAGAGAATTGATATTAGTAACGTTTATATAATATAAGGCACAATGCTCTAAATTGTAAAGTAAAGGGGAACAATGGAAGTAAGTGCGCGATTTAAGCTGCCATATGATGAAAAAATGGCTCCAAAATTGTTCATCGTTATATTAGACTGAGAAGAAACAATTGATACTACCGTACGAATGAGGTAAGAAGCTTCATTCTCGACAGCAAGAGTCGAACAACGAATCGACCTAAATAAGCACTCTTAAGCAGCAAGTTTCCAGTCTGTTTTATTATCAACCATTTTCATCCAAAAATGTAAAAAATAAGCACTGATGTAAGAAAACATTGATGTATTAAGATGTGATGCCAAATTAAAATATCACAATTTATTTTTCTGCAACAACAATTATTCCAAATGTAAATATAGCCAACAAGTAAAAAACAATGGCAAGAATGCGACAACACTTTAATAACTTAACTATACATATCTTACTAGAATTAAACAAAATGACCTTATCACACCAAATGTAATAAACAATGGCTACTGTCATGACATCTGCAAACCATTGTAAACCTGAAATTTCAGATCGGAATAGCATCTTTCTTAACACATCTAGTGATGAAACTACAAATTTCAAAAAAAAAAAAAAAAAAACGAAGTAAAGAAGATTGCCATCAGTTCTTGCCTAATTTACTTAGCAGACAAAGTACCCCTAACCTCAGTAAAGACAAGAATTTTACCTCTAAGCTATTTGAAAATGCCGCTAAGATTAGTATAATATAAAAGCATACTTTTGGCTGAAAAGATTCTTGTTTCAGTAGTGTTTCAACAATTTCTTTCTGCTCAGGAGTTAATTCTCCACGAGGAAACTCGACATCAACGGTTATATAGAGAATCCCTTTCTTATTATTATTGGAATACGAAGGTAATCCTTCATCCTTTTTTCTTATTTTTGCACCTGGCCAAGTTATCTTTTCGCGCGCAACCTATAAAATAGACTAGTCATTTGAAACTACGGCAATTTATTTATATTTTATGGGGATGGATTAATCAAAAATATCCTCCATAATCCTTTACAAGTACCTTTTTTTGGCAAAGATTTAAACACATATTACATTTGCAAAATTTTATTTAAAAAACGAAGAGTTTATGCATGATAACAGCTAATTTGCAAAATTCTACGATCCAACTGACAACATTTCACTAACAAGGAATGTGTTGTAACAAATAATGAAAGGGAGGTTTCAATAAGACTAAGAATGAAATACCTAATATTTCAATATAATATGAAATGTAAAACTTATTTAAAATATTGAATCTGAAGATATATTCAAAGCAGAGTAAAAAAATAAATTTTTAGCTTACTTCAACTTTATGTCCATCAAGATGGGTTATTTCCGTTTTAAAGCCCTTTAGTGCACTTTCCAATGAAATAGTGATGTTAGTGTATAGATCCAAACCACGTCGCTCAAAAATTGGATGCTTATCGATTTTGATTACAAACTTCAGATCACCCGGTTCACCCTCAATATGTGGCTCACCTTCACCTACGAATGTTTGCACATGTCCTTCATCCACACCCACTTCAATCTCAACCTAAAATACTTTAGAAAAACATAAAAATCATTTACATTCATTTGAAAAAAAAAAGTGTAAGTGAAGGAAGATTCATCCAATAATAAATGAGAACTGAAAAAAAAAGTCCGATGATTAATTATATCACGATAACATTTATAACAATAAATTAAAATGATTGAAGAATAAGAGTCTTTTACCTGAAAGAACTGATTCTACCAAATAAATGACTTAATAATATCAACAGTAATATTTACATCCCTTTTTTCTATTATTAGTGACATGAATATATAAGGTGTGTTTCTAGGATCAAGATAACATACCTCAAGAAAATGCGTTTCTTGCACCAGCATAACATTTGGACATTCATCACAAATTTTCACTTGAAACATCTGGAATCTACCAGCACCCAACTGCTCGGTACGCATTTCATGACGACAGTTACATTTTCTTGTACCTGATGTCTGTTTGTATAATGATTTTACCCTGTAATGACATGAATTTTCCATGAAAGTCCTCAGGATAATAACTCAAAATGCATTTCTGACAACATATTTCATATCCTTTTTAAACACCAATCAATCTACTATACTTTACCAAATTCTAATAGTTACTGCATTTAGTCAATAACGAACTCATATAAAGTGCACGAGGCTTATAAAATTCATTATTAAATTATTTTCATAATTACTTTGAAAATGTAAAAATTTAATTATTCGTCCAATGTCATTAAAGAAACAAGAAAGAAGATTAAAACAATATTTTATGAACCTTTTTACTTCTGCAAAATTTCCATTATACACTTCTTCGAGAGTAACCCATAAGTCCATAACCACATCAGCACCACGAAGTGTTCCCTCTTCACGGTGTCTGCTACGAGAGAAATCTCCAAAGAATGAGGAAAATGGATCGTAGAAATTTCCGCTGTCACCATCACCTGCATTTTTCAAGCCTTCTTCACCATGAAGATCATATGTTTTCCTCTTCTCATCATCGCTTAAGACCTATAAATAAGCTACTAGAGAACAGTCCTAAATTTTGATGCAACATTTATCTATATGAATAATAATATCATCAACAACAAAAATATTGGACAATAATCCAATAATTACTTTAGCCAAAATGTAGGAAACAAAATTCACATGTTAAAAAAAAAATACACTAACCTCATAAGCGGCACCTATATCTTGGAATTTTTCCTGTGCCAATGGATCATTATTTCGCTTATCGGGGTGGAATTCTTTAGCAAGTGTTCGGTACGCTTTCTTGATTTGATTGCGACTTGCACTACGTGGCACTTTTAAAATTTTGTAAAAATCTCGTCCAGCTGATATCAGCATTAGCTGATGAAAAAGACACAGTGGTAGGAAAAAAAATGAGAAATCCATTAGCTCATTACCCGTTATCCGAAATATCCAGATAATTATCGAGCAAGTCTGTGTGATTGATTAATAAATAATTACTACAACATTAACACCTAAAATAAGATATAATCTGCATGTGTTGCATTTGAGCAATAAATCAATTACGATTACTTGTCCATTCCGTAATAATACAAAATTCCGGTACAGTATTTCTAATGATGGAGAAGAGCATATACGAGCGATACTAACTACGATTCCCTGAAACTACTTATTTCTTTTTGTCATTATCGAACTAATATCTGCCTTTTTTTAATGATGCTTTATTTGTAACATTCGTTCAAAATCACTAACACAATAAATGCATAACACACACATATCATAAATTTCATAATGTTCAAAGCATATATTTCGAACAAATATGTTGGAATTTACATGATAAAAACAATATTTTACACAATTAAATGACAATTATAACGTTAAAAAATTTAAATTCTGACACACACAATAATATAATAATAATAGCAATAACAATAATAAATTATGATGACGTGTCTAAACACTCTAATGTAAATAAAAGCACACAATTTAAAGAGTAAAAAAAAGAAATGCAAATATCAAAAAATTTCAATCATTGATTATAAATCAGAAACTGAGCCCTCCATCAGTAAACAGCTTGTTACTCGTCAGCATAAACAATATTTTACAGTATCGGTACTATCCGTATAACATTGACAATATTAAACTCCACCCTATAGGCTATTTCGTTAGGCGGTGAATGATTTCTTTTTTTTTCTTCTTTTTTTTTATTAATTTATTTTTCATTTTAAAAAATATTTTCATTTAAAAAAAAAAAAAAATAGTAGTATAATTTACTTTAAATTATAAACTATATAGCATTTTTTTGTCACTCATTTTTTCAAATTTTTTTCTTCCTTTTTTTTTTTGTATTTTAAAATATGATGAAAAAATTTTTTAAACTATTAAAATGAATAAATAAGAGAGAGCGTTATAAATTTTTTATTACTAAATTTTGTTTAACATACATATGACATTATTTTGTAAGTTATTAGATAGCATTTAATTTTCATTTTTTTTTTCCATTTATTAAAATAAATGAGTAAGAAAGAAGTTTGTAAATTTTTCATTCATATATTGACTTACGTATGATATTATTCTATTATTGCTCAAACTACACTTCTTTTTTCTTTTCTGATTTTGAATTTCAAAATAATAATTGTTTATTATAATTTAATGAAAAAGAAAAAAAATTTATGAAATGTGTTTGTTCACGTTGTGATCTAGTGAGAGTAGCATAATGGAATGTCCGTGAAAAACGGTCGCCATAGGTTGGTTGATGGATGTATGATTGGGCGTAAGGGATTATACGCGATGTGTTGTCTGATTTACTGGTAGACGATGAGAAACTAAGTGGAATAGCGCAAATAATTGAATGATAAGTGATAAGGACAAGTGATAAGTGATAAAATATGACAAAGTGTAAAAAACATTATATAAGTTATCAATGTGTCACTTTTATTCCCGAGATAAATGAATGATTTTATTCTTGCTGCCTCAAATGTTAGTTTTAACTTGGTGAAAAGAGAAAGAGGGAGAGAGAATGATTATTATAATGTAACTGAAGGTATATTTGATTAAATGGTAAAGTGAGGAGTGATAAGGTTTGAGAAATATGCAATGAGTATTGCTTAAGTTATGCAAATGTTAAGTTGTTGATAATTGATTTTGATTATAGGTTAGCAAATATTCTTTTAGATATACTTTAATATTGATTTAGTCGATAAGTAGGGAATAATATGGTACTTAACAATGTGTTTGTGTAAATTACTTTATAAAATTATTAATGCTAGGAATTTTTTATTGATGAGATACCTAGTAATATTTTTTGATTAATTGGTAAGTAACCAATGTTAAATATTTTGCGGTACTATTCGGCGCACATTGTTTATTGGTTCTCCACAACATGTGCTACTAATTTGTAAATAATTACCAATTAATGAATTGTATTGATGAATAATGTGCAAATACTGGTAATGAGTATGGTATGAATAGTTGATAATCCAATAATTTAAGCTTTGCTAACGCCTTTTCTACCTAGCATGTGTGTTGTTTTCCCAAATTCTTTTGAATTCATAAGTTTTCCTTATTAATTTCTTAACCCTCTCCAAGCTATATTCCAGATTTTTACAACAGATGCGTGTTTATGGAAATAAGTTATTTACATAGTTACCGAAAATTGCGTCTAATTCGTAGCAATATGTGTGCAGTAATGAATTTTCTGCATTTTTTCAGAAAAAAGAGCGACATTTTTGATAGAATTAGAAGGGAATGGTGGCGGCAGATCCAATATTAGATGAGAATGTTCCGGAGGAACCGTCCTTTTCAGACAGCGAATATGGCTTTGTAGAAAGCGCAACTGATGAAGGTATAATATAATGTTCTCTATATAGAGGACAAATTTCACGAAAATGCTTGCTTAGGTTCGATCGGGTGGAAGAACCTATCTTTTATCGCTTTTAATTTTTTTCTTTGTTCTAGTTTATTTTATAGAGATGAGACATTCTAATAATCTTTTTCAACTGCATTATCTAGATATTTTAATTGTGCCTTGAAAGGTAAAGAAAATATGATTGTCGAAGAGGTCAGCATTGTAGTGCTCACTACATGTATTGCGGAGGAGCGCCAATTAGCCTTAATATTTGTTTGAAATGATTAAGTATTTTGGGAATTTTCAGAATTAGTTGGAGATATATTACGGAAGAGGCCGTCTTTGAGTGAATATGACCACTGTTGCATAATAGTTTCCGGCATACCGATAGTCGGTGAAAATCGTTTATCGAAATTAAAGAGTGTACTGGGTAAAATTTTCGGCCGGATCCATCCAGAATTCAATGATTTCTATCCAGTTGATGATAATGGTTTTACAAAGGCATGTTGCAATATAAATATTTACCTAGTCATATTAAGTCTAAAATCAAAAACCAATCAAAATTTTCAAAAGTTGTGATGTAAGAGTTCTGACTGTGAATGGTCAAGGTTTCCTTCGAGTGATAGTGTAAATGAAAGTAATATCAAAGTTTTTTCTTGTAATAAAAGGAATCATATGTTAACCGTTGTAACCACTTGTTTTATTTCATTGGATTGGAATGAAAAAATACTTTAGTATCATTACAAAACCATTTTCTTTGCAAAAAGTATGTGCCAAAATTAATTCTGTATTGAAACTATAATTAGTGTAAACGGATGATGGATATGGAATATATTATATATCAAGTCTTAAGAGCAAAAAAAATCATTTGGTATTCATAATCCGATCAAAATTACTTAGAAAGCCTTAAAATTTTATAGTGCATTTCAGGGCTACTGCTTTGTGGAATATCCTGGGAGCGAGATAGCCGAGAATGCTACAGCAATATTGCATGGTTATCTCCTCGATAAAAATCACACATTTTCGGCTAATCTTTTTAATGATTTGAATAAATTCGAAAAACCAGATGAAGATTGGAAACCATTAGAACCTCGACCATATAACAACATTGTATCGTTTTTGTATTTTTTCCATTTTAACTTGTACATGAATGTATAGGTTCATATTTGAATTCTTAGTTGTATAAATGGAATGAGTTTCTAGGGTGACTTATGGTCTTGGTTACAAAATGAGAAATGCTACGATCAATTTGCTGTCCATTATGAGCGTGACGCACAAGGCTCTAAGTATGGCTCGACATCGCCGTTTGTCGGAGTTTACGAGTACCGAAAAGGACAAGATCCTGTGCCTGTCACGGAACGACATGTATATTTTACATAATTGGGCTTTCTTTATTATACTTTGCTAAAGAATGAAGATTAGATTTTGTTTGTTCATTAGATTAGTTTTCACTTATAAGTATTCTTTATTGCTGAGTAATTAGTGAACAGATATTATTTGATGCTATTAAAATAAATTTCGTTTCAGTATTGGACTGAAACAGTATTTAGGTGGTCTCCCAATGGTACTTTCTTTGTAAGTGTTCATCGTATGGGTATTGCATTATGGGCAGGAGCTAACTTCGAGCGTTTTGCTCGTTATTCACATGAAAATGTTATAATGCTCGACTTTTCGCCATGTGAAAGGTATGTATTGAAGGTGTTTTTCGAATATTTAAGCAACCATAAATCTAGGCACATTATCCAGTAATGGTTGTCAAGGAAATTTCTCTTTTTTAATATTGATTCTTACAAATTCTGTCGGTGAGAATATCATGGAGGTCTTGATCTGAGTTTTTGCAGCTATAGTATAGGAGGCATAATTGAATCTTTGATTTAAGTTATAAAAGCAAGAAATGAACATTTCTTTATAGATTTCTTGTTACATATTCATTACCGGAGAATCGATGGGCTGATGATACTAACTCTTTACGTATATTTGACACTATGACTGGCGAAATGCGACGTGGTTTTTCGTTGCTTACCCAAGAAGGATCCAATGAATTACCCTGCTGGCCATATTTCCAGTATATTTTAATGTTATTGAAATATTTTTTAAATATTTTTGTCTTGTACGGTATCATTACTTTTGATCAAACTATAACTGGTTATTTGTAACTGTTAAAGAGAACAATGAATGTCAACCTATAATATAAGGAAAATTAAATTTGATTTTTCAGATGGTCAGCAGATACTCGAGCTTTGGGACCGGATGAAACATATTTGGCTTGTCCAGAAGCGAATGGATTTGTGGCGTGTCCGAAACCTGGTGGTAATGGAATCAATGTCTATGAAACGAGGAATTTTACCTTATTAGACAAAAAGCATGTAGTAATTGAGGGTTTACGAACTTTCCGTTGGTCACCAACACGCCCCATTCTTGCATATTATTGTGACGAACGTGTAAGTGTTTGTTTTCATCCATTAGGTGGATAAAATAATTTACTGTTAATTTACTTGCCGTTTTTGCTTCACAATGGTGGGATTTTTTCTATAAAAGTGATGTTAAGACATCAGATAATGCACCAGCGGAAATTGGTTTAATGGAAATTCCATCAAAAACGAAACTTCGTGCTCAACGGATATTTTCTGTATCGGAGGCAGAACTGTTTTGGAATAAGAACGGTGATCGATTAGCCGCACATACGGAACGTTACCAAAAGAAAAATATCAAGACATCTGCAAGTGGAGCTGTAGAAGAAATTAAGTATACAGTAAGTTTCTATGATTATAACATCTTTTTTCTCAACACTTAGTTTTTAGTATTTGAAGTCGAATATGTTGCTTTTAAATATAGCCATTCGGAATTATGAATTGTGAAGAAACAACTTTCGAAAGAAGAATGACAAGATTTGATGGGGCTTTAAGATCTTGAAATCCCTCTTAGAAATGTAGTAGTGCTTATTTAAATGAAGCAGCTTATATAGGTTAAGAATAATTTAAATGAATTATTATAATCTGATGTTATTTATAGAATCCGACTTCACATATAGAAATTTTCGATGCAAGAGGGAAAGATATCTCCGTGCTTTCGATGCCTCTTTCCGAATCGTTTATAGCATTTGACTGGGAACCATCTGGTTAAACATTTTTTTTTCTTGTTCTGTTTTCTTGTTTTTTAATCGGATTCTATTGCGAATTCGAAGTAATGTGATTATTTAACAAAGCAGTTTATATGGCTGCATATATATTAAGTGGAAATCCTATAGTTTGCCGCGTTGAGATTGCATTTTAAAATGTAGATCAAAGTGCATCTACTGCTAACCGTCCTTGATGAATATACGCGGACTGTTTAGTATTAGTCCTGAGTAATCTTTATTTCAGGTGACAAATTTTGTGTGCTTGTCGGATCACAGCATAAATCAACTCCTCTTATATATTATTTGGACACAACCAAGCATGCGCCCCAGCTGATATCGAAATTCGAACCAATGGAACGGTTCAGTGATGTTCTTTGGGCACCAGCTGGTGGTTGGCTTGTTGTTTTTTCCGCTGGTACCGCATCGGGCAACATAATGTTTATTGATAGCAACGGAACGCGACCAACTCGTACCAATTTAGTTGAATATCCAGGCTTCAATAAGGTTAATCTAGTGATATATGAAAAACTGAGCTTTTCTGTCTGGATATCGAGGATGTGAAAGGAGTGAGAAAGAAAGGACTGCAGTCATTCACAATGTTAGTCCTTTATTTTAGGGAAGTTGGGATCCTACGGGACGGTATTTTACAGCAGCTTGTACAATTGGTGGTGGAAAAGGTGATACAGGTTATCGTATCTACACTTTCCAAGGAAGAGAACTGTACAGGAAACCGCTAGATCGGCTGATGCAGTTCAAATGGAGACCACGTCTATCGGTTAAATTACCTGATGAAACTATTAAGGTGGCTTTGTATTTTCTTTTTAGTGAGAAATGACATATTCATTATACTATTTTAGTTTGGTAAAAATGTGTAACATTCAATGCATTCAAAATGTTTGGGATGCATGTTACTGATTTAAGATTCGTTTGTGTCGTTACTGGAGACTATAAGTTATTAACCGAACTTATTTATTGGTATTAATACGAAGCTCTATTTATTATATTGGTGCTGTAAAATTATGAGTAAAAATGATTACTTTGCAGATGATTAGGAAAAATTTGAAGACTACATCAGCCAAATTCGAGGAAGAAGATAAAATGGAGCGTGGAAGGGCAACGAAGGTTTTTATTTATTTATTTTTTTTTTTTTCCTTTTTTTCACTTCATGGCCTTTGTTTGCAACTTTTATTCATTTTTTTGTACTAGTTCGAATATTATATGCGTATATTCAGGAAGTGAGCGAAAAACGCAAAAAAATTATGGCTGATTTTGTCCAGATCCGTAATATCTGCACGAAGAAATTGGCAGAAGAAGCAGAGCTACGCTTACAATTGAGAGGTTTTTCCTTCAAAACGGTTTATCTACTCATAGAGTGTTTTATTGTCAAAATTTTGTGCAAAAGGAATTTGAACTATACAAATTACCGGAAATATAAACAAATTAGAACGACAATAATAAATATGGTCAGTTTCTGTTTTCCTTCATCTACTTGGGGTATCTGTTCTTTATTGTTAAAAAAATTGCAGGTGGCTTAGACTTATTGAAAACAGACAATGAAGACTTAGTGGAAGAAACTATAACGGTACCTTTAACTACAGAAAAAGTGAAATTACAAGAAGCAACAATACCTGAAGAATAGAAAAAATAGGGCATTTGTTTTTGGTCGGAAAGCAACTTCCACTTTCCGACTCTTCTTTTCTTTTTATTTTGTTACGCTGCTTACCGAGTGTTCTCGTTTTTGCATCTGTTCTTAATGTTATCAAGTCCCTTTTTTCTTTCTAATTATTTCTGCGCTGTTATGTTTACAATTTGTGGTACTTCAGTAGTACCCAGTCTGGTTACAATCCTTGGTTATTATGATTTGTGCATACCACCACGTCTAAGGTATTATAAAGCAATGCTTTTCAGTTAGATGCGTTGTGATGTAGCTTATCTGTCTGCTTACTTTTATGAGCCTGTTCTGTTATTTGCAAGACTATTTTGTTTGCTGTTCCTTGTTATGGGTACTAAAATGACATGATCTTCTATAATCCTGACATTTGTTCTCAGTATATTCGAATGAGAACCAAGGAACCAAGGGCTAGTAAAATGGAGGACAGTAATAGTAGTAAGTACATGGCACTTGCTTATATAACCTAATATCTTTCAAAATATTTGATTTTAATGAGGTAATGTAAAGCGCGAATTGCGGAACATTTCTACAATATAGTAGACTTGATGAATCACTTTCCATGAGGATTGGTATTGGTTACCTAACAAAATTAGATGATTGAACAGATGTAAAACAGCTTCGAAAGATATCATGAATTAAGCATATCGCGGCATCAGAATAAATTAAGGAAAGCTTGCGGAAAAATAAGAAGCAGGTCGATCATGCTAACTGGAATACTTGCAATGTAGAATTAGGTGGAGGTTATTGGTCGATTAATGAATTTTTTCATTTCATTTTTCACTGGTACATAAAAGGTTGAGAGAAGATGGTAGTAAAATTTATTTACAAAACATATAAAGGCACATGGGAACAATGATGCAGAAATTTTTGTTCGTGAAAATCCGGGATTTGCTACTGCTATACCTCACATTTTCTAAATCTTCCATGTTACCAAAATATAGCTTACAAAGAATTAGATCATACTATTGCTAAAACAACAACATAACAACAATAAAGAAAAAAAAGACAAGATTTCACGAAGTAGTTTGGAATGGAGATCACATGGATAAGTGGTGCACTAAAGAATATTTATTGCCTCGAAAAAGATGCAATACGTTCGAAATACCGCTCTACGCACTCTTCTAGTTGTTTTGCATCCTGAAATTAAAATAAATTATTATGAGGACATTTACGCACTGCTTTTGCCTATTGCAGGACATTCACTTTTTGACAAAACCTATATATTTTGACCTACTTCATCTCTAGCTTTTCAAACAAAACGCTTTCTACATTATGCTATTACCTTCAAACTAAACTAATAGCTTCTAAATAATTAAATTGAGAATTAATGCGACACAATGTTAAATTCATCAACTTTATTGAAAAGTATTAAATAAAACTATAGAAAATTTAAATCTCAGTCGGGTAATAATGAAACTAGCACTGTCGTTAAAAAAAAATTAATTAAAGAATGTAAAGAGATTTAGAAAAGACATAGCTTACTTCTTTTAAAGTCACATCATCTCTTTTACTAATTAACCATAATACCCAATCAATTTCTGTAGCAGGTATTAAGCAATGTGAGTTTCGAGATGTTATTTTTTTTGATTCTAAAGTTATCTTCTTTTTGAGTGTTTCACAGGCTAGATGAAGATGATCGAACATTATTAGCAAATAAGCATACTGCGCTGCGCATCGATCCTGAAATATAATACAAACCATTTAAACATGATATTGGGAACAACAAACATTTATAACTATTTACCTAGTGCAATTTCTTACACCATACATAAAATTTAAAACATTATACTTCATAACAATTTGATAGCCATGGAGGTATATGCCACTGATGCTGAAGAAACACATAGGTTACTGTCCACAATATCGTGAAATCTTCCGGACATCTTCTCATGGCTACTTCCAAATATCCTCGTAAAATAGCCCAATGTCGTTCACGTAAACTATAAAAATATGAATTTCGAAATTAACTGCGTAAGATATTTTAAAAAATATACCAAACAGTTAGATCAACAAATAATAAGATAGCTCAACGCATAAAGATAAAATCATTTGAAAAAATTAAAGCAACCTGGGTATTTTCCTCACGAATTTTCGATTTTTGGCTACCCACCACGGTTCACCTTTCGGTGGTTTTGCATCCAAATGAATACATTCCACAGTAACCGCTTTTAACAATGGATATGGTTTTAAATCAAAAACCCTGAAAAATAAGACTTATTTAATTAAACGAAATATATTTGTTATAGTTAGACAAGAGAAGAAAATGATAGAATAACAAATTCTTACTTGCTCACTTCCCAAGCATAATCAAAGAGTTTCTTCTGAATGAGTTGCTCGAAAATTTCTTCAAGTTTGATAGGCGGTGGGATTGATTTCTTCTCTTTTGGATTGTAATTTGCATCGAATAATGCCAACCGGGCTGATGATAACAGCGCCCTCTGGAAACAATAAAAATAATTTATGATGTTCTATCCAATATCTACAAAAAATAAAAAGTATCTGTTCTCATATGTATAACGTTAAGAAATTTCGTACGAAAATTCACTTTTGAAATATCATTTAGCATCCAGATAACAAGAGCATTTTTGCCCATTTTCGGCTCAATCTTCTTCTGCTCATCTGCTGTTTCAATTTGTTCCGTTGGATTCTTACTCTTTTCCTTAACAAATATTTTAAATCAAATTACTAATAAATTTCAAAATTTTCATTTAAAAAAAGATATTTAACTTCCGTAAGAATAATATTTTACAAAAAATATTTTCACTAAAGTCAGATTTCCTTATGTGATCGAATCTAAACTATCAAAAGATACCAGTGATGCTGGAAGCGTAAGGAACTGATCAGCTTCTGGCAATAACGAAAGTAAACTGACAACAATACTAAGAGCACGACTACGACGAGATAATACATTTCGATTCTGTAGTTCTGACTGTAAACGACACGAATATTCGAGCATTGTTAGTGCTGCTACAAAAAGTAAGCTGTTGTAAAAAAAAATAGTCGCAGCAAAATTTGTCATCACAAATGTAACGTAAAATATAAACAACTATAATTATAGGTCAGTTTTATAATCTGAGAACAATATTCACTATCAAGATTTCTAATATTATATAAAGAATATTCAATAAAGTTTTGCACTAATCTTTTAAAAAAGATTTATAATGCCAACTATCATTTTAATCTGACCACTAAACATAGTTTTGACTAATAATTTCACCTCGCTGAAAGAGATCGCGTTTGACATGAAATGCATAGATTAGTTCGTAGAAATAGCCATCTTTACTGATATCTGAAGTGCGAGCGTTCGCTTTCAATATACTGACCACCTTAAACAATTAGAAATGACCAAGCATAATGTAAATTACTATCAAATGCTCTAAGTTTGGAAGCAATAATTTAATTCGGTGGCACACATTACTGCTTCCTAAATTTATTGTTTGTTCCAATTAAAAATCAAAATCACAAATTGCTCTCTATCGAATATTAATAAAACAATTTTTTTCTTTCCATTTTCTATTTCTTTCACTTCTCCTAGGAAAGATTCTAGCTAAAAGTCTTGTAATGTTTCTTTTTTTTTCTTTTTTAAATATGTAATACTGACCTGCTGTTCCATATTCCCGTAATTTAAATCGACAATGACCGCATTTTTCCTTTGCTCTATTAATTTCGCTAAAAGTTCTCTCAGACATATCCGACGGTTTTCCGGAACTGGATTGGAGAGAAGGGTGTTTAAGGCTTCTTCATATCGTCCCGTAATAAGTTCAAATTTAAAAACAGACGTATATAATCCGGGCTAAAACGTGTGTGAATTTGTGTGTAAAATTGGAACAGCATAAAATTATTATGCTAATAATAAAAGACTCGTAATTTTTTCCAAGAATCTAAAAAAAGAAGATTACCAAAACTTTAGTGCGCTTCGATTGCAGTGCTTCTTTCAAGGCACGTTTTGATAAATAAACTAGCTGTTCGTGAAAACCATGTGTCTCCATGACAGACATAACCTGAAACACTCAGTTACATATCTTAATTTCGATTACCATTTGTTTGTCCAGAATTCAGGACGTAACATAAGTAACAGATGTTAAATTACTTTGTTGAGCCATTCACAATGATATTTAAACTTACCTTCAATAGATATTGCAATTCATTATATGGTTCTTCTGAAAAATTACCATCAGAAGAAAGTACCCTATTAAGCGCTTCATCTTCCCGATTAATACCTTCCACTGCATCCAAGAATGATTGCAAAGCCTGCAAATAACAAATATTTCTTGGATAGAGGTAAAGTTCAAACCAAAATGGCGAAAAAGCGAAAAAAAAATACCTTTTCTGGATCTCCCAAACCAGCAAGTGCATAGCCTTCGAAAAACCGAAAAGCAGCATACAGTTCTGTTATATAAGGCTCATTCAACTGACAATAAGCCTAGAAAAGATAGTGTTAGCCCATTCACATATCCAATTATTTAATAAATTAAAAAGTAAAAAAAAAAAAAAAAAAAAAAAAAAAAAACGAACTTGTAGTGCAGAATACTGATGATAATTAGCCAAAAACCTGGCCAATACCATAGCTGTATTTTCTGGCCAAAGAACAACCACAGCGTCATTAACAATTCTATTAATAAACTGCGAGTACGCTGATGTTGATTGTTTCAGAGGCGACACATAAGGTAACTTTTCAACACCAATACCAGCTTTGTCTTCCAGACTTTCTTCTTCATCCTCCTCCGTATCGTCTTCTTCATCTACTAATTCCTTTAAAAAAAAAAATAATAATAATCAAACTTGGTAATAACAAGTAATAACAAAAAATTTAAAATGCTACAACATTCCACTTAAAATAGCATAGTTTCACATATTCCAGTTCAAATCTACTTCAACATTTATTCAAATTGTATGAGAAACGATGGCAATAAAGAAAACTGAATAACCTTATCCTGTGAATAACTGAGTATGGTTGGAATACCAGCACTTGCGAAAAAACCATCTGCTAGACTTATTTCATTATAATTATCACTGCAATTAACCAGCTTTATTTTATGCTTTATTATTCAAATTTCTTGTTGAACTTTGAATTAAACCATCTTTTTCATCGGATCACTTAAATCAAGTAAGTTTATTTTAGAGATAACAAAAAGATGAGCACTTACATAGAAATTCGCAGTTTCATTGTTTGCGATAAGATGCTAAATTGTCGATTCATATCATGAAGTGACTTCTCATGAGTAGTAACTGTAAGCCCCCATCTGGCATCTAATGGTATTGTCTCCTGAATATAGTAAGTATGACTGTTACTTTAGCTATAAGCTTGATCCTAAAAGATCAAAATCTGGTTAAATAAATTAAATAAGTTTAAGGCATATAATGAAAAGTCATTACATCCTGAGAAGAATAGATAGTTTTCACCAATTCCATTAGAGCAATAAAACATTGGCTAAGGGCTAATCTGTCATCAATTAAACGCTCGAAGTGGGTGGCTAACAAGCCAACTGTAAACGATCCATGAAATGGCGTTTCGGCTGCTGCTAAAACAAAACATCCATTTTAGCTAACAAATTGCTAAGAACACAACTAAAAAAACAAACAATTATTAATCTTTTTCAACAAAGACAGTCATGCATGTAATAATTTGCCATTGCAGATTAGTGAGACCTATAAATGGCTGTATTTTACATGTAGTTGCATTATTCAACTTTACAAAATAGCCTCACTGATTCTGATGCTAATAAATAACATACTGTCTAATTCAAAATCATCGACAGGTCTTAATTCGGTAAATTTCCGGATTGCATCCTCAAAAATATGTGAAACGGTTGGAAATGCATTCACGAACTGTTCACTTTCTTCTACACTTACTGCACTGGCAACCTATAATGCATTTAATATAATGACGAAAAAAGAAAATTCATACATTTAGTTAATATAAGAGATTTTGTCTAAATATTAATAAGAATTTTTGGACCATAACTGACCAAAAAACAAAACACACACACAACAATAATGTAGAAGAGATTATAACATACTAGCCCTCCTATTGCAAATTTCGTAACTATTTCCCAACATATTTGCACATTCTTTTCATCATTCCCAATCAAACGTTCGAACCAGCGCAGTTGCTCATCACCCGGACGACATACGGTAAAACGGCCCTGCAATAACAAAATACTAAAATAAGTAAATCAAGCAGGAACTAACATCCAAAATCCACACTCAAAAGTAGAACTTTGATAGTAGTAGTGATATAATTAGCAAACATGCAAAAGTAATAACCATACCTGCTGTACTGTACCGTATAAACCAAGAGGAACAGAGTGCCACAGACCTAAAGAAAGACATTCATTTTGTATTAATTCATTGCACATCTTCGTAAGCGTTGTCCAGAATCGCTCTTCTGCAGCTTGATTAGGCGGTTTTGTAGCCAAGAGTGAACGGTCTTCTCGAGTAACATAATGCTGATCAAACTGTAATAGTTAAATATGTTTGTCTTCACTATGTAAACTACTTTATACATCCTGCTCATATTTTCCTTTTCCTATAAAGTCATAACTGATTTTCAGTAATAAACATAGATTATCAATTATATTCAGGATTTACAGAATAAAAAATTTGACAAAAACTAAAGTAAGTACCTCTAATGATTCGCAGTACTTTTCTGCTGCTTCTCTTAACATACGCCAATCATGTCGTCTTGCCAAAAGTTCCCAGTTGAAAGTTCCTTTTTTGCAAACTAACTGAAATTATTAGCATATGTTATTACGTGTAGCCAAAGCACACTGACAGATTTTTTTGGCTACAAAATCAGTAAATTCTATAGATGAACCATACAAAAGTTATTGAATAGTAGATAGAAACAACGGAAATGATTCGAAGAAAACACCTGAAGAGAACGTAGCACAACGCCAAAAGGATATCTGTTCGGGTCGAAGATATATGATTTCTGTGTAGCAACCGACTGTTTTGGTTTGGCTTGTAGTACACTCACCTCCGGTTCGCCACCATGGATTTCATTTACTCCTTTCCAAGGAATTGTTAATACGCCATTTAAACTAAAACATTTCATATGGCATGAAAATGATCATTTATTTTTCAATACTCATTTGCAGGTACATATATAGAAGCATGTTTTTGATTGGTAATTAACTTATCGAATGAGAGGGAAACAAATGGACAATAAAGAATTCCAGAAATGATTTCGTGAAAAACAGTAACAAAACTTTACTCACCAATCAATTGAAGCAGTACGCAAACAATAGCGAATTCCATCCGAAACTTTACATAAACAAATAATATCCAGAATATCCTCCTGCACTGCACAAGTGAAGTCCACTACTCCGCTCTATAAATCCGGTGAAATTCATAAATTGAACAGAGGATGAGACAAGTTAAATGATTCGTGTCGAAAAAGAACATAATATTAGCAAACTTACGTACTTCTGTTTGGAAAATATTGATAAACGAGAAATATCCACTACGTTCTGGCAACAGATATGGATCAATTTTCCCCAACATAAACTAAAATAATTACTATAATTAACACAAAAGTGACATGTTATCTTCAGTGGCCACTTTATACCCTATCACGACAAACTTTTTCTTCGGAAACAAAAATCGAATGCTTAAGATCTGTTAAAGTATGATTAAAGAGCATCAATCCAGCCTTAAAAAATATTGGTTACAAAAGTAAACGATCAGATACAGATCAAACTAATCTGCTTGCGATTCTCCATAATAATTCCAGCGTTATATTAACCTACTAAACTTTATGTCAGCAAAGAACAACGAACCACACAATGGTCATCAATTTGAAAAAGCACGACGACATAAAAACAGTTCTCGTTGGAGCAAGTCTTTACCATTTCCACAGTTACTAAAAAAAAAGTTTTGAAGAAGAAAACTTCCACAAGACAAAGGAAAAAAAAAAATCTTTATTTAGAGGTAAATATAAAGCAAAATACCTTGCTCGCCATCGCCTCCGTGGCTATTATGTACCATTATATCATATAAATTCCCATCGTATTCTTTTTTGCCATTCTGGAATTCATATGCTACAAGCAGATTACTTCCAACCAATGTAAGAAAAATGATATAAGCTTGGATTTCGGTACATTTAACTAACCCATCCATAGGACAATCCAACCATTGTTGTATTTACAAATGATCGACTTACTCTAACGTCTTTTGCTACCACTTAATATCGTGATTACGTATCTAGGTTACATTTTCTGAAAGTATACAAAAAGTAAACAAACCATATAAACATGCAGCCTTCTGTCGTCGAAAAGTACATAAAAGAGAATGTCATGATAAACAACACATGATGCCAAGCTAACAACCAAGCTTAGCTGATGGGCTGCCTTCATAACCCGTTGTAGTAATCCTTCGCCTCTTATTACTTTTTCGTAACCTTGAATAACTTTTTTAACGCAAATATTGTAATTTGTTGCTCATAAGTAATTCAGGCTGGCAACTTTTCATATTACGACAAAAACTTTGCATACAGAAAGAAAAACTAAGTACTGCTTAGACTTGTGGAATAAAGTAAATCAAAAATCAGTGCAACATCTAAAAGAAACCTTGGCCTCTACTTCCCGGTTCATGGCGCATTTGCACAAGAACAATTTGTCCATCACCTAGCGAATATACAGCAGATGTACCAGTACTCGTAGTATGCATGATACTTGCACGACAGGCACTTTTTGATGATGCTAGTTCGTAGCTATCATAATTGTATAGAAAGGCCTGATCTTCAGATAACTTCAGGACGGACTGAACCTGTAAATAGTTAAAATTTTCGTTTCTATTACAGAATTTTGGATTTGTCAATTCAATTCAGGTAAGCTAGGAAAAAAAAACCTTAGTCTCTACCTCCCTTCTCTTTTTTTTCTACTCTTACTTTTTTTTCAGTTTTCAGACTTATCTATTTTCTTCGAAACAAAACAGGAACATTGACTATAATCAGTATATGTAACCTTGTTCTTTTTCTGAATTGCAATTTCGAAAGTAAATCGATAAAGAGCATTCTGCGTCGGCACTAATAATATCAGTTTATTGTGTGCGAAAGAGAACTGTGTTCCAGGTATAACATTAGCAGGGCTAAAGTTGAAGCATAACGAAGCAAAGTCGAAAGGCCGTTCAACGCTTCGTTCTTCCAACAGCAACGATGATCGACTCGATCGCCTGTAATATCTGATTTGGAATTATCTCATTTGGACTGCTATCCGATCCTGTTTTCTAACACCTGATCACGCCTGATCCAAATTGCTCTTCGATCCTGATCTTCAAGAAAACCTAATATAGATCCTGATATAGATCATCTCCATCAAGAACTGCAACTAACATTAATATAAGAAACGAAACTGTCCGAAACCTAAATGCTTTAAGTATAAAAAAAAAGAAGGAACTAGCCAAATGATGAAACGATCGATCATATCCGGTACATCACGAAAGTCGTAAGACCCAACTGCAGGTTCAACCTCCTCATTGGTTAGTGTGTGCAATTCTTCACCTATTTTACAACACATTTCAGAAATACAATATATCTAGAGAAATAATTATAGAAATATTCCGGAAGCATATTTTGTAATACATCTTTGACATGTGCACAGCTTTTTGATTGCTAGGCAAAAATAAGACAGAAGTAAAATTATTCGAAAAATTTTCAAATTCAAAAGCAAAGAATAAAAAAAATTACTTGAGATTCGAATCACCCGAATAGGTTGAAATGTATAGGTTGCAGCAAATACAAGTTCTTCGCCTTTCAAACAATCTGTCATACCTGGTAGCCCTAAAATACCACATTACTAATCAAACTTATCTAAAAACTAATATTCATAATTCATTCAAAAACTAACACCTTTAAATTTATTCAAAAACAAAAAACAAAGACAAAAACGAAAAAAAAAAAAAAAAAACTCATCTTCAGATAATTCAAAAATTAACAATCTTAAGTGATTCAAAAAAAAAAAAAAGAAAGCAATCGTTAATGACCAAAAAGTTAATTAATCTATTCGAAACTAACAATCTTCGCCAATCTATTTATTAAATAATACGAAATCAAAGAATCTTATATAAAATTATCACAAACATCAATCGAACATTCCGCCAGGTATCTTTCACTAATGCCACCATGCAAATTTCATATCCCATATGTCATTGTTATCAATTTATAATATCTTATTTTACATGTCGAAGTAACAATTCAGAATTTTTATCAATTGAGAACAATATTTCTACCATACTTCAATCATTGTTTTCATTTTACAGTAATCCATCGAGAGTGAAGTAGGGTACTGTAACTTACCGTATGTTGGAATATAAGCTAGACATCGTTCTAATTCATCCAATGATATAAAAGTATGACACATGATTAATTCACTTTCCACTACCTATTAAATGCAATTTTACTACTTATTAAATGCACAATCTTTTCTTTAGCTTACTTTCAAATTTAATTTAAAATTAATATCGCACAATATTGGTATCAGCAACACTTTTATCTGTTATAAAAAGAATTGTAAAAATTAATTAATTTGAAAAAGATTGAATAAGTATATGAAAAAGTAATAAGCAAATAAATTGAAAATTTCTACTTTCTAATGCAAAAAAAAGATGTAAAATTTGAGCAACAAATTATTTTTGATCAAAAATTGAATAAAAAATTTTTTAAAATGTATAATAATGATTTTTTTGACGAAAAAATATGACTAAAAATGAATCAAAAATTTAATGATAAATTATAAACAAATATTACAAATATAAGCATTTATTCTCATAGCAATCAAATTTTTTTTTAAAACTATTTTTATATTGCATACATCGAATTTTTCTGATTAAAATTTTTAAAGTTTTATCATTTGGTAAAATTATGCACAATCAAAAAAACGATTTTTACTTGATAATATGTAAACTTTGCATTCTTACCAAATATTTTAGAATAAACCTATCGTTTAAGATTTTTCTTGCAAAAATTTTAAATAAACTTTAGCTAACAAATTTTTTGGAATATGTTTCGTTAACAAATTTTTGCGATCAATTTTTAACATTTGACTAGGAATACATTTATCCAATTACTATGATAGTTTCAACTTCTTATTTATAATATATCATACATATACTTATATTAATACTATGAAAATAATAAAAAATAATTGATATTTTCCAGTGTAAAAAAGGATATATTGTGGTATAATTTAATAAAATGAAAGATTAAAGGAAAGAAAATAAATAATATTTACTGATTGCATTGTTCTCGACATAATACATCCCGCATATTTGGAATTTTCTCGACATTGAGGATATTTACCGCGGTTTTTTTTACTTGTTTATATAAATAGATAAATTAGTAAATATATTTGTAAAGATAGCAATTTTTATTTTATATGATAAGAATAATTAGAAATTAATCATTTCTTTAAATTTTTGTAGTCATTTTCCTCGGGAAATAGCAATCTACAAGTTTTCTCTTAATTTTTTGAAATCTTATTTTTTATAATTGAAATTCTATAATTCATAATGTTATGATAAGTATGTGAAAAGTGTAATATATTTTAGCAATATAATTTTAATAATGTTGTTAATTTGGTTTATTAAGTTTTTGTATGAGCAGTATCAGTTATCTAAGATTTCTATTTTTACCTGATAAATGTGATTATTTTAATTTGATAGTTCATCAGCATATCATCATAATTTAATGATTATTATCTATGAAATATGTTATTACTGTATTATTACTGTAATCAACAACTCATTATCATATTTTATTACTATCAGAATTTTGATATATTAATTTTATGAATATTAGTAAAGTGTAATAATTGCATTATAATGTATTAACTTAATGTTTCATTATTTTCATCTTAATTGCAATGCAGTACCACTTTACTGTAATTATTATACAGTACTACCTTTCTCTCATATTCTTACGGTAAATAATTTTATTGTTGGTAAGATTTTTTTCTTTTTTTTTGATTGCTATATATTTGTGTAATATATATATTTTTTTTTGATAAAATTTTGAGAATAATAATGAATTACTTTAAGAGGACTAATTTATAGTAATAATAATTAAAATATAATTTGAATTAATAATATAATTGTTTGAATGTAAAAATGATGAATGAATGAATAATAAATGAATAATTTAAATAACTTTTTTTTCTTGCTCAATTCTAAAGTTAAAAGATTAGGCAAATACTTTAAACAATAATAACAATAAAGATTATTGTTGAAATTTCAGAATATTCATTATTAATATATTTTTTTATATACATACTTCTGTTTTATTTTGAAAAGCATATGTTGATTAATTTGCATAAAATTTTTTTATGTCATCAGTAAGTAAATTTTAAGATTGATTTTATTAAATAAATTCTGAATTAAATAAAAGAATCTATAATTTAAAAAAAAAGAAAAATACCACAATTTCTTGTGCTAAGCATATCTGATAGTATTAATTTTGTGAAGAAAGAAAGAAAGACAAAAATTGAAAGTTTAACTTTTTCATTTTAAGAAAACAAATTAAAATTTATGATATATCTTTTTTTTGGATATTCAAATAGCATTAATTTTTGCTAATGAAAAATGAAAAAAGTGATAGGCTAATTTTAAAAAAAAAAATAGAAATATGGAGAGAATAAAAAAGGTTAAAGGTTAACAAAGTTAATCAATTTTCCTTTTAAATATTGCTAAATTATTATTTCAATTTATTCTGCAAGAATTTTCATATTTCATAAATGCGAAAATATTAGCTAATCCATAGATGAAACGTTAATTTTCATGTGGACACTGTCAATTATCATACGACAAAAGAATTGTCAATGACAACTTGGCTTCTTGATATTATGACAAATTGTTGTCAAATTAGCATTCTTTAGGGTAAGAGTTACGTGGTATTTACACGTCTCTACACGTGGACGTTCCTTTTTTTTTCGACATTTTACGTAACATTTATGGATATTTATTGGGATGGTTCATTCGCTTGGTAATATCATACAAATGTAGTTAAAATATGTAAATTGCATAGTAGTAATGTTGCTAAGATTATATTTCTTTGAAATATTTTAATCAATTATCATTGATAGCTAGCAGTATTACGTATTACTTTATTATCATTACCATTGCCCATTATGAATAGATACCCATAGATTTAATTTAATTTTATTCAAGTAATTACTGCATACTTATTTTTCATTTAATCATAATAAAATTGTTTCTGTTTTCTTCTGCTCATTTATAGTTTACACTAATCTAAGAGAAAGGGAGAGAGCGTGTGTGTGTGTTTGTAATATAAGGAGGTAGAAATTAAAAGGATAACAATGTCTCTGCATTGTTATATATTCGAAATTATTCTTATACATGACTTAATAAAAAGTAGCAATAATTGCTGCATATGAAATTGATGAAAAAATTATGTGGCATAGTTTTTTTTTTTTTTTTTTTTTTTTTTTTAATGTTTGATTTGTTCCTCCTGATTGTTCGTTTTATCCCAGTAATTTGTGGTTGAGGTAGGGTTGATTTGCCGCTATCATTCAGGTAATATTTATTTCGATCTCGCATTGAAGATTTATACGATTTATATGGCACAATAATATGTGGAATGGATTCAGGAAGTGAACTACTGTTAAGCCTCTCTTTCCGAACAACAATTATCATCTCAGACATCAAACGTGATAAACGAACAGCCGGCTCACCTGACGAGGATATATACTACCTCGCAAGGTTTCTTATTTTTTTTATACTTTTTGTTTTTTTTTTAGTCTAGTATGTTTCAACAAGAGGTGATTTTTTTTTTTGAAAAATGAATACGACAATTAGGAGGAATAGCAGTTTTTATTCTTCTCTGTTTTAAGATATTATCTCAATTTTATCAGTCTCCTGGTTGACTTTTTCGGTAAAACATTTCAATCAGTGCACAGAGGTTTTTTTTATACCTGTGGGTTTCGGAATATATTCCATCATGATATTTGCTTCTTTTCATACTATACAGTTTTCAGGTCGACTTTGTGTTTAAGTACTGGATGCGAATATTATTTGTAGAACATAGTAGATAGTACATTGTAAACACGCTGTGTAACATTGAAAACAGGTTTTCGAACTGGGAAAATTTTTTTTTAGCTGCAGGTAAGAAATCATTAACTTGCATGAGCTGCGTAAATTTAATATTTCTACATTTCAGGTGGAGTAGAGGCGAATGGTAAGAGGTGCTCGTATTTTCGACGTACTGTTTAGCAGAAAGCTACGTCGATCACATGATGGAAGCACTATGGGTTGTTGTGAAGCCAGCGTTCATCATGCAGTTATCGTCATTTTCCTCGAGTATTTCGCCTGGGGATTGCTTACTGTGCCGGTCATTAATGTTTGTTTTTAATTATTTATGTTCATTTCGATGACCATCTTTGTGCTATGAAAACAAAATAGAGATTCATGATGATATATGACAAATTTCTTCACATGGTCTTGGAGAACAACTAAATCAGTATGTATTTTGAATGCTAAAAGCTCTTTTATTGAAAGAATGTGAAAAATGGAATAACTTGTGAATGATAAAATATATGAACGATTTGTTGATGTTGTATAAATCACAAATATATAAATAAATTGCACTTCTCAAGCTTGTCTTGAACCTTTCATTCTTTGTAGGAAACTCTTGATATAATAACGACTGTAATAAGCGAAGATAGTTGTGTTTAACAATCTTTTATTAACGTATTTTACGAGTGTAACAGAAATTCTTAATTTATTATATATGACAAAATTTTCAGGTCTTGGCTGATACATTTCCTACAAATAAGTTTTTAATGAATGGTGTGATTCTTGGCATTAAAGGTCTTCTCTCATTTCTGAGTGCTCCATTACTTGGTGCTGTATCGGATAAATGGGGACGCAAGTCATTTTTGCTACTTACTGTATTTTTCACATGCATGCCAATACCATGCCTTAAAATTAGTCCATGGTTCGTGATTCTTTATTATTTTGTATTATTAATAAAAAGTGAGAATCAGGAGGATTCGAAAGATAAAATTAGTCCGTGATTGTTTATTATTCTTTCTTGTCGCGTGAATTTAGCACTATATAAAAGTTGCAGAAAGAAGGTGGCGATGATATAATGATGGAGTAAAAATTATTTCAGGTGGTATTTTGCTCTGTTTTCAATTAGTGGCTTATTTTCAACAACATTCAGTGTTGTACTTGCATATGTGGCTGATATCACCGATAAAGCTGATCGTTCAACTGCTTATGGCCTTATTTCTGCCACATTTGCAGCATCTTTAGTTACATCTCCAGCACTTGGAGCATGGATTTCTGAATCGTGGGGTGACGATAGCGTCGTTTTACTTGTATGTGTATCGTTTCGATTTTTTCATGATTTAGTCGTAAATTTTTGGTTTCAATTATTATATGACTTTTTAATATTAGTATAATGAAAAGTGAGGAGGAAAAGGGGAACTGTCCAGTTATAATTAAAAATAATTGTAGGCCACAGTAATTGCAAGTTTGGATGTACTATTTATATTATTGGTAGTGCCAGAATCATTACCTTCCCGTAATCGTCGAGTAGTAGATGCATTTCGTTGGCAAAGAGCTGATCCCTTTGCAACACTACGAATTGTTTGGGAGGATCGTTTGGTGCTTCACTTGGCTGCTATTATTTTTTTAAGTTATCTTCCTGAAGCTGGCCAATTCTCTTGTTTTTTCGTATATTTAAAACTTGTGGTTGGTTTCACTCCGGAAGCAGTTGCCGTTTTCATTGGTTAGTATTCAGCAAACAGTTATTCTTACCTCTTTTATTTATTTATTTTCTTATTTTGAGTAAAAACGAATATGCTGATTCTTATATCCTAATCAAGTGGAGGCTTTACTTGGCAAGGATACTGTATTCCTGATATCTTGATCCTAACGATAATGGGTTAAACTAAGCAGCAATGCGTGGTTTTGTGCAGGAATCGTTTATGTTAATATATCGGCTACCCGGTGGTCTAACCTTGTTGAATGTATTGGTAACATACCATAGTATATGTTAATCAATTTATTTTGCAGGACTTGTTGGTATATTATCTGTTATCGCTCAAACCGGCATACTTTTCCTTCTTACTAACACTGTTGGCACGAAATATACAATAACTCTTGGCCTGTCATTTCAGTTTGCTCAATTATTATGGTTAGTTCCAAAAACATGGATCGGTTTTTGAAAATTTTCATATGTTTATATACATTCCTGTCTTTAATTATATGTTAGTAATATTTTGAACATTTTTAACTTGTTCAGGTATGGTTTGGGTACCAAATATTGGATGATGTGGGCTGCTGGTCTATTAGTAGCGATGAGTCAATTGATCTATCCATCAATTAGTGCATTTGTTAGTGTACACAGCGATCGTGATAAACAAGGGACTGTACAGGGTGTCATTACTGGTGTCCGTGGATTATGTCAAGGTCATATTCTTCGGCAGTTATTTTGAAATAAATAAACATCTTTTAAGTCTGTAACTCATAGCATTTTGTTATTTGTGGGCGGTTTTTGTCAAGGTTCTAAAAAAAAAAAAAAAAAAAAAAAAAAAACTTAGAGATAGTTCAGCATCTTGGATTTGAAATCTTGAATAAAAATGAAATCTTCGTAAAGGCACCAAAGACACGTAGAGTTAGGTGGACATGAAAAGTAGTGAAGAATGAAACCATAGAAATGTCTGAAAATTTTGCTCCTCTTCTATCTTTTATTTATAACCTTCATTTTACATGTGTATCTTCTTTTAGGTTTGGGCCCAGCTCTATTCGGTTTTATATTTTATTTGTTTGATATGGATTTAAATGTGGATAACGATGGTACGGGTCACATTGGAATACCCCCTTTTCCGGCACCTCGCATTCGAGTTCAACCAATTATTTCACCGCGTCGAAATGCAACTTCATTTGACAAACCAGCATTTAACTGGGTAAGTGTTAATAAGAATCTGCAATGTCTCGAAAAAGTATAAAATTCAAAGAGGCCTGGAAATATTATCAGATTCTATTGTGCATTAAATAAAATATTATTATGAAAATAAATAAAGATAATTCCAGAAGTTAATCCCAGGACCACCATTTTTTTTCGGATCGTTAATGGTACTACTTGCCTTATTTGTGAATTCATCATTGCCAAAGGTGCCGTCAGTGAATACGCGATTTTTCCGGCGTCCGAGTACTGCACATAGTCGGCAGTCATCAGACGATTCTCGTTTACTTCAGAACTCATAGTTTATCCTTAGGGTAACTTTTCCTCATAGCTCTAATATAAATTAGAATGATATATACCTATCGGCGAACAAAATAATTTAGTTGGATTGGAGCTGCTAAAGTTATTTTGCTATTTGGTTTTTCTTTCTAGCACTTTCTTGAATGAAGCTTGCTAAGGTTGTATTATAATGCATTAAATGAAAATTGTCTTCTATCAAACTAGAATTTTGTGGAGACGGTATGTGCAAAATGCCATTATTCGATTTCGATCTCGAATTATTGTGATATTGATTCATATGTACCTTCCGAGCCTGTCACAAGTACCACCGGAAAAAGGCACAACAATAAGGATTACCTTTTTTTCTTATATTGTTAGGACTTTCAGTTATTGCAGTACGGGCTCTAGAGGTATGTGAAAGTGTATCATTTGATTTTTTGCTTGTGAAATTTGTAACTTGAATGATATCACTTAATTGAATTGTTATGTTCTATGATGTTATGAAAAAAGGATGGTCATTTGTTCACCTTTATTGCATTGCTGTATATCTGAACATTCTTGTTTCTTCTTTATTTCTGATTAAAAATAATTGAAAAGCTGGTATATTAGCTTATGCATTGCTTCCATGTATTGTTTTTTTTTTTTTTTTTCTTTCTACATGGACTTTTTTTTTTGTTATTTCATTGTTGCATCTCTTTAAATCTGTATCTCTTTTCACTCTATTTTATTACATATTTCATGCAAATTATAACATATAATGTTAAAATATTCTGTCACGCATACTGTTTTGCAAATATATGTTTACCAATTTTGTAGTTTTCAATTTTTGCAAAAAACCTCGCTGTTTGACCAGATTTTTGTACTATATGTTTTCTTGAATAGATGTTTCGACGTGAATCGAGCTTTGGATATAATTCTTGAAAGCTATTGTAAAATTTTTTTAGTCCATGTATGTTGTGAATTTATCAGCAAGAATTGAGTAAAAAGATACGCTATCAAATAACTATTTATTAACCGGTATATGGAGAATCCGTTATATATTTTTATCATGAAAAGAAAGAATCTTATTATAAGAGATTCCATGAATCATTTTCATTTATGCCAAATTTGTACGTTTCTTATTTGCCTGAAATGAGTGGGTTTTCCGACTACTTAAACGTATTTAATTTTTTCAAGGTAAATCGTACAAGTCTAATCTCTGTGACTTTGAAAAGAATGCATGTTTGCATGCTTCATATTAACTCAAAAATCATCTGCTTAATTTAATATTAGCTCGATCGAATTCGTTTGCTATTTATTGGTGATTTATGGGTTAGCATATCATTTTTAATTAATCATTGAAGTATATTTTTACTTAACAGGTTAGTTTTAGATGTGTTAGAGATGTGTTCATTTGTTGGAGAAAGCAAATAATACAAACAGTTTGATCCTGCCATTTTGTTTTTTTGGAAAAAAAAAAAAAAAAAATGAAACGTAAGGGTGATGATGCATTGGAGCAAATTGATCGGAAACGTGAAAAGCGGCGATTAATATGCATGCAAATTGATGATCACATTGAAGAGATCAAATTAGCTGACGCAGAAAGATGTAAACTGGAGGCATTAGCTGAGACTGTCAAGAGTGCTATTTATGCAAGTAAGGAGGCAAAGATTGCTCATCAGGTTGGTTATGTAAATTTTTAGTTATAAGCCATTTGTAAGATTATTTGGGGGTAGATTAAGGAACTACGCAACCCAATAAGTTATGCGTATTCTTTTTTTCTTGTTACCAAATATCACAAATCGATAACTGTTATCAAATAATGAATTTAAATTTTCATCTTATCACATTATTTGCGTAGAGACATCTAATTGCTGTTAAACATTTCAGATGAACGATCTGCAGAAATTACATTTAGGCAAAATTCATTTTCCGCTGTCATTACCTTTTAATTTGGAATTAAGTAGTATTAAATCAACGTGTGGTTGTCGTTGGGTTCATCCGGTTAAAATCGATAGCTTAGGTAGTTGGCGTATTTGTTATCAAACAAAAATGGATCCCGTTTTGGATCTCATCATTATTATACCTCAGGTTCATTATGCTTTCTCGTTGTGCATTTTTTTGATTCTTTTTTTTTTTTTTTTTCAGTAAAAAATGTTGCATTTTGATATTTTGTGAATGTTTCAGGATTATTTTGGCTCACGTGATTACCTTAATTTTGCATATTTTGTCAAACGTGCTCACTATATTTGCCAGGTGGCACGGATTTTGATAAAAACAGGGTTATCAGTAAAATTTGGATTGGATCATTGTGACACACTGAAGCCCTTATTGTTTGTAGCAAACAAAGACGGTGCCTTATTTTTTCTCTTCTTAATTGTAATTAATACATTTTACGTCGAAAAGAAAAGGAGTTTTTCTGTGTTTTGAAAAGTTTTAGAATTTGAGGTTTTGAATTAGAAATTCTAAATAATTTCCCATCATAACTAACTGAGATTCGTTTTATTTCAGGACATGAAAACGATGGATTCTTGCGAATTCATTTTGCTCCTCCGCGTGAGTTCACAAAGATTTCTCGACTTCGTCCAGAAAATAATAATTTGAGGCCCGCTTTTTGTTCGGCTCACTTCGGATCTCTCGGTCAGTGAATGCAGTTTATTTTACAAAAGTCACTGTTGATCAGATTTAATAGAAAAGGAAAATGAAAAGACAGAAAATAAAATAAAGAAGGAAAGCACGAATTGTATTCTAGAATCACATTCGTCGAATTGTTGGTTAGATCAATTGCTTTCATTTGCTATTCCGGAAATAGTAAATGATTTATTGTAGGTATCGATACACCTACACCGGTTTATAATTCAAAGATATTAATTGATATGTTACGCGAAGAAATTGAATCCAAGTATGAAGCTTTTTTTCGTCAAAAACCGAACTTTTTAAAAGCCTTCATTATGATACGTTCGTGGATGCTTCAAAGAAATTTCATTCAGGTATTCCTCTACTTCTTATCCTTTATTGTGTTTCTTATCAAAAATTAATTCAAGCAGTATTGTTTAAGGGCAGATATTTCATCTTTTGATTTAAGGATGACACAAAACAAAGGTAACTGATTTTTCTTCCGTTTTTCTGATTTTGTCGAAATTCATCCTAGTTCTAAAATCATTATATATTCGAGATCAGAAGGATATGTACTTAAAATATTTTTGACAGAAGAGAAAGCTGTTTTTTGCTTCAGCATGCGCGTTTTTTCTTTTAATTCCAGAGAGTTGATGGCTTTTCGGATTTGCTATTAGCAGCTTGGCTTATATACATTAGCGTCCAAGAAGTTTCCTTCGCTCAGGCATCTGTTTTCGACATCATCACAGGATTTTTTTCATCTATCAGTGAGTTTGATGTTCGATCATCTTTTAAAATAATAAGTATAAATAGGAACAAATCAAATAGAAAAGAAAGAATGTATTATTTTAAAAAGGTAGAAAAAATGTGCATTTTTTAAATGATATAGTTATAAGATATTAATGAAGTTCTCTTATTTATATAAAATTATAAATTTTAGTATCAGTAAACTGGCAACAATCTCGTTTGGGTTTATGTGATAATGATGCATTACATTCACAGTTCTCATCACATTTCGATTTCGTATTCCTTGATCATACAGGATATCTCAATTTGGCTACATCTTTGAGCATCACTGCTATGGAGCAAATTCGTGCTGCTGCTACAAATGCTCTAACAAAGATTGATATCTTCAATGAATTTGATCATCTTTTTGTGAAAAATCATCCTTTTACTACATCTTTTGATCAGTATATTAGGTATTCTATTTGGGAAAAATTTGTTTCTATATTTACTTCATTTCGTGTCCAACATTATATAACTGTTTAAAAAAAAAAAAAAAATTTTTTTAAGGATACGATTACCCCAAACATATCTGCAAAATATTTTTCAAAAAACGTGCAGTGCAGAGTGTGTAAGCACTTGTAACGATTTATTGCTTATATTTAAACGCAGGCTAACTCCACTGCTGAAAGAGGCTTTTGCGGATAGAATTGTGAATTTCGATTTTTTTGCACCAGATCAACAGGTCACACCGGTAAATGTTGCAGTTTTGATCATACATTTATGTTTTTTCGAATTATTAAGTCGAAGAATATGTTATTAAAAGTCCACTTGATTTGTGTGATATGGAAAATTCCAAAAAAAAGAAAAAAAACGAATCTGATATTTTATTAAAAACCATTTTTGAAAATAGCATAATCCTTGGTTGCAGTGGGACGTATGTATGGAACGAGAGAAATGTACGGATGAGAATGTAACACTACTAATTGGATTCCAACTTTCGTCGAAGTGGAATAATTTATTAACACGCGGTCCGCCAGCTAAATCACCGGATGCAGTTCATTTCCGTCAATTCTGGGGTGATATTTGTGAATTACGAAAGTTCCCAGACAATGCAATCTGTGAAGCAGTTGTCTGGGGTTCCAGTAATGTTACTGTGCTCATTTGCCAACATATTATTCAGAGGTTAATTTTTTTACATGCTGTTTTATCATATATTTTAATTATAATTATTGTGGATAGTTTGTATTTTCTGTCATTATGGATGGAAAGTACGCCTTAATTTAGTTTATATATTGTAGATAGTTTTAGGCATTTAAAATTAGAAGCAAATAATGTAGAAGAGCGTACGTTAAAAATGGAAGAAATCTTACCGAATGCAATGGACAGATACAGTACAATCGGAAGAGCTTATGATAAATTATCTCAAACACTTCGATTAGTGCAAGGCTTACCTCTTCTTATAACAAATATCCATCCTGTATCCTCTTATCTGAGACGAACTGCGGTACCATTCATTTATTTTTCACTTCTGATTTTTTTTTTTTTTTTTACATTTTATTAGAATTAATTTGTATCAGCTGAATAATGGGCACTATTTCAATTTGAAGGACTACATTTCTATCAAAGTTTCAATATTTTTGCAGTCTGAAATAGTTTTACAGTGATATTTCTCAAAAGTTCGTAGTAATAAAATTTAACTTTTTATTCATTTTTTATGTCAGCAAGATATTTTGCATATTGAATGTTAAATTTAGATTTGTATTTAATTTTATGTATTCCATAATTAACTTTCAGTTAAATATTTTTATATTATATCTTTTGTAAAAATTCCTTTACAGCCTTACCCACCTCTCTCTACTAATGCAGTGATCGAAAGATACAGTGCGGTTGTTAAAGATTCTGTAGCACTTCCGTTGTCACATATTTCACCTCCTTATTTGCCTACTATAGAAGGTTTTTATTTTCCATTACCAAATAGCGTTTTAATTTAATTTTGAAATATTTTAATGCATTATATATATATATATATATATATATATATATATATATATATATTTGAAATATTTTAATGCATTATTTCTTTAAAAAAACTAAGATCTATATAATTATTCATCTTTTTTTTTTTTTTTTTTCAAATCAAAATATGATTAGTTCTATATTTAGTGCAAATAACTATGGAGCAAAGTGGAAAATGGGGCGATGATCTGGGAGCTATTGCACGCCTTAAGACTGCCTTTTATATTGAGTTGTCAAAAATACTAAAGGAGAAACATTCGATGCAAGCTATTCCCTTCGATGATTATTTAATTGTTCATTTTGTAAGTATGATTTTGTCATTAAGATAATTAGAATTACTTATGAATTAGAAAGAAACCTTGCAATGTTTAGCTTTCATTAAATATTCACTATCCTTATATATTTCAGAATACTGTAGTATTTCGTTTGGTAATAAACTATCCGAAAGAAGTGCATATAATGAGGAAATTAAATGGTGGTAAGACGGGTATTCTAAAAGATAGTCCAGCATCAAAATTGAAAGAGTTGGAACTAATACTGGAACCTCAAATTACTTCATTATTACATAGGTAAGTATTAATACCTTCGATTTAGTCGATTATGCGTCGAATTTTATGTAGAATGAAAGAAAAAAAAACATCTATACCTTGGCTAATTTATAATAATGCTTTGAGTATATGGCCAAAACCATAATTCATAATTTTGAAACGAAAATTTTGGACATTGAGGATAAAGAAAATTATGTACGGCAAATAAATTATTCGCTTTTCTATTAAATCGCACTGAGAGCGAAATAATCTGTTCGATTGTTTTAAATTTGCTAATAATAATATTGTATGCTTCATTTAACGAATGTTTTTTCAGTGTAAGCCAACAATTCGATGCGTTCGCTAATACATGTCGTCTAGCGATGTATTGGTTATCATCTCATGCATTATCTGATTATCTAAGCGAAGTAATTTTGGAAACTATAGTTGCTTCCATATTTCTTAAACCATTCTCAATTCAACCACCAAGGTTCTTTTTTTTCTGTTTTTTGTTTTTTGTTTCACTTTTTTTTTTTTTGTTTGGTTTCATAATTATTAGTAAAATAAAGTCGATAGAGACTATCTAATAAAAGTATGGCTGAGTTTTATTATTTTTTTTTTAAGTTTTTATAGTGATTTCATTTTTTAGAACATCATTTGTTGGTTTCTTTCACTTTCTAACATTGCTTTCTACGCATAATTGGTTAGTAAAGCCGTTACTTGTTGATTTCGACAACAATTGGACAGGTTTGCTACATTTTTATTCGTTTTTAGAATTTTCACCTTGAACATATTCATTAGCCGTTTTTCAGAAATCCTCTTGGAATGAATAATGTTGAATTTATGTTTTTTTTTAGAGGAAGATGTAGATGAAATACAAAAAGAGTTTATCAAAATGAGACCGGTATTGCCTGTAATGGTGATATGTACGTCGGTTGATAGGAGTGGTTACCGGTAAGTTATTGTCGATTTCAAATATCTCATTTTTATTTTTATCAGTTTTGTGATTGTTTCAATATTTGCGGTAAGTTTAATTAAAATGAGATTCAAATAATAAATTTTGATGTCACATACACACTTCTTACATCAATTTCAATTAATCAATAAAAATCAATGATTATTTGTTTTTGACACAAAATGAAGATAGAAATAGGCTTTTTTTTTCTTTCCTTGTTAGATGGACAAGAGAAGAACCACAACCATTGATCTTGAAACGAATAATTGCACTCGCCAAAGCATCAGCAGCACTAATTGAACAACATATCAATAATTCGTTGCCGTTAAATTTAAAGGTTTTTATTTATTTATTTATTTTTTCCTCTATATTATTGTAATAACGTTGAACACAATCATCTCACTCTCCATTATTTTTGGATTTTTTTTTTATTAATATCTTAGATTCCTTTTCCGTATTCGTTTTTTTTTTTTTTTTTTTTTTTTAAATTTTTTAAATATGTTTCTATCTCTGAAATAATTGATTGATATCATACCATTTTTAAATTATATTTACATCCCTAAAATAATCGTTTATCTTGTCTTATTATTTATAGGGATTATTCACATCAAATGTTTCCACTTTCTGTAATGTTACTATCCATATCAGAAGACGACATATGGTCCGACAAAAAGTAATTCATGGTAAATTAATAAATGGACCATTACCAGTAATTGATTATGATCCAGTTAGGGATTATATAAAGCGTTTGCGGCAATGTTTCTCTTCAGTTGCTCTTTTCTTCTACAACAAATACGTAGGTGATGTGATCGGAGTGGTATGGAAGCCAGCTGCATTAATACCACGAGATGCTAGCGTATGTTATTCGTATTCTTTAAGAATGATTGCCAAAATTATTTGCAATTTAATGTTTTTATTTATCACTAATCTGTTAAGCTGTAGAATATATTATTGAGTAATTAGATTATTGTTGATGTGAGATTGTTTTTAACATTCAATTAGTGTCTCATTATAATTTGCTTTGCAGATATCCAGTTGTTTACATCGGTTAAAGGGACCAGATAATAAGTTAATAGTTAATACAAAAGCTATACTGGATGATTTTACAATACTTGGTCATGGCATTGTTTACAATGTGAGCGAACATTGTGTTACTAAAGACGAAAAGAATACGACAAGTTGAATTCTAGTGGTATTATTTGTCAATGACTCTGATTTTTTTTTTTTTTTTTTACAAACAAAAGTGCTTTTATAGACTATTTTCTTTTTTTTTTTTTTTTTTGAATGATTAAGAAATTGACACAATATAAGGATGGGTGATAATATTTCAACTTAGTTTTTATTATTTTTTAACTCATGTCACCATTATTTTTGAATTCATGTCACAGTTCATCCAAATAAGTTTATATTACGTCTAAAGTTTTGGATATGTGTTCCTCTGATTGTTGTTATTGTTGTTGCTGAATCTATTACATGTAAGAAGGTATTATGTGTAAGAAGTTTTCAATAAATGATTCATTTTTGCTTTTGTTAGCATGGATTATATTATAAATATTTGATGAAATATCTCGAAGAAAAAGAGAAAGAAAAAGATATAAACGATTGTTATACAATCAATCGGTGGTACGTTTATATGTGTTTGATTGCTTGAATAGAAGTGATTGAGATACGGCGCAGATATATTTGAATATTCTTAGTTCAGCTTAAATATCCATGTTTGATGATAAAGTTAATCGTTGCTAATACAAGTATAAATTTTCTTTTCCAGGGAAATGGATAATATGGATGATTTGGCACATTTATTGGCTGGTAGTTCAGTAACTATTGCGCCAAATAGTACGGCACGAGAGCATCCACGATTTTCGCAGTACAAATATATTGGACGAGCAGAAGTAAGTCAAGAAAGGCGACGACAAGAGTTTCTTCAACGCCAGAAAGAGTATGTCTTTTATATTTGTTGAATATAGAAAAAAATTTACATTTTAGGTGAAGTTAAAAGTTTCGTTTGTTATTAAATTAAAATACTACTTCCCTCTATAGTAAAAAGAATATGTTGCTTTTGTGGAAATAAAAATTTGTTAATGTCTACATCTTATAAAGTTGTAGGTATTTTTAATTTCATGACATTTATAGAGCTCGTTTTGATTATGCAAATCATGCACGAAAATTGGCAATGAGTGAATTTGATGAAGATGAGAAAGATAAAGAGGATGAAGAAATGGACTTAGTGCCTGATAAAAATAGTAAGAAAATGAATCGAAAAAGGAATTACAATCGTTATGCAGATGAACTAATGCTTAGTGAATGGTTGGTGGATATTCCAGAGAGTTTATCCAAGGATTGGATTTGTATACCGTGTCCGGTTGGTAAACGATGTCTTGTGGTCGCATCTAATGTATGTGATTATATCATTGTGAAAGCAAAAAAACGCTGTTAAGATTATTTGATAATTCATTTTTTGTAGTTAATATAATTGTTCCATCATTTCATTTGTAGTTAATGTAAAATTAAAATGATAGTTTACACTTGCTTTATATTTTTTAAAAAAAAGTATTTTACTCTGATATAGTTTTTTTTTTTTTTTACCTCCGATATGGAATTTCAAACTCATTATGTTGTTATTATATATGTTGAAAAGTTATTTTTGCATATTCCATAATCATAGGCAATTTTTTTTTCGAGTACGACTAGTGGTATTTCTAATTCATACTATCATTTTGTAATTATTTGAAATTATCTTTGAATTAGTGCAATATTTTTTCATGGATAGTCTTTTATCACATGTAACTTATTTTGATAATCTTTGAGAAGTTTGAATTACTTCGTAATCTTGCGTAAACTATCATTTAAAATTTTGCTACAATTCATTTTATCTGTTACGAAGAGAAGAATACAAAGAGAAGATTTTAGTATGTTCAATTAATTATTGCAGGGAGTAACAAGTGCTTATTCGAAATCCGGTTATCTCATTACACAATTTCATTCTTATCTTCCGGGCGGAAATCATCCTTGTCGTGGTGAGTCGATATGTATAGATGAAATATAGCTCAAGTTTCACCAGGTCTCATCATCTGGATCTTATAGAAGTAATTTTCATCAATATAATGATGTTGTTATAAATTTTTTCCTGAAATAATTTTATTTGCTCGTATTTACATAGGTGCGTATACTCTTTTGGATTGTGTTTTTGATGCAAAATCATCAACATTCTATTGTTTGGATATGATTGCATGGAATAGCCTTACAGTTGCTGATTCGGATTTTGATTGCCGTTTATTCATGATGAATTCGCGTATAAGTGAAAATGAGAATTTTCATGAGATCTCAAAGCAAATACCTGTTAGTATTTAGCAGCTAATTTTTGATTCCAAATTTTTCATTTCTAAATATTTGAAATTGACTTTTATCCATTATGAATTTCATGTATGAATTTAGTATTGTATACTGGTTAAATGTAATTTAACTTCAGATATATTTCAGTATCGTTTTATATGTCTTCCATATTGTCGTTGTGAACATAGTTCCATGACAGAAATGATGCATCGAAATTTTCACTTCGAAATTGACGGTGTTCTTTTTTATCATGCTAGTGTGCATTACCTTAAAGGTCAAAGTCCACTTGGTTTGTTACTTTTTCATTTCATTACTATGTTTAATAGAATTGTGAGAACTGATCAATTCATTTAGTATGTCATACCTTGTAATTATATGCTATATAGATATGTAGCTATCCTATATAGTTCATATAATTATTCTATTTGATTCAATTTTTCTAGGCTACAAACTTTTTGGATAGTTTAGTTGACTAAATTTTTGGAGGAGAATGTATTTTGCAATGCTTTAGTATTATCTGTTTTTTTTTTTTTTGTCTTTTGATACATGTAATTAATGATGTGATCGAGTTCAATTTCTTTGAAGTGAAAAAATGCAAAAAAAAAAAAAAAGAAAAAAAATTCACTGAATTGAATTTTAGTAGGATGGTTGAAACCATGGATGATACCAGAAATTTTATCGGTTCCAGTACCAGCAAAATTGATGAATGGAAATGAAATAGTAGCAGGCGGTTCACAAAAATTTATCGAAACGTATAACCAAAAGCATAAACATGTTAGCATGATTGGTAAAACTCCCGAAAGTGTTTCCAGTTAAAATAAATTTATCTGTTAGTTAATGAAATTGCTATTAGTTAATAAAATCTCTGAAAAAAATATATTTGTTAATGTGTGTCAGCTAATGAAAATAAAAAAAAAAATAACACATTTCATCCTACAAATGTAGTTTTAAATAAACAGGATGAATTGAGAAGAATAGAAGTTTATATAGCATATTCAATCTGTTAATTAAATTAAATAGAAGTTTATAAAGAATATTCAATCTGTTAATTAATCATTAAATAGAAGTTTATATAGAATATTTAATCTGTTAATTAATCATTATTGCATTTATATATAGCTAGACATTTGTTAATATTGTCATCCCTAGACGTCTCTTAATATTGTCATGTAAGTTTTCAATTTACATTTAATAAGATTTAATTTCGACATTTTATTCTCACACATATCCTGTCTGTGTTCGTGTATGCTTTTATTATTTATCTCAGTTCCTTTATGAATCGCTTTTTTGATAAATATCTTTGCAAATATTGATAAACGAGCAATTATTGATCTACATTTTACTTACAGCATAATATTCCAAAGATATGTCGATGTAGTTCTCATTTAAACAAACAATAATCATAAAAGTATATAAAATAGTTGTTCGAAACACTTTTTAAAATCGACTTTTTTGTTCAGTATCAATCGCTTAAACGATTTACTACTGAGTTCTAAGTTACACTTATATTTTCTAATACAACATGGCATATACATTACGAGAAAGAGAAAATAAAAAACTAAGTATTACTCATAAATTACTTTCCAAATTTTCTTTTTAGAAATTAATTTTTTTGGATTGATATATATGAGATAAAAAATGTCATCTTTGAAATTCTAGCAAGATTGCAGGAGTTAAATTTAAATTTAAATGAAATACTTTATGTTGCATAAGTGCAATATTAATTGATTGAACGTGTTAGAACGGTTGTCTTCATCAGCTTACGTTATCATTTCTTTTTTATCTTTGATATTGGAAATTATAGAAGGAAATTTTTATCAGTATATTTGTGATATTTTAACAAGTGATTTTTTTTTTTTTTTTTTATCATTAATTAGACTGAAAGATGATAAACTTTATAGACTATTGATTTTGTTGAATTTCAATTTTTATTGAAAATCAAAAAAAGAAACAAATGTAACAGTTATGATAGAATTTGAAATAGAATTATGAGCTATCAACAGAATTAAACTATTTCTAAATATAATGAATTTGTAATTTATTAATTTTTATAATTTCTTACTATTAATGATCTATGATTTACTAATCGATATTTCTACTGCTAGGTTAAACTTTGTCTGATAATTTTATAAATCCAATAATGTTCGACAAATCACAAATAAAACATTGTTCATGTTCAATATGTTCCATGGATTCAAAATATAATAGCAAAAATTTGTTCTATAATTATCATTTGAAAAATGTAAAACATTCATATTCCGCATATCAAGGTATATATATTTTGACTAATGTTATCGTTATCAGTTATCATCATTATCAACATTGTCAATACTGTTATCATCTGAAGGAAAACTTTTTCAAAATATTAAATTATTCAATCATGCAAAAAAAAAAAAAAAAAATCAGAAGTAATTTTGTGTTAAAATTATTTGCAGTGATGATATTTTTCTTCCAATTTAAAATGAATTATTGTTTATTTTCACATTTCTAATAATTTCAAATTTCAAATTTATATATTTTTAAGTGTGTGAATTGGAAAAAGTAGCAGCATTATTGAAAGAAAAATTAAAAAATTTGAAAAATTCACGTTACATTACTCAAAAGAAGAATAAAAATTTAATTCAACAATCTAATCAGGTTGCTATTTCTTTTTTTTTATTTTTAATCTTTTAAATATTTTAATGGAAAATTATAAACTGAAAGCATTCAATTCGAATGCTAATGAATTTTAAATTAATTCAGTTAATGGAGGAAATTAGTCGGAAAATGATTTTTGCGAAACATTCGATTCAATCTAAGGATGAAATTGCATTTGAAGCCGAAAAATGGTCACAATTATGGCAAAGTGAAAATGGACAGGTAAAAAATTGATATCTTCCTGTTTTTTTTTTTTTTGAAATTAATTCAAAATGTTAAAATTTCATAGCGAAAGATTGATAACATAAAAATATGATAGAATTTAAAAAATAAAATAAAATTTGGTACCATTTTTTTGAGATAATAAAAAATTTTTTTCAAACAAATACAAACATTACATATTATTTTTGATTGAAATTAGAATTTATGGTTTTTTTTTTTTTTTTTTGTTCGGAGAAATTTATGAAAGATTCGAGATTTTGCACACAAATTTAGACAAAACTCAAAATTTAATTTTCAGCTTATCTATATTATATTTCTATGATTAACTTTATCATCTTATCTATATCTTTCAATAATAACTACCAGTGATTTTGCGCACAAATTTTAATTATTTTAATAAATTTCATCGAAGCAAAAAATTTCATTTAATTTTTTGGATTCAATTTAAATTATTTTTTCAAAATTTTCAGAAAATTCTTGCTGATAAAAGATTAATAGAAAATGCTGAACAAGTGAAAATAATTGAGAAACAAATTGATTATACATATCGACTTATTGAGCATAAACGAAAAATAATTGGTAGATGGCAAAATGATAATATTCAAAAAATTTATAAAGTAATTTATCTCTTTTATAATATCATTTTTTTAACTCAAAAAAATTTACAAAGTAACTTTTTTTATTGATCGAATTTATTTTATTATTATTATTGTTGTTTCTCTTTTATAATTTTTTTTTTTTTTTTTTTTTTTCATTTTATTCATTTATTCAATTTATTGGCAAAATATTGCAGAAATAAAATAAAATTAATGTTTCTTTTTTTGCTTAAAAATACATAATTAAATTGGATTGTAATTAAAATATTTTATCAATAAATTAATATTAATTTAGGATGATCAGATAAAAATGTTAGAACAAGAAAATATGGATATGGAAAGGAAGATGATTGATTGGTTAAAAGTGAATCAACGATTGTTGAGAATATTTGAAGCAATGAAAGATCGCGAAGTTGAAATGATTTATGCTGCGGAACGTTGTAAACAACGAAATATACAAGCTAGAGTATTTGTGATGTCATATTAATTAATTAATTAATTAATTAACTGTTTATCTTACAGCAAGACAATAGTCAACCTGTGGAATCATAGAATTTAAATGATTAGTTGACTGATTAACTGATTAATAAACATATCGATTAAAACTTATCTGACGATCAAAATATATCATAGAAATTGATTTAGTCTACTTTTTCCTTTCTCAAACTTATTTTCTCAATATTTTTTTCAGCATTATGTATTTATTTATTTATTTATGTTAGATGACCAATTGTTATTGATATAAGTGATTTTAATACGACAAAAATAATCTAAAATAAAAATTAAAAAAAAAAAAAAAAAAAGGGAAAGTTGCTAAATTAAATGATGATAAGTAGTATTAGTGAAATGGTTGCAATTTAGTTTCTTAAATTTTCAAATTGAAATTATTTCATAAAGATTAATTAAATAAATTAAAATAAAGAAAGAAAAAAATTAAATTTGCAGGAGGAATGCAGTAAAATGCAAACATATATACTAACAATATCAAAAACATTAGATGAAGTATTTATCAGTAATACATCATCCAGTTCAATTACATTACATAGTGAAGAAAATAAATCAAAACAATCTGTTTGTATGACAACAACAACAACAAAAAAAGTATTTAAAATTTTGATTTAATTCTTAATACAATGAAGAAAAATTTAAATTGCAGGTGGAAGATTTAAATTTTTAGACAATTGATTAATTTAATAAATTATTGCTTAGCAAAAAAAAAAAAAAAAAAGATATTAAACATGTTGGATAATATAATAGCAAATTAATATGATTTAAACTAAAATGTAAAAAGCAAAGAAAAAAAATTGAAATTAGCATAGAAAATTGAATTGTGGGAAAGGTTCAAAAATATAAATGGAATTTAATTTTTTAATTAAGATAATTGTATGTATAAAATTGTTGAAATCATCAAATTTTATACTTTAATTTTTATAAATCAAAATTTATTCGTTGCAGCAACAAAACCCAAATGAAGTAAACAATTGGAAATGATAATAAATAGCTCAAACATTGGATGATTAAGTGATAAACAAATGATAATGCAATTTTGGATTTGTTTATCAAAAAAAAAATTTTTTTTTTTGTTTTTTTAAAATACAAATATTATTTCATACATTAAACAGAATCATTTCCTATTTCTCTGATCTTTAACCTTTAATAATTTCATCTTTGTATAATTTCGTGAAAAAAAAAAAATAAAATAAAAAATTTTTTAATTGATTACCATTTTGCATTAATCATTTCTTATTATTATTTTAATTTTAGAAAAAAATAATTAATATCAGATTAATTAATGTTAAAAAGAAAATTAATTGAAATGTAAAAATGGTGGATTAAGTTTTATTTATGTAAAAGCTGAATTAATCATAAATTAAAATAAATAAAAGCATTTCTTATCTATTTATTAATGAATGATATTAACAATATTATCGGTGCTAATATTACCTTTTTTCTATCTATAGAATCGTTATCACATATCACAACGTTATCATATATCACTAAAATTTGATAATTATTTCTTTTTAAATTGTTTTTCTTTTTTTTTTTTCACATTTATTAATTGCAAAAGTATTATTTTTTTTCTCCTCTTTCTCTTCTTACTTCTTTTTCTAAAAAAAAAAAAAAAAAACTTATAAATTTTATCTTTATTCTTGTTGAACAAATTTTAAATAAAGATAAAGTGGCAAAAGTATGGAATAAAAACATTATGGAAGAAAAGAGATATTATAATCTTTTTTTTTTTTTTTTTTTTAATCTCTTATCAATCAAATTTATGTATTTCATACTTTTCCATCTTTCTCTTCTCATATCACATTTAATTTACTGTTATTTATCAATGAATCCTTTGTTTACATATCAAAAATTACGATTTTAATTATTCTCATTAATTAGTAATAATAATTAATAATAAATAAATAAATAATATATATAGTAGTGGTAAATGATATTGATATAATGGTAATAATAATAATAAACAATAATAAGGATATGCTTTTTTGATGCTTCTTATATAATTTATCATTTTTAATAAAATAATTTAAATAATATTTTTTAAAGAATATTTCCTTCTTTTCAAATCCAATTCATTACCAATTGTATTTTAGTAATATAAAAATTATTACAAAGATAATACTAATAAACAATTTGTTTCCTCAATTATATATTTTAATTAATGAACTAATTAAAAAATGTATTTTAAAGTTTGAGTAATTTAATAAAAATTTTAATAATCATTGCTTCATTTAATTACAATCATTCTTCTTTTATTGGAATTTTTGAATAAAAAACAAAAAACAAAACATTAGAAAACTTTTCTACTATTTTATAAAAAATATTAGAAAAAAAAATTAATTTAATTAAAAAGAAAAAATGGAAAATTTTTGAAAATTCATTAATTGTATAAATGACAAAAAAACAAAAAAAAAAAAAAAATGACGAAGCAATGATTTTAAATTATTATTATTATTGTATGAAATATTGTTTATTAAATTGAAATAAGAATTATAATCCTTTTTTTTTTTTAATTAATAATGCATATAGTTATTATAATTATTACTTTTTTAATTTTATCCAACACGAAAATACGTTGTACAATCTGAGATTATTTTATTTCATTCTACGTACGCTATAGGACCGCGTCCTTTTTAGACGGACACGGAAACGCGGGAGAATAGAAGGGAATGCGTGAATGATTGAGAACTACCGGGATTTTTAGTGAGATTTTGAGTGATTGAATTAGAAAGAGTGATATGGAAGAGGATGATTCATGTGAGTTTTTGCATTTAAAATGAAGTTTAAAATCTGATATGCAAATATTTTGTTTTGTTTGAAAAGGTAGATTATAAAAGTGAAAAACGATGGTGACATCATCACTTGCAAATCGTTTGCTGAATCGTTTAATGAATGTGGAATCAAGAAATACTCATCGGCCGAATGATGATGATGGTTACATTGAGGTAAATTTTAAAATTTGTAAATAGAAATGTGTTTACATTTCTATTTACACCATATTGAAATACAATTTTTATTGTTTTATATAATCGTGAAAAAATTATGAGTTGAAATTTTTAAAATTATGTGACTTTGAGTGTGATTTCGGATGAAATAATTAAAATTGTTTAAATATTCTTTTTTTCTCATTTCAGTTATTTTTATGAGAAACTTTTTGCTTTTTACTTTTAAATGATATTACTAAGCAGTGAAGTGTAACAATATTTTAGCTATCACGTCGATTACTATCATGTTTGGATACTGGAAGTGAGAAAAATCCTGTAGAAGTATTGAAACATCCGTCTATAGCACGATTAATCGTTCGACGTGAATTAGGACTTCAGCGAACTCAATGTAGTTTTGGTAGAAATGCTTTACGTTCACTCATTATGTCGGCATGTTTTTTGTTGTTTTTCGGTCTGGATTGTTTGGTAGTATAGGATTTAATAATATAGGAATTATGTTTTAAATTTTGTTCAGTATGTGACTATTTTACACTGTTTATGGTCGTTTATGAGATTTTAAATATAGCTCACTGTTCTTGCTACTTAGTTCCCGGAAAAAGCTCATTTCATAGACTTAGAAACTATTCTTTTTTTACGTTGGAATACTTTTTCATAACGATATGCTTTTCTAAGCCTTGTCTGCTTGACCTACTTAATTCCTAGCTGGTTTAATATTTATTTTGATTATATTTTGTAGAATAATCGGAGATATGTCTTATGTGAAAAGCACGATGCGAAGGGTTTTCTTAACGTCGACGGGTGAGTTTCATACTGAGATTTAAAAGAATTGATGTAATAGGATGTAATTGGTCTAATAGGAAATGTGATATGGCTCTAAATAAGCTTTAAGAAGGCAGTTGAGGAAAGGAAGTGTTTCTCTTTTTTTTTTTCAAATAAAAGATTTTTTAGTTCATATTTTTATCAAATATAGAGGTTTGATGGTTGCACATAAAGCGCGCAAGATCTATAACATTGATATTTTGGAACCATTATGCCGACTGGATATGCTAGACGAAACGGAGAAGATTTTATCAACACTTTGGGTTGAACTTGTTGTTGACTTGCAGGTCTATATTTATATCATGTAGTGTTTTTCATCATTAAATCTCTTATTTCTTGAACGATATGTTCCGATTAATCTGGACGAATTTGCTTACGATTACTTGTAGCCTTTTAAAGTATGACAGAGAGCTTTGGAAGTTTCTGAATATTACTTCCTTATAAGTTTCGAGTTTCTTTATTTATTATAAAGTTAACAAAATTCGAAATTTATTCAATGTGAATTATTATGTACTGAATAAACTTGAAGTGAGTGTAATTATTTTTCCTTATTCGTAATAGGTTTTATGAGCATTTGGCGATATGTAGATGAAAAATGAAGAAACTCGAAATTGGACCATATAATGACATATTGTTGCATGTGCCGTAGTAATTATTATAGACAAAAAATTCTCACTAAATTCTATTATTTGTCTTTTTTTTTTGTCAATCTGTAATATCTTCGTGTTAGGATAATTTGTATTACAGGAAGGAACATCGAATTCTTCACCATTCTGGGTACTAATTTTAACACAGAATCGTTTATTATGCATTGATCCCCTACGTCAGTTAGTGGAAGCTGAGTTTATACTACCATCAGATTCTTGTAAATTTAGGTTTGTTTCTTTTCAATTTTTTCCTCGAGAAATTTTTTTTTTTTTGTGTATATTGGTCAAATGTTTATATAAACATGTATATCTCTGCATATATATATATATATATATTATAATTATATGTCATACTTAAATTATTTAAATCTATACAGCATGTATTCAGATATTCGTATAAGTATACATACACATACACACACATTCGTACACCTTTGATTTATTCGGGTTGTAGTTTTGTTCACACATATATACGCATTAGATTGCATTTATTGCAGTACAAAAAGAAAAATTTTTTTTTTTGAAATTATTATGGGAGTGGGGTGGGGGGGAGGGAGATAGGTGAGGAATAATCAATGCGGAGCGTTGTTTGAGTGTTGACAAGAAATGGTTTAAAGTTATTGCTTGCTTTATCCTAAAGGTATAAATTTTACAGTTGTCTAGCACCCAATGAACTTGGTCGAACGTTTTGCTTATTTGGGAATATGTTATCGCAGGTATAAGATTCATAAACAATCATGAAAACTTGAGATTTATACGATAAAACAAACTATTTTATATGGCTTGCTGATTCAGAATAGCGTAAGAAGCAGCAGTACTGGAGGAACAGATTGTGTTGTGGGCATTTTTGATGTTTATCCACTTAAGTTCAAAGGCATCTTTCGCATCACGAAAGAGGTTTTTTATTTCTTATTATTTTTTACTCTTATTTGGCGAGAGCTATTTGAATTGAAGATCTTATAATTTCAAGCTGAAAGAAATATAGTTCGGCAACTATCAATATGGTTTGCTTTGCAGATTTAAAATTTCATTGTAGACATGAATTCTGGGGTTCAAAAGTCAGACTTTGCACTTTTTATTTTATTATTGCCAACAAGTTAAAAACAACTGATTGGATTTTTGATGTAATTTGTTTACCTTTCTCTTTTTCCTTTAAGGTTTTTGGAAATGTTACAAATGTAAGTGTAATATCTGATATGGTAATCGTTTTCAAGAAGAAACCCTATGAAACAGTGCTGTATAATTTGGTCGATTTTCAAAATCAGGTATTTTTAAAGTGTTTGAAATTTTTCATTATTTTATAATTCCTTGTAAATATCCTCAGTGCTGCATGAAAATTTTTTCTTATTCTGATACGTTATTATACATGATGTTTTTATTTAGGAATTTAAAGATTTACAATTACGAATTTTTGTAGTGAAAGTTACTTTCAGACTGAAGAAGGATTGTATGATCCAGAATTACGGTTCGATGGGAAAATAATTTTACCTGTGCCTAATTTAATTATATCAGAACCGGTCAAATGCGCTACAGTTGCAGGTAATTTTCTTTTATTTTATAATATTGCTTCAAACAAAACATAATTTCCATCAGTTAAGTGGACATTAATTCTTTGCATGAACATTATAGGCAATTGGTCAACGCTAGAGTATAGTGGTGTGCCATATCATTTGTTAGGCATTTCGTATTCTTCAAAAAAATCATATATGTTAGTTGATGCTGCAAAAATGACTGAACCGGTTAGTTTATTATGGAATTAAATTCAATTATATTAAGAAGCAGTTCTGAGAAATATGATATAACCGCATATGGAATATATAAAACAGAAGATCATTAGAAAAGAGAGTGGTTGGATAAAGCAAAAAGAAAGCAGATTCATCCCATTTTTCCTTGAGTACGTATGTAACTTTCAGTTAGTTAGTTTTTTTTTTTAATAAGCACAGTTACAGGCATCGTTACCATTTCCACTACAACCACCAAAGAATACATCATTGCAAGTGGAGGGAGCAAGTTTAATGTTTCATTCAGATGAATCGGGGCGATTGCTTCGTTTTGATGGACCAGCAATTGTATCCTATAAGATGCAACGGTAATTGTAGTTTTTCAAATAATTCTCAAAATTAAAAATTGTTGATATAGATATAACCATGTGTGTAAGAGATTCATGCAGTAGCTACTCGTTGGACTAATAAGATCATTGATTATAGTTTGTTCTATCCGTATCTTTTTTTTTTACAGATCTGTAAATGATGAAATGTCTTTTCAAGAAGTCTGGAGAACCAATTTATGGGTAAAAGATAGTTTCTTGCAGGAGAGGCTTGAAAGGTTGCGGTTTACTCTTTGTAGTAGACAGTAGGACTTCACTTTGCAATGAATAGCATTTTGGACAAAAATATGTTGATCTCACTTTTTTTTTTAGATTTAAAGGCACATGAATATAAGTGCTTATGATGGAAATGCATTTCTTAAGTAGGAGAAGTGCACATGCTGAAAAATTATGTCAGTATAAAGATATAGTTCTGTTTAACGAAATTGCTTATTTTCAGCAATGTAAAAATTAAATCAAGTTTTGGACGCCATATTAAACCAACGTCGGATTTTGAGCAAGATTTTCGGCTGGTATGTTTATCTGATTGATTGATATTATCATTTTGAAATAATAACATAATATTATCGCTTTCACTTCTTTTATTTAACTACCACTATTACTATTAGACACACCTCAAGATTCTAATTATTGTCAAAATGAAAAGCTGGTAATGCGCCTAAGTATTTTGCAGTCATTAATTGTCGTTTTATTTGTTCCGTAACGATCACTAAGTATTAGTGTAAAAGCTTTTTTTCTTTGTTTTTTACATAACATCTTCTATTGGTGTGATTGAGGTCATCAAAGGAGTGGATGTCGATATTGAAAGCCAAATTATTGCAATTATTGCAGAATGCGATCTTCACTCGCCAATTTTCGATGATCCAGACCGGTTTGTTTCTAAGATTTGAATAGCAGTTTTCACATTTCAAGTCAATTATCTTTTGAGTAATAATATAGCCGAGACAATTTCTTTAGATCTTTTTCTTATTTCGTTCTTATTGTATTTCTTTGAAGAACGTTCGATGCAATATCTCGCCGCAATATATATTTGGACGAGGTTGATATGTGCACTGTGATTTTTTTATTAGATGATACTACTGGTATAATTTTGAAAATTGCGATGATGCGTGAACCAATAAGAGAGGTTAAGTTTTTGTTTTTTTTTTTTTTTTTTTAAATTGTTCCTTTACAAATCTAAAATTTGTTAGATTAGATGTGACAGTAGTCAGAACTGTCAATTTTGGTTGATAGAGTTCTTTTTTTCTGAGCGATTCAGAACTGTAATAGTATTAATATTTGTTAATACTGTTTAGGATACCGTTTTACATTTTGATATGTCTGGTGTATTGATGTGTTTCAACCAGCGTGGTCCTCGGAAATCGTATCTTGAAGTTCAGCGTTTACAAGAAATAGGAGTTGTTGAGTGGGAGAAGGCAAAACATAATGATGTGCGTTATTTTATTTTTTTAATCCATAAGTAATTATCACAGGGTGTTATTGTTTTATTTTTTTTGAATGAAAACCCCAAAAACATTTTCGGATTTTTATCTTTTACAACTTAGGTACCATGAATAATTATAAACTTTCAACAGAAGAAGTGAATTATTATGCTTCTATAATTCTTTTTGAAAATGTATTATTTATCTTTTAGCTTGAGCTGTATGATATAAAGTACAATTCAAGCGTGCTTAGCAGACGACAAACACGGCTTTGTGCTCGAGAACGAAATTCCACTTTACCAACGTCAGGTGGTACAGCTGCAAGCAGCAGTCGAACATTCGACAGAAGTAATTGTTAATGTAATTGAAAAAGAAAAGGGTTATTTCGACGTAGTCATTTTCTTAGTTACTTTTAGAATAATTAAAACGTCCTTTGGAAATGTCTTTTTGTCTGTAATGACTAGATTCCAAAAGTATTCTATTATTATTTTTGATTATTTCGTGTAGTCGTATTTGAGTAATTAAATGGCACGCTGATTATTAAACTAGCTATATATATATATATATATGTATATATGTAACTATTAGTAATTTAAATTAATTCTTTCTATCGTTCAAATTTCATTTAGGATATGGTTTGCAAGCAGATGACAACGGGCCAAGTGGAAGTCGCGAATCAGTGCCAGGATCTCGGCGTCGTAAACGATTACGAATTGTTTATCTAGGTGATACAGATTCATCCGATTCAGATTATCAACCACATAGTCAGTAGAATAATAATGACAAATTTATCAGTTACGAGTTTTCATAGTTGTATATAAATGTATATCTGTGCTCCTTTGGTTGATATTTAATTTCATTTTTGTTTCGTTTTGTTTTGAAATATTAAGTTTTAACTTTCCAAAGAAAGTACGGTACCAGATCTCGAATATATTCAGCGTTATATATAAGGGTAGTCTATTATTATGTTTTGATTGTTAATGAAATTTCATTGTTTGTTTTGCATATCTAGAATGTTAAGAGCTGTAATTCTCTGCATTATACAAATGATTTACAAAATAATATTAAATTTTGTCATGATTTATAGAATCGATTATAGTAATGGCTTGCACCATTTACTTTTTGTAAACTGTTATACATTTTGTTGTGGTTTACATTTGCATTCGATAAAATTTTTCAGAGATGAGAAACATCTCGTTAAAACGTATATGGATATAAAAAAGTTTATTACCTATAATTTCGTAGTGGCCATAAGATAAAAATACTTTTACCGGCGAATTCTGATGTCTGAATTGAATGTTTGTTTACTGTACTGTTATTCAGGAGTTTGGTTTTATTGTATATATTTAGACGAAAAAAAATATTGAGATTATAACTCATATCCTGACAGGTGAATGTTGGTAGAAAATACAAGGAAGTATTACTTGGTTTTTTAGCTCTGTAGTTTTTTTTTTTTTTGATAATCATGGAATATGCTATATGAAGATGGAGAAGAGAAGTTGCTTAATATCCTCTCATCGATTGCTGAAGGTTAATTTTTCTTTAGAGTATTGGTAAAGATGCATTTGATGTCAAATGATTGATACTTGAAAAGAAGCAATGATAAGACTACCAACATAAAAATAAAAATGTAATACTTCGAGTTTTCGATAAATGGACAAACTCTACGTTTGGTATGCGTTACTGTAATCTATATATTATTGCTGCATATATATATATAATCTTGTTTTTATATCATATATCATTATTGTAATCTATTTTTTTTAGTTTTTATATCGTTTTTTATATCACTTTGCATGAGTAAGTAAAATGGTTTGAATTATTGCTTGATTTTGAATTATTTCTTGAATTATTATTAGATTAATTTGACAATGTTAGAATTAGAAAAGTGATGCAATATTATTGGACTATTTTCTAATGCCATATTTTAACTATGGTCATTTAATTAATCTATAAAATTAGGCTATAATAGTAATAACAATAAATAATAATGCATTGAATGCATTAATCAAACCATCAACAGTTAAATTGTAATTGACAATATGATTGTATAGAAATTTATTACTTCTCAATTGAAACTGAGAATTTATCTGATTTCAGTGTTGCTACTATTATCATTAAACAATTATATGATGTGGTGTAGAATTAAGCGATTTATTGTGACTGATTCATTATCATATCTAATTGATAATCGCTGTCGTTGCAGTGGTCAAAGAGGAATGAATAGCGAATATTCATCAAATGTAACAAGCAGTATACAACGTAAAACAGCAGGCATTATTAGTAAGTATAAGGAATATTTTGCTCTTCTATTTTAATTTTTAAGATTTATTCTCTTCTATTTTAATTTTTTAGATTTATTTCTACAGAATGAACGTTCATTTTTGGATTAGCGGAAATTTTTTAAGAAAAAACAAATTTTTTTTTATTTTTTTTTGTTTGTGAAATTGCATAAACTGATGATGTGCCATCAGTTTATGCAAGAAATTATTTTAAAAAATTTCAAAAAATATTTTTCCATCGTCGACTATTAGGTGGTTCTCCCATCATTTATAAAATTTTCACATATTCCATGCTTTTCCCGTTAAGCAACATTTTAAGTGTATGTATTTTTTATTTGATATATGATTAATGATGTTTTTCCTTTTTTTTTTTAACCAATAATCTAAAAATTCACAATTTACTTCATATAGTACATTTTCAGTAATTGGTGATGAAATTTTGAAAGGTGTAACAAGTGATGTGAATTCGAATTTCTTCTGTAAAGAATTGTATGGTCGAGGAATTCTGCTGAAGAAAGTATGGTTTAGTAATATTGATGAACTGTAACAGGTTTTCATCGACCCAAATAGAACTCAGTGCAGTTTAAAATCATTGATTTCAAGATCGAAATCAACAAATAAGGGCATCTTTTTTTCTTTGATCTTTTTCTTTTTTTGACGACGAACGAAGCTGTTCGTATGATACTTATTCTTCAACTATTCGTCATTCATATGAAATTTATTTGTTTATATTTATTTATTTTTTCATCAGCTAATTTATCTAATCTGTCTTAGATTATTTAATTTTCCATCCGTGCTCTGATTAATTCATTTTTCTATTCGCATATTTATCTGTTCACTAGTATATTAGTTACTGTTATAAATAAGGAAAATTTTTTGCATTCCTAAAATTGCAATGCATTGAATAGCACTTAGTAATTCCAAATTCAAGTAAATAACTTTTTTAAAACAGGTTTTGTTTACTAATTATGTATGTAGGACCGATTTCATTGCTTAAAACTCTTAAAATTTGGTATATTGATATGAACAAATATTGCTATAAATTTAATACTTTTTAAAGACATATTCAGTGATATTCTATTCTATTACAGATATCAATAGTATCTGATAATGTGGATGATATTGCATGTGAGGTGAAGCAATTTAGTGAAAGTTACGATCTAGTCTTCAGTTCTGGTGGTGTTGGACCTACGCATGACGATCGAACTTACACTGGTATTTTCTTATTTAAAATTATATAGTAGCAAGTTGTGAGCTCTTTTTTTTTTTTATTTGTATACTTAAAATATGGTTAGAGTAGAGTTCATTTCATTTATTTCATTTGATTTTAAAAGATGCTGAAAGGTCAATAATGATGTTATACACAACAAATGGAAATGTGAAGTGCAAATCAATGATCTGAGGTCAATATATTAGGAAGAAAAGAAAGGTCATTTTTAGGATTGGCAATTGCTTTTAATGATGAATTGACAACAAGACAGGAAATGATGGTATTGATTGAATATTTTATGCGCAGTATGAACAAAATCATACCAGATGGTGGTTTACAGCGGATGTGTACTGTATGCTTTTCTGTTTATTAATTAAGAACTTCCTGAATCCTTAATTAGGTTGTCTTATAGTTAGAAATATTCCTTTTGATGTATCTGTAAGCCAAAATCATAACAATTATTTTAATAATCAAACCCAAAACTTCAACCACTATTTGGTTGCTTTTAAAGTTGTAAAAATATTGATAGCACTAATTAAGTGTAATTAAAACATAATTTTCTCTAGGTACCAAAAAGTGCTCAGTTATTATGGGGTAAACAAACAGTTTTTCCATTGGTGCAAATGCGTAATGTTTATGCATTTCCCGGTATTCCGGAATTCTGTATTGAAGCATTCAAGGAATATGAAGTAAGATCAAGTTGAAATTCTCCAAACTTTTTCTCTAACGAGCAATTATGCAAACATTTGTATTGAAATCATTCATGCTTATGATGCTATGGATGACAGGGAAATTCGAAAAGAATCTAGGAGAATTTATGCTAAACAGGAAAAACTACGATTGGAGAAAAGGAAAATAGAAAATAAAAGTGCAACTGGAGTGAATCACATTAGCAGTGAAGAGAATGTCAAACATTCGTTCACATAGTAATATTGATTACTGTCTGAATGACCTGTTTCTCTTATTAAATTCAAATATTTTTCTTGAGCTTTATCATAATTTTTATGATTGTATGATTCAAATTTAATTGTTCTTTGTGAATTCTTTTACTTATTTACGTGATTAACAAATATGAAGATATTATATCGTGCAACTTATAGAAGTATCTTCATTGTCTTTTCTTCCTCTCTATGTTCGACTATTTTCCTGTTTAATTTATCACTTATTCATTTTAAAATATTATTGGTAGGAATAAAAAGTAAGGGCAGTGTTTTCCTTACTGTATTATGTTAGTAGAAATTATACTTTAAAATTTTTAGATTGGTGTTTCCAATCTTTATATATATCCCCTATTGTTTAACAAAAAATTTAAAAATTTCTCCTGGTTGAAGTACTTTCGGGAAGAGTTGATGCAATAAACCGGATAGATCATTACAAAATAATTTTTATAATTGCGTAGAATATGGTTGATGGGTTATGCTATGAAACTAATGTATATTTTGCAGAATTCGATATTCTCGTCTTATGCAGCAAAACCGTTTTACTCCTGCGTTCTTCATATAAAATCTACCGAATTGCAATTTTCGGATATAATAATGGAGATGGCAAAGAAATATAGTTCAAAGAAAGTTTCCATTGGTTCATATCCCGTAAGAAACAATCAGTAAGTATATAAATTTTTATTATATGTTTGATATTACTTTACAGAGGATGGATATGCTATTTATTAATTCTTTAATTTGCTTTGCGAGATTTATATCAAGAATATTTTCAATACATTAGAAGCTTACGACGAAAAGTTTTGTTTTTTTTTTTATCCAAAATTTTTCATTTTAAAAATTTTCCATTAAGCTTTCATAAAACTCTTCATTGAAACAGTTATATAGTTAACAGTTCTAATATCTAAAGAGATCAAACTATTATTTTGATATTACATAACTTATATTCTTTTTTTTGCCTTTTGCGTACTTTTATAATTTCAGATATTACAAAACGAAGTTATTAGTGGAAAGTGAATGCGTGGATATTGGTGAGAAAGTTGTGCAGGATTTGAAAGCTTCTTTGAAAGGTTAACTACTGCTTATTGATTGTTGTTTTTGTTGTTGTTATTATTATTATTAAAACAGGAGATGATAGCGAAGGAAAAAGTTCGTGAGCTCATTCCTATGTTTTTTTTTTTTTTTTTTTTTTTTGAAGTCTCCGTGCATGTTTAATCCGTATGTAATTTTCTACTTTTATTTTCATTTATTTAGATCAAGTAACATACTTTGATGAACAACCATGGATAGATACGGTACGAAAGTTCAACGCTTTTCGAGAAAGAGAATTGGCGGATGGTTTAGCTGATGGTTTTGTGGATCGATTGGATGATACCATGAGTTGTATCGACAAAATAATTTCTCTGAATCTGTTAGTAAGTTCAGTCGATGAGATTTCGTCAAGTGTAAAATCTTTTACAAAAGTTCAACTTAAAAGCTAAAATGATAGCAATTTATGGAGAAAAGCAAAAATATACCATCAGTAAAGAATAGAAATGTGATTATTTACAGATTGGATGAGATAGCAATAGCATTCAACGGTGGTAAAGATTGCACCCTCGTCCTGCATCTTTTGCGAGTTGCTATCGATAAGTTAGCTTTTTCAAGAATAGAAATTCTTACCGCATTAGAGTTTTTTTTGGTTGTTATCAATAAATGATCTATTAAACTATGAATGACACAAAATACCCTTCTGAGTGAACACAAGATCCATTTGTGGTCTTCCTGTATTTTATAATTGATAATTTGATAATCGATAAATTTGATAATTCGATAATTGCAGTCCCAGTAAGGGAGTGATGGTAATTGCAGGAAATATGGACCAGGACAAACTATACTTGGCGTTCATATAGTGTGTGGTGATAGCTTCCCGGAAATGAATCAATTCATTATTGACACCACTAAACGGCTTGTTATTTTATTTTTGATCGATTTCTAATATATATATATATATATAGACATATATTGACATACGTTCTGACAAAAGCAATGAATATGTGATGTTAGACACGATATTTATTTGTTCTGTAGTATTTTCTTAAGAAAATTGTGACTTAAAAAGTTTTTTTTTTCTTTTTTTAATTCACTGAACAATAATTTTAATTAAATATTATCGAATTTCAAAATTCCAGATATAATATCATAGTACTGGAAGCATCAGGTCCAGTAAAAGAAGGTCTTGTACAATTAAAAAATATGAGACCGAAATTAAAGTGTATATTTATGGGTTGTCGCGCAACTGATCCTAGTGTATCGTCTATGAAATCTAAATGTCAATTCACAGATGATAACTGGCCACGTTATTTGAGGCTAGTATTTTCGATTTATCATGATGTAATAATTGAGAGAAGTGGGATATTTTCATATTTGTGGTTTAAATAAGCATTTTTTGTACTATTTTATAGGAAATAGTTCTAGTTTAAAATAAAATAAAGATTAGATTGCAATGATTTTAACCGAAAAAAAAAAGAACGAAAAAATTACTTTTAGAGTTTGTCCAATTTTGGATTGGAGCTATGATGATGTATGGCGAGCGTTACGTGGTATCTGTATGCCATATTGTCCATTGTATGACTTAGGTTATACATCTCTTGGAGGACGTGATACCACTCGTAAGAATGATGCATTGAAGATTGTTGGTGATGATGGTTCCATTATTGGTTACAAACCTGCATATATGTTAAAAACTGGTACCTTGGAACGTACAGGAAGAAGCTGAATATTTCTTATTTTATCATAAATATAATATAACAAAAATAAAATCCAATGTCTATAAATCACAATTAATGTTTATAAATTACATTTGTGAAATTTGTTTTCATATTTTTTACTCTTTAACTGCAATCATATAATATTTCTAATAGTTCCAACAATTTCGTTGAAAATTCTTGAAATATGTCATTCTTGCCTTACTCTCTGCATACTAACATATTTTGCCTTTTTTTTTTTTTTTTTTTAAAGGTTCTGTCAGGTTTTTTGTCGAACTTTTTATTGGTTGAAATCTTGATTTGATTTGTTGCTCATTAGATATATCTGTAAGTGTAATATGTAACAAGTATCAATATGTGTTAATAAAATATTTTGCTATCAGCTACATATGGAGATTCCAAAGAAGACAAGCATCTAATGATATAATGGATAAGGTTGAAATGTTTCGACTTTATTGGATTAAAACCTGAAATTAAATACCAAAATATAAGCGATAATAGATTTGACAAAATCACATATGTATATATACACATGTATACAAATGCGCTTGATCAACTTGTTAAAAAATTTGATCACAGATTGGCATCTTTCATTTTCTCATCTTCATTTCCCTTTTCCTAACATAAATATAATAATGGTGTGTTAAATTTTCTTCTAAAACTATTTATCGGGTAATTAATTAATTTAATTTGTTAATTGGAAAATGTCTTACTTGTCATTCTTCTTTTGATCCCAATAAATTTTTCTAAAAAATTACAAGGTTAAAATATAAATGAGATAATATTATGATTGGATGTATTCATAGATAATATCGGTAATTATATAGAAATTATTTTTTTTTTCTTATCTAAATATTCTTGTCATCAATATTTTTTTTTTATTGTCTTTGTTTTTTATTGAATTTATTATGATTTTAAAAAAAAAAAAAAAATTTATTATGATTTTTTTTACTACATTTATTATCAAATAATCAATAATTTCTTGTTTTATTCATCGTTTTCATCTTTTTTTAGTGTATTTTATTCATGCACTACAAATGTGGAAAATGAAATTAAACGGGAATTGATGAAAAAAAAAAAAAAAAAAAAGATGATTTGTGGTACATTATGGTTGCTTTTTTAATAAGAATCTACTATTATAATTATGGTAAGTGCTTGTTTCATCAGAAGAAAAGGAAAATATTTATAATTAAATTAATTTTTATCACTGAACAAATTATTTTTATACAATATGCACCGTTATTATCAGTGGTGATCATTATGAAAAGTTATATTAGTATGAAATAGAATATAAAATTAAGATAATCAAAAGATCATATTTCTTTCCTGATTTTATACTCAACATTTTAATTAATCAATCTAATTTTGAATTATTTTGCACAAAGAATTTAGATATTTCAATCATAACTCAGAGTAATTAGTTAATCTTTTTTTGATAATAGGATTGATTTTAGTAATATTTATTAAAGTTTTAGATTTAATGAAATATCAAGAAATATTCATGACTTTCTAATATTTATTGAAGTAAAATATCTTTCTTCTGTGATGTTGGGATTTATATAAAATTTCAATTTCAGCAAAATATTTCTCAACTATTTAAAATTTGCTAATTATAATCTTAGCATAATATTTGTAGAATTAATGATATTTAGATAAAAGCATTTCGAGAACAGAATATACCAGTATCAATTAAGATAAATCCATAGTTTCTACTATCATATCTAAATGATGGATGTATTGATTTTATTCGGTATATCCTTTCAATCATTTTACTTTTTCTTTTTTCATTTCACAAATATACAAGCATATTTTGACAATATTTTTAAGGATACTAATAAATTTAATAACATAGCCATTTGTTTACTGCTTCATAATTTTCGTTTTTTTTTTTTTTTTTTTTTTTTCGTTTAACAGCTTTCCATCATCAATTAAGTAATATTAAGTAATGGTTTCCTTATCCTCTTTATGACATAATGAAAGATTTTAAAGTATTTAAAATAGCAAATATATAGTCAATAATAACATTAGCAATACAAACAACTATGTAATAGAATATCGAAGAAAGCAATGAATATAAAATTTACTAATTATTTGCTAGCTAAAACAGAACTTATGATCAGTAAACAATTTCTACAATCTTTCTATTATTTCTATACTAATCTTAAATAGTTTTAAAAAGCTTTAAAGTCGGAACATTCATTTTTTTTTTTTTTTTTTATAACTTTAATCTAGTTTTCTCTCATTACTACAAAATAGATTATTTAAACAGATTTGATATTACTATAAACTGTAATTTCATTATCCACAAAAAAAAAAAGTAGTGCCAGAAGAATAGAGGGAAATTTTTTTCAACGATGAAGCATCTCTTAAAAAGCAACAGTAAATTTGTGGATGTGAGTGCTGTTTAATTCCAATAGTGCCATATACAAATTATAATGATAAAATTAAATAAAATGATTGAAAAAGATGATAAGAGTTCATTTAATCAATTCCTATAGATCAAACCATCTTTTTTTTATTTTTCGATGAAAGAAATAATAAAATGAATGGATGACTATAGGAAAAAAAAAAAAACAAAAATAAGTCTGAATGTATATGGCACGGAATTGTATTTGACAACATCGAAAATAAAATATGTGAAAATTCCAGATTTCTACATAACTAACATATCATAATCCTACATAGCTAACATAAAACTATAAATTAACCAGTAGTAGTGACTTTAGTAGTATTTAAGACTAATATTAACTTCTGACGTATTTTTCCTTTTTCACAAATAAAATGAAGCAAGTAATACTATAATTTTTGTACGCCAAAAAAGTATTTTCAATTTCTCATTATTTAATTTATGAATAACTCGTAATGAACTATTTAATTCCATTTACTGCAAATAAAATTACAAAATAACTTGAATCATTGGCGCAATGTATTTCTTCGTGCCTCCTCAATCGCAACTTTCCTAATCAATTCTTCATGATCAGCTTGCTGTTTCATTGTTGATAGCTCTTTCATGAATGCATGAAACTCTTGGTTATCTCTTTCCGGTTCTTCTATCATCCATTTCTCAGTCTGAAATATACCAAATATATAAATTATTCTTCGTTTTTGATAAATTTGATTCATTTGGATAAGAACTAAAACAATGAACTAACAAATCGATCTACTACATGCGGTAAGCTATAGTACCAATAACAGAAAACCGGCATTCCAGAAACAGAAGCAAATATAGCTGTATAGTGCTTCCAATTTAACGAAGGCATTGAATTTTCATCAGATATTTTATCCTATAATTACAAATAATATTAAACAATACTTTATGTATGCCAATAGACAAACTTTCCATATTGTTATTAGTATTAACTTAATATCATATGCAGTAAACGGTAGTACCAATAACGGGCATTTAAGAAGCAGAATCAAATATATAGATGACTGAAAGCAGATCTATAAGTTGATCAATCGTAACAATTCATTTTAAATAATTTAAACGATATCATCAGTATGACGTGAGGACAGGTCACGGTACAATTATCTAATACTGCTACGGCATCTTCCCCGAATCACAAAAATCACTTTATCATTACTATCGGTTTATTAATAGTTCCAATCAGTACTTTTTATCACATGTCAAATTGCTAAATTAAACAAGTTTATCCGTTAGTTAGTCCAAAATGGTATATTTTTTTTTTATGAGTTTTATTATGAAATAAGATTCAAATTTAACATAAATCGGAAGGGAAAAACCATTATATAATAGAATGTACGAGAAATTATTTCAAATTTATTTTATCCCAATTTATTTCAAATATAATAAGACAAAGATAAAATTACCCGGCAACATTTATAACATAAATTTGAATTATTTCATCACAGTCACACGACAAATTCCGTTTTTTTTTTTGCATAACTTGCAGTTATATAAAAACCTTGAGCTATATAATTAAGTTACTATATAACTAAAGTAATCTCCAACTGCTAGGTCAGATCGTTACGAGACAGCTTATTTCATATTATTTTATTTCAGTTTCTGGTTCCACTAATCTATTAAGACATCAGAGCAAAAATGACGAATTGAAAATAATTTCCTGTCATGCATAAATTTTCAATAAAACTTAAAAACAAAAGAAAAAAAACTATTTAGACAAGGATGAACTGCAAAGAATTCTAAGATTTAAAAAAAAAAAAATAAGAAAAATTATTAGCCAAATACAACAGAACTTACGGAAGTAGCAAGAGGCACAATAACAAACTCGTTTGAAACTGCTACTAACTATAAAATATTAAAGTACGACCAGTATAGACAAACTTAGACTTAATACGTAATAATATAGAAACAAAATTCTAAAATTGACAAATATAAAAGAAAGATTAGTGGAACCGAACCGTCAAATTATAACAAAACTAATTGAAAGATGAACATAACTGTTTGCTTATGAGTTTAACGGATTTCCAAGATCCAAACGAGAAATTATTTCATTAACTAACACTTTAATATTTATCTTGAACAATATCACTAAGCAAGCAATCATTCATCGTCATCATCACTATCATCATCTTCTTCTTCTTCAATACCTGAAAAAAGGCCTCTTTATAAGAAATTATTTTGCATTTGTTATGCATTCTGTTGTTCCATTTTTTCTCCTACACAAATATTAAAATCATACCTTCAAATAAACGATTATAACAGCTTCCTGGACCAGATATATTGAAATGACTGTACGGATCTTTCTTATCTAATACAATACCGCAAAGCCAACAAAAAGAACGCCCACATTTTATGCATGTCATTTTATTGCAACCACTGTTCTTCTGAAAAAAAAAATTATTAGGTAAGCAAAATCATTGAGAATAATTCGGTATTGGTACCACTGGAGGATTTAATCATGTGACAAGGTAACGAAGTTGTATCGTCTAGTTGCTTATTTTTTGATATCTAAATACATCCACAAATATAAAACAACACATTTCAATTTTCTCTAGTCAATCTCGCTTACTTATAACGTCTACAAGCTAATACAAGCTAAAAAAATATATGAAAGCGTCGTAGCATGTTAATCCCTTTAATGATTTCAAAAAGAAGATTGTGGAAAAATAATCACTTCAATTTTGGCATGGCATGAAGGACAAGCTTTACTGTTGCACTTTATCCATTCTTCATTTTTCAAAACTTGAAGCAATTGCTCAACCTGTTTTTTGCCACCAAATCTTTTATAGATTTCTTCGAGTTGAGCAGGCGTCGCAACTGCTACTTGACTAAGTATCTTCCTCTTTGATTCTGAAAATCAAATACACATAGATGTAAAATGAGAGTAAATGATGTCTAAGAAAGATTAACATTGCTTGAAAAATAATCAACTTAATGTTTACCTTCACTTAAAGAGCACAATTCTATACCATGGTATGATTTCTTGCACAATATACAAAAAGAATAGTGACATAGTGAGCAACTTGCTAAGCTAAAAAAAAAAAAATTAAAATTAACTTCTACAACGGTGAAAAATATCGCATACGAATAATGTATCTCTCTCAAGAACGATAAAAAATGATGATACTACTAAATATATCTTAGTTTCACTCAATAAAAAAATTTTTTTTTCACTCAATAAATCATTTCCTTACCTAAGTACTAAGAGTCAAATTGTTCAAAAACAAGTTAGAGGAAAAAGATTTTAACTTCAGTAAGTGTCTCAACTTCGACTTCAGTTAGTACGAGTAAAAAATGTCTCTGCTTAAATCAAGCATAATTGAAAATTCATAAGCAATGGTATACCTAGAATTTTCACCATCGTCAACAATAACGGGAGCTTGGCACGATATTCTCGGACATATAACTACATCGGACATCAAATCTAATGCCACTTCCAGTAAACGTTGTTCATAAATTTCAAATTCTTTATCAGTTAACACTTGTCGAATTTGTGTTTGAGTTGCATAACTGTCGCACCCACTACTTAGACACTGTAACTGTTGAATCTGGAAAAAGAGAAATGGTAGAGGTTTCGTTGACCAATATTTATTTTTAATTACATCTTTTATATTTTCTAGCAAAAGAAACAGAGGAAACAGTTCTGGCAAAAGAGTTTAACCTTCTAGCTCATGGAAATTATGATAGTCTGCCGAAAAGTTTGACAGCAATGATAAGTCCAGATATGTATCTCAATATTGCTGCTTAACTACTTAATTTAACGTAGCTTGAATGCATTAAGCAAAGGCAGTAACAATAATATACCGAATTATCGTGTAGTTTTTGGCGGTAGTAGTCTGAAGTACACTCCATGCAAAAAACATGACCACATGGCATAAATCTAATACATTCCTTACCACTTTTCAAACTGAAGCACACCTGAAACGCATAGCTGATGTACTACAGTTTTAATTAGTAATTGCAATAATTGAAAATAAAATTGCTATTCGAATAAATAAATATGTTAAGTTCAGATGAATGTAATTCTTGTCTCAGCTCCTTTAATCTATTTTTAAAATGAATGTGCTAACACCATATGTTAATTTGGAGTTTAGAAAATAAATATGCCTCAGTTCTCTTTTTTTCTTGCATGTAAGATAATACGAGGAGAATGCGAGAAAATTTTTGGATAAATTTATCACAGTACTTCCTAGATGATTTTTACTAACTAAAAAACATCATGAATATTTCCAGAGCAATAATGATAAGTCAGATCCTTTAAAAAATGTCCTGCAATAATCAAAATATTCGAAGAGACAACCTCACAATCATACCACTCATTCTCGAAATCATTTTGTATCGACCGATCGTTAAATTCAATAAATGTTTTCAAAAGTTCAGCAGATGCCTTTCCAAACTGAAAATTATAAAAATTATCCAATATACATTTACAAAACATATTAGTGATGAAGGATACGGATGACAGCAAAAGTAAAAGCTTACTGCTTCATTTTCGTCCTCCTCTAAAACAATTTTATTTAAATCAACATTCTTTTGAGATAAAACAATCTGCATAGCTTCTTCCTTTAACAACTCAATCCATGTAAACAAAATAGGCATGCCAAGATAATTGGTCCAAGAATTAATCAGAATTTCTCTCAGCCGTTGTCTCTAAAAACCGAAATTTGTCAATCTATGGACAGCACTTATTCCGATAAAAAATTATGAGTAATCATTTGATATAAATCCTTAGAACTTGAATAACAATTAAAAAACATGACCAGATAAATAAAGTTATATAATAATTAAAAGTTAGCAAAATTAATAAATATCTACAATCAGAGAATGTTATAAAGGACATACCGTAGCTGAATCAAGCCAACTTGCATGAAGGGAAAATAAAGGCATAGAATGTGAAGGATAATCCTGAGGAAATGTAAAAAATAGCAATAAAGGTGGAAGATAATAAACATGAATAATTTTCCCATCTAAAAGAAAAAAAAATCGCTGCAAATACCATCGGAATAAATTACAAGATTTAACGTCAAATAACACATTATTTAAACATTATCGATTACTTCGTAAGAAATTATAATATGCAATCAAATACATTATATGAGAGCAAAAATAAGTTGGCCATTCAAAGAAATATGTTCAAACCTGCATGGACAGCAATACCATCATCTATTTTTGATAAGACAACAGTTATGCAGCCTTTAATTTGTGAATCATTATCTATCCTGTATGAGAACCATTCTGGTGTTCCAGAATATATACTTTCTAATGCTTGAATTTCATTCAGCTGATCCTAAAATAACTCAACAATCTAAAAACATTAATTATTATTTCAGATGTACCAATCGATGCAAGGAGAGAAAATTTCAAAAAGAACCTTGCGATCAGTATCATCCACAACAGCCATGTTTATGATTTTATTGCTCAATGCTGTCGATATGCTACAAAAGAAAGATCAACTGTGCATTGAAATAAATCCATTACACTGCTATCACATTTAGCTTATAATTAACATTATTGAAGAAATAATAGAAAATTACTTAGTATAATTTATCATTCTATGACTAAAAAATAATTTTTACAGACTTAAAAAAATATTCAGAAATTAATATTCCCTATATAATATCCAGCATGCTAAAATATACAATTATGTAACTAACTAAACACATTTATATAAAATTGGCCAATCAAAATGAAATATGTGATCCATTATTTTCACAGTCTGTTGTATGTGATAATGATGTAACATACGTGCAACGACAATGCAACACCTATTTCTGGGGTAATTGGGATCTTACTCATTAGATGATTATTTTTAGTGATAGTGCTGCTTTACAAATATTAGTAGTTGAAGAATTTATGAGAAATATAAAATTAGTGGAAAACTAATAAATTGTCAGAAGTAATTGGTAATATGAGGAAAAATATGTAAATTTAGAGATATCGATAATAATTAAAATAGAGCATAAAAAATTGATTTTTTTTTTTGCATAATTGTAAAGAGCAAATTGTGGTAGTCGTCAATTTAACTCATTGGTAATTGCAAATTTGATTCATTATTCGATTTTTCTAATGAATTGATTCTATTTTTTGTGCATTTTTTGTTTCTCTATATCATTGAAAAACTGAACCTTTTGACATAATTTGAAAAATATCATGTTATAATTGAAATGAAGGAAAAAGAATTTGAGGACAATTTGATTGAAATTTGAAGCTGATTTCTATGGTTATCGCAAAAGTAAAAGCAGAAAAAAAAAGGAAACGAAAGCAAAAATAAAAATAGAACAAGAAGTTCTACTCGAACTTTATTGTAGTGTTGTGACACATTACTGAAAATACTCCTAAGGATTTCTATTAAAAAAGAAATGCGTATTGAATGTTAGGCAATTATTTCAGGCAATTCAAAATCACCGGCATCATGCCGAAAAATCGGAGGGAACAGGAAGCTGATAAAATTGATCGGGTCCGGTATGTTGTTGCCTGCATTAACCAAAGAATTGCAAGAAATAGCTGGGCAATCCCTGAGTATGACTATAATTGTCAACATTTAGGTATTACCGGTGGTATAAAGATGTTAATCGGGAAGTTTACTTATCTTCAACATGGTCACAAATATTTGCAATCATTTCGGTTATTTCGTGAGATAAAATTGTTCACCTGGATGAAAACGACATTATCATTGGAATAGTTTGTGTACGGCCTTATTTTTCATATGTTTCGTTAGGTCTTTTTATGTCTTTCATTTTAGCAGCAACTGAGAAGACATACTTATGCATTGACTAGCGAAGCTTAATTATAGAAGTTTTGTCAAAAGGTGGTTATCGGAAAATAAATGATAATATTTAGAACAAGCAGTAAAGATAATTATAAATTTGGTAAAAGATTTTGGAGTAATCAGTCATTCGTACATTTTTTCCAGTATAAATATACGCTGAGAATATCATTCAAAATCCACCACTTTCACTCCTGTTCACGTATATATGAATTTAGCATAACTTCGTTTTATTTCTGCTAATATGCAGGAATGTGAGCAAAGATTGCTGCTAGTTGTTTCGGTGATCTTTTAAGCATTGCTCAAACATTCGTTTTGTTTACAGAGATCACGTGATCATTTCATTCGTTTTGATTGGCCGAGAAACATGTTTCGAGTGTTTGATGATGCCACTGATTCGTTGTTTATATCTATCTATTCGACTCAGGTTGACAACATATTTCGATGTCTGTGCTCTGTTATTTTTCGAGAAGCATTGATAATATTCATTGATATTTCATAACTATAAAAATCTATCTACCTTTCCAGCTTCATGTTTAGGACTATATCAGAATATTTTTCAATTATTTTCAATTATACTGACATTATTAATCTTTCAATGTTCGATAGTATTTGCATTCTCTTGTAGCATTAGAAATCTTTACACATATTTCTCCATACTGGAAAAGGTAGAGGGGAGTTGTATGACTCAGCTAACCTCGTAAATCAATGAAAAGTATAATTTTCATAAGTCGTATATTAAATATTTCTGTGATAGCAAACGTACGAAATCATGCATATCAAAGGTGAAAGTGATTTTTGAATGGTATTCTCACGCGTATTCATTTTCAGCTAGGTATTTTTCACCGTTGATGATGTTGATTCAAAATTTAATAGTCGGAATGTATATATCATCATATACTTGTTTATTTTTGCTAACATTTTGATAGTATCTTTTATGTTTGATAGCTTGCTTAATTATTTTTTCTCGAACCGAAATATTTACCTTTCTTTTCATTTTTCTGTTGGTATCAATGGTTGATATCAAAAATTGTTCATCTTAGAAATATTCTTTGGTCTCACTGGCACATACCATTAACTGTTCTAGTGTTTTACACCTTCATTTTTCAAATTGGTGTTTTTTTTAGGATTTTCTCTGTACTTCTTTTCTATATTAACCGATTAGAAAACGAGCTAAAACGGACTTTTTTATAACTCAAAATAGTCTAATTGCTCCTAACTTTGTTCATCTATTATTCGGTTAACTTTTACTAATTGCAGCTGAATCTACTGCTAGTTTGGAATTAGTCCATGAGGAAATATTCGGAACAACCTTACTTAATTAACGTTTTAAGCTCTTTTTGTATGGTATATCTCTATCGAATATCCGATAATTTCGAACAGGAGAACTGTGGAAGTAATAGTACGTTTTTTTTTTTGTTTTTTTTCTCATTCCATCCCTATACTTGTAATCTGGAAATTTGTTTGAGCAATAATAAAATGGATCGCTACTTTATTGTGTAAGAATGATCAGTTGTAGATAATCATTCATTTTAAACAGCTTGATTCTTCTATTTTTGCTACATGGTTAATTTTTGGTAAACGTTTAATGAAATACAGTTGAGATTTTAGAATTATCTCCTTGATTTATATTTATTCTCAGGTAGAATTAATGTGTATCGATTTTCAGGAAATACGCCATAGTTATTTCTGTTAAAGTAAATGTTAGCGCAGATTAGTTTGAGTATGAAATTTTGTTTTGATTTACGAAGAGGATCATAAGCGAGATATAGTTGGGATCTCGCAATTCTTAAACTTTGATTTAATCATTCGTTGTACACACTGATTTTGAATAACTTTAATCAGCATTTGTTTTCTTTTAAAATGCTTTAACTAAGAAGTCTCATTTAATCATAATATGTTTATACAGTGTACTTGTTTTGTTTCATCATTTCTTATTCGCTTTTCCTTCTTACTTCACTTATTCCTCTCCATGTATCTAGAAAAGCTATTCAATTTCAGTTTGTTGGAACTATTCAGTTGGTTAGATGTGAATCGTTGAGCGACATAAAGGCAAGAAATAATAATTGGTGCAAAGAGGTGCAAAATAAGGTAAAAGTTGGTGCTGTAATAATAGCTGGAAAAAAATAACGCTGTTGTTAAATACTTTTGCAAGTTACTACGACGAGAAAAACTATGGATTCGAAGGATAAGGTGAACTCAGCGACAATTCCGAATATTGTAAAGTTTGCATTTGGTGGGACTGCAGGGTAGGTAATTCTTCTAAATGAAATTATTTCTTATTGTTTACATATCTTTATTTTTTTGTGCAGACTCAAGAAAGACCAAAAAGTCAGTAACTGTGCCGTAAACAAGCAATAAGATTTTGCAGAAAAAAATTCCGTTGAGTAATGGTGATCTGATCTTTCAGGATGGGTGCTACTTTGTTAGTGCAACCGTTGGATTTGTTAAAAAATCGTATGCAGCTTAGTGGAGTAACTGGTAAAAAAGAATCCCGTTCAAGTTTACACGTTCTAAGGAGTATCATAACAAATGAGGGTTTTTTCGCGATCTATAGTGGCCTCTCTGCTGGTCTTCTACGTCAGGCTACTTATACGACAACTCGTCTTGGCATTTATACCTGGCTGTTTGAGCAATTTACGAAGTTGGTTTCCTTTTAATGAGACGAAATAAAAGTGATTTATTTCGATACGTTTCTGTGTTCGCTTTGAATTGGAAGGGTTGATTCTTTGTTTCTTGAAACATTAAGCAATAATTTTCACTAAGTGTGTAATGCTTCTCCATTCGATATTACTTTTCCGAGTATCATTCACAAATCCTGGACTCTATAATCAGCTCACTTATGAAATTCCTAAATTGATTTAAAATAATTTGAAGAGACGGAACAACAACTAGTTTTGCAACAAAGGCTGTTATTGGTTTAACTGCTGGTGCTACTGGATCATTTGTTGGTACTCCTGCAGAAGTAGCACTTATTCGAATGTGCACCGATGGACGGTAAATCTTTATATGAAAAATAGAATTATTAGATTATAGTATAAAAAGCATGGTCATACTATTATAATCGAATCTAGCTAACAAAAAAATTACTATCATTCCAGGTGATGTAGTTTTTGTAACAAATACCTTTTCGATTTGTTTTGAACTTCCAGCAGAAATATCCTCTCATATTTCACAATGTCTAATCACTATGTCATCACGATAATTTACTTTTAGACTTCCGCCAGAACAACGGCGACAATATAAAAATGTTTTGGATGCTTTGGTGCGTGTTGTCCGAGAAGAAGGAGTTTCTACGTTATGGAGGGTAAGTATATGCAATTCATATATGTTATTTTTGGAGCTTCACTTTTCTCATAAAGTGGAAGTAAATTCTTTTATTGAATTTGCGTTTATAGGGATGTGGGCCAACTGTTCTTCGAGCAATGACAGTAAATGCAGCACAACTAGCAACTTATTCACAAAGTAAGGAAGCATTATTGTCGAGTAAATTCTTCAAAGAAGGAATGATGTTGCAATTTGCGGCTTCAATGATAAGTGGTCTTGCAACAACTTTAGCTTCTATGCCAATTGATATTGTTAAAACAAGGTTAGTCGGTTTATTTACTAGAAAATTCGGATTTGTCCAAACGTTTAAGATGTTGATTACTGATTTTCATACGAATTCGATCATCATTTGAGCAGACATTATCGATTTAACCCTGATCGGTAAAGTAAGGACTAAGACTCGCGTTCATAAATTTATTTACGATATTAACGGAAATGGGAATAGAGTGATTTTTGATTTAATACTGGTAGGAAGCTTATTGATGAAAAGTTTTTCAGAGTGCAGAATATGCGTATGATACATGGGAAACCAGAATACAGCGGTATGTTGGATGTATGGTCTAAAATTATAAGTAATGAGGGATTTTTCTCGTTGTGGAAAGGTTTTACACCTTATTACTTTCGTATGGGTCCACACACTATGCTAACATTTATCATACTTGAGCAGCTCAATGCGGCTTATTTCAAGTATATTTTAGGCATAGAGCAAACCCGTAGTACTCTTTAAATAAATGAGAAAACGTAAATAAATAAATAACAGATAAATAAATATTTAAATAAATAAATAAATAACAGATGTAGTTTGTGACATGTTGATGCTGTTGATCAGTAGTTTATCAAAAGAAAGCCGTTGCAATTGGTCTATCGAACTGTTATCCTCACTTCATAATTTATAGAATCTAGCTAAAATTCTTGTATTATCGGCTGAATCATTTACAGTGGAATCCGATCTGTGTAAATTTCGTACTGATTTAACAAAACACTATTTTTCTATATGATCGGTTGCTCCTAGTGTTACCTACTTTATGTTAAAGTGACAGTTCTTTTTAAGAATTCTTGGAAAAACGGTTTACTTTTTTTTCTTTGAGTTTTTTTTTTAGATTCCATTCCTAGTTTATTCTTATCTGGTAAATGGTAATTCTGCTGGTTTCATTGATATTATCCGGTGAACAATAAAAATTGCTTATTTAATTATTTAAATGTGTTATCAGGGTTTCATTCATTTTGTTCTTTTCACTTACGTGTTTAAAATCATATTTTATATAGTATTTTGCATGCAATATTGTGAGCACTAAATTTACAATGTATTTTACTTTGATGTTTTGAAAAACTTTTTACTTTCTTTGCTTTATCCTTATCTTTAGTTGTTTCGCTGAATGCAAATATAAGGTGTTATCATACGGTTATAGACTCCCGTTGCTGTTGTTATTATAGCGTGGTTTTGTTTTATTACCGATTAAAAGCATATTGTTTTTTGGATCAATATAAATTGTTCGGAAAAAAATTAGAATTAAAGTAACATGTAATGGTTTACTCGAATGAGAATAATTGTGGCTAGGATTCTGGGAATGTTTTTTGGCAATTTTTGCTTCTTTTTTTTACAATATCTATGTTACTGTTGTTGTTTCTTGTGTAGTATTGTTGTTTATGGATCTTATGAAGCATAAATTCTATCTTAATATTCCACTAGTAAGGCATTATCACACTTTCAGCTAATAAAGAGAATTGCATGACATCATAATTAGATGATAATAAGATAGAGAGAGTGGAAGATGTTCTTTATTATTTTTAAAAAATAATAAAAATTCAAAAACACATTTAATCGTGGATCATTTTTTAAAATTTCCATATCTTAATACTGATAAAGTTTGCAGTCCATTAGATATTACCTTAACAAGTTTTAAAGTAAGTGAAAGAAGAGTTGTTTTTAAATATGGTCCATATAATATTAACAGTGATAAATGGCAAAATCTGGTTTACATATTATCAGAATTATGGTAAAATCGTACCGTGAAAGTGATTTGCTCGTCTTTTTTAGAGCAAATCTATAGGTATGACTGAATTAGTATTATTGGCAAAAATTAGCGAACAGAAAGAATAAGAATGAAAAATGTAATTGATGTAAGGCTGAAAGGAACAAAAAGATTGGATACTATTTGATGATGCTTTCAATGCAATTAATAAATATTCTAATCAGATGTTTGTTTACTATTCAATAATACATAATGTATTTTTAATATATGTTAACTGGTATAAAGAACTTGCAGATAACTGAAGAGAATAATGCTATCTATATACAAGCCTCAAGTAGTTAATATTTGTGAGATGATTGTTCGGAAAAAGATGCTAAAAAAGTGGAAACAAATCAGTCAATTCACAGCAGGTTCATTAAACATTTCCTTACATTATTCATATTATTCCTGCCCAATGAACTTTTTTTGACTTGTTTAATATTACTAAAATCTCATGTAATTAATTGAATAAAAGATTAGTACACAAATTAGACATTCGATAACTCTGTAAAGAGAGCAAAAAAAATCTACAAGTGTAATTATTTCAGGAAATCAAAAGACAAACATCATTTCTTAATTTGGATAATAAAAAAGGAAAAACAAATAAGAATTATTAGATAATTTTTTTTTTTTTTTTTTTGTAACTTAAAAGGAAAACAAAACAAGCAAATAAAATTCACTAAATATTATGCCAACTGTTAACGAAAGAGAACTACTGTACTTATTTGACATACGTTTCGTGTTTACGATTTATACGTGTCTGAAATTAACACGTTACGTAAACGTGTCATATATAATTAAAACTTAAATTACACGTACAGATGAATTTTGTAATATTGTAATAATTTAATGAGTAATGTATGAAATATCATTAATAACTTTACATTATTATACGTAAGATCTGACTGTTTTTTTTTTTTTTTTTTTTGTTTTTGTTTTTTTGAATTTTTTTCCCTTTCACTGTTAATCTTTTTATGCTTTTACAATTATTTTATTTAATTCTTGGTGCTTTAATATTTTGTTTGGCATTATTTTGATATGAGCTGCACTCATAACTGTTGTTTCTAGATTGTTAAACATAGAAAGTGAGCTGTAGCATTATTTTTATTAGTGTTACATTTAGATCGGTATAGCGACTTGAGACTTTAGAGTTTGTAATTCAAAACTTTTTTTTTTTAATATTTGTCTAAAAAACAGTGTAAGAAGTGCCTAAATTTCAGAATTATCACTAGCTCAGTTATGTATATATATACATCATTCATAAATTATTTAGGCATGGCATCAAAAACTGCTATGGTTATACTTGCTGAGGGGGCCGAGGAAATGGAAACTGTTATTCCCGTTGACGTTTTGAGACGAGCTGGAGTTGAGGTTTCAGGCGATATTCATACTTATTTTAATCAAAATTAAATTCGATTTTTCGTTACGTAACCAATTATACGACTCAGTTTTACACGTTAGAGATACAGCTGATGTAACTAATGTAGTTTTATATGTTAAACTGAGGTGTAGTTTGTGTCAAATGCGTTTTTTTGGTGTCGTACGTACCGCGAAAAATTACTGCCTTAGTCTGTTCAACTTTATTTTACCTAAATTATCCAATTTTTTGTGTTGATGTGAATAGAATTTTATAGGTTACTATTGCTGGTCTTCTCGGTAAAAATACAGTGAAATGTTCGAGGCAAGTGATGATTACGCCTGATAAAGCTTTATTCGAAGTGGCAGATAACAAATTTGATGTTGTGATTTTGCCAGGTGGCTTACAAGGGGCAAATTCCCTTGCAGCAGTAAGTTTGCGTTATTTTATACTTTCTCTCACTTATAATTTCGACATTATTCTTTTATAATTCGAAGCTTAAGGTATTTTGATAATATTTTACATGCCGATCTGAGCAAATGAGAGCAACCCGTTTATATATTCATTTTCTTCTGATCGTAATAGTTTAAAATTTTTGTGGCACTGACATTTTTTGCACAATCTGTCGTTTAGCAGGAATCAATAAGACTACGTCAGAATGCATTATTAGTAAATTTTTATTTACTATCATCTTTTATTCGAAGTGTTGTTGGTTGGTTTTTGTTGCGCCTTGATGTTAACAATTGCAAACAGTCTCATTTTCAGTCAGACGAAGTGGGCACTATACTTCGAACTCAGTACGAAAGTGGTCGTTACATAGCTGCGATATGTGCTGCACCGATTGCCCTAAAAAGTCACGGTATTGCCCCAGGGATATTGCTGACATCACACCCAAGTGTTAAACCAAAACTTGTGGAAGGAGGTAGGTTAGTTCAATAGGAAATAATCTTGTGATTACATTGTTCCACCTTATATACTTTTCAAAAGTCTCTTGTATGCATTTTTTTTTTTTTTTTTTTTTGTTTAAATGCCACAGTTTAGCTTTTATTAGCGTTTAGCCAGAGTTGCACTGGATAATGGCCTTCTTTCTATTTTATTGCTTTTCTGGAGAACTAAAGTTTTAAGTGAGTTTTTATTAAGTGGAAACTTTTCAAGTAAATTCTTCTTGCTCAGTTTCAGGATACAAATATTCTGAAGATCGTGTGGTTACAACAGATCATATAGTCACTAGCCGTGGCCCAGGAACTGCATTAGAGTTTGCATTAAAATTGGTCGAGTTACTTGTTGGAACGGAAAAAGTGAAGGAAGTTAGCGTTCCAATGATTGTGAAGGAATAATCTTCAGGCGATTAAAAAAAAAATAATGAACTGTCCAATCTTCTATGCTTTTATTGGTATTTTCTAGAACTCTAACTTATGTTATCCTTGGAACGAAATAGTTTTACGTTTTACGTTTCATGAGTCTCCCTCTTTCATGTATAATTATTTCGGCCTTTGCTGTCAACATGTACACATGTCGAATGACTGAAAAGTAATTCATTTTAATTTTGTTCAATACATGAGGTCTTTGATATTTGTTTGTGGCATATTCTTACTTTTTCGTGAATCTTTTCAGGTAGGTAGGTTGTTAATTTGATAAATGAAATGCTGCACAGTGTTGCTCAAATCCATTCAATCAAATTCATTCTTTTGCAATTTTTCCTTTTCGTTGAAAGTCTTATGCATGTTTAGGAAGACAGATGGATCAGAGGAAAAGACACTAGCTCAAAACGAAAACGAACATATCTGTTCACACTAGATCTTCGTAATTTCTTGACTATTTAACGCAGAATTTTCCTAATTTAATTAGCCTTTACATTCTTTTAGTAAGAGAAATTTTCTGAAGGTTAATTACAAACAATTTTTTGGGGATGTTTTAGAGATTTTTGCTACAATAATTTACAAAGCATAATACAGCGTTAATGTAAAGCCGGGAATGTATATTGTGTAATCATCCTACGTTATCTGCCGATAGCATTTCGCGCTCCCGTTCTACCAAAAAAGTTCCCAATGAGGCTTAAGAAATCGCCACCAGGTACGATTACAGTACCAGGTACTATCACTGAAAACAGAACCTTTTAAGATATCGTTTGGGAAAAATGCATTCAAATCAGAGGAATTACAACTGGATTTTAATTTATACCGGATGGTTGTCTTGTTGTCGTTGGTGATGGAGGTAACTCAACACATCGTTGTTTCTCTTGTTTAAAGCCACACTTACACTGACATCGACCCCTAAAACTTGAAGAAATATCATGAAGGTCATACAAAAATGCATTTACTTTTTATTAAACCCTTGCTGCTATTTTTGAATTTGAAATTTTAATATTCTACATTTTAGTGTAGCTGTAAAAAACTTACCTATAACATCCGGAATTTATTGGGCATTGTTTTTGGATGAAACAATGACCTTGAAGTGCTACTGGCTTTAGGCAGGTTGTGTCTCGAGAAAGTGCCTCAGATTCACAGTCTCGTGTACAGGTTTGACTTGGATTACGCAATGGATGCGTCACTGGATCGACAAGTGGATGAAATCCAGCTAAGCATTCACATTGTCCCTAAACAAAAAAAAATATTTCTTACGGAAACGTCATTAGATATTAATAAATTCATGAAATATTCGTTTTTTTTTCTTTTAAATTCTCAGAAGAATAACTTTCTTTTTTCGATTCTCTTTCTTTACAAACAAATTTTCAATCGATCTGTCAACTTACTCTATTGCATATCATACCTTCACCACCACCACATTGCTCATTTGCAGTACATTGTGAGTTAAGTTGCCCGCGTGCCATGCATATACCATTAATATACAATGCTTTAGGTGCCATAGCATTACATGGCCGACGACAGCATAATGATTGGGAAAATCCACCATCTAAATCCACAATAAGTCATTTTATTCTAAAGTTTTTAAATTTTAGGATAAAACTAATGGATAAATTATACTTTGTTTTTTTTATCATTTTGTGAAATTATTTCTTCATTAATTGAAGACATTATATATATATAAAGATAACATTAAGATTAGTTATTAAGGATAATCTAAAAAGATTTTCAAATATTCAATAAAAGTAAGTTAGATATTTGATGTAGTATAATAAGATAACATAAAATGTAACATGAAATAAAACAAAAATACCTGAAATACGATGGCAAAAATGTGTATCAGATGGACAACGAATATTTGAAGTAGGATCACAAGAATAATTATATTCTGGTAATGTTCCAAGTGGACATACTTTTGGACAACAATGTCCCATTGGTGATTCACCAATAGTTATACATATCTAAAAATGTTTCTATCAAATAATTACATCCTATTATTATCATTTTTTCTTTTTTTTTTTTTTTTTTTTGTCCATTTGATAATAATTTATACTGGGAGTAATTTTATCCAATAATCATACTTTTAAGTTAATATAAAGAATTGAAAATTAAATCATAAAAAAGAAAAATAAAATAGCCATATAAAAGTGAAATTTATTTACCTGTCCAGGTGGACAATCATCAGCCCCATCGACAAAATTTTCTACCATATGTTGATTTGCTTTACGAATGCATGCATTACCAGGAATACCTGCAATTTTGCATGTTATAAAAATATTTCATAAAATATTAGTAATTAATTATAAAATAAAAGAAAATTACCTCCAAGTGGACAAGCTGATTTTGCTATACATTGTGAGCCTTGCTGTATGGTACCACTAATGCATACACATTGCGAATTCAAGCATGCCGAAAAAGGTGCGGAACAGTCGTAATGTCGCGTGCAACGATCACCCACTCGGCTCACTTAACCATAGATTCATTATAAGTATGATAATTATAATTGTAATAATCAATAATCAATTAATTAGAATAATAAATTAAAATTATAGTTAGAATAATAATTAATTAGAATGATAAGATAGCATACAGAAATTAATTTCACTCTTAAAAATTATATTACAAAGATGAAATTGTTTGAAATGATTTAAATGATAATATAATAAAAATTTTTTTTAAAAAAAATTTTAAAATACTTGCATATAAATTATCATATATAATTTGTATTCAACTAATTCATTCACTTCATTTTTTATCGAAAGAAAAAAAGAAAAAAGGAGAATATATGTTTGGAATATTGAAATATATTGAAATAATTGTATGTAATGTAAAAATTATTTAAAATTATTGTTTTAAATTATTAAAAATTATTATTTATATAAAAAAAAAAATTATTTATGAAATATTGCTTATCATTTATAGCATGTATATTTATATTAAAAAATATATAAGTATATACTATATGCATTTTGCAAGTGATTATCATATCAAATTAATGTGTGCAAACTAGTTAATTAATTAATTAACTAGTTAAACCAAAACTGATGACATTACTAAATAATAACTTATAGCAATCTATTGATAAGTAATTTAAACGTATGAATACAGTAAATTTCACGTAACGTATAGACATACTCGATATGCATTGACCATTAACTAATGTTGTTCAGTAAATTTCACGTAAATCAATACAGTAAATTTCACGTAACGTATAGACACACTCGATATGCATTGACCATTAACTAATGTTGTTCAGTAAATTTCACGTAACGTATAGACATACTCGATATGCATTGACCATTAATTAATGTTGTTGTACCACGTTGAACACATTGACATTGTCCACTACGGCAAAATAATGGCTCACGACATTTAGTGGTACACATTTGGCCAACTTTTGCTGGTACTAAAATTATTTACTTTACTTTTTTTTTTTTTTTTTTAATTTCAAAATTTAAAATAAAAATATAAAATATATATATATAAAATAAAAATAAAATTTAAAATAAAAATAATGTTACATTTGAATACATATATCTATTATTATTGTTTATATATTTGGATTAAACCTTTAATAAATATTAGCATGAAATAGAATTTAACTAACTATAACTAAATTAAAATATAGCAAAAAAAAAAAAAAAAGATAGAGAAGAGAAACTTACATCGTTTACAATATGGATTACCACCTCTTTTGTCATCTACAATTTCAGTATAATGTGGATGACATCTACAACGTCCTCGTAAACATATTGATCCTTTATTCTCACAATCAATATTCCAATCACATGTGCCACCAAGTGGTGATTTTCCTTTAAAAAAAAAAAAAAAATTATTTATTTTTTAATATTTTCATCATAACATATATTATCATACTTTTCAAATATATCATATAAAATCATTTTTATCAAAATACTATCATTCATTTCAAATGAATAAATGTAATAAATGTAAAATGATAATGCATATGATAAAAATGATAAATAAAATTTGAACTAAAATTTGTTATAAATCAAATTAAACATACCATTACATGGAGTAAAGTTAGAATAAACTTGTTTAATGAATAGAAATAACCATAAGTGTCGTATCATTTCGTTCTGATACATTACAATCAATCAGTCATAGCGTTATTCTCGATGAAATTTCATTTCATTTACATCTCATCACATTTCTTCATGTTTGTAAATCCGGTTTTTCGAACAAGATCGAAAATTTTCACACCATTTTAATCTTTTCTATCTCTTCAATTCTATTTTTCTATCCTATCTATCGATCTATCGATTAAATCAATTTATCATGAAATGAACTAATGATTATTATCTTCTCATTTCTCATTTATAACATCAAAATTCTAAAAAAAAAAAAAAAAATTCACCCAATTATATTTATTCTGTTTTTCCTTTTCATTTAACATTTCTTTTGGATAAATTTGTTAAATTATCATTGAATAGTTTTGTTTTTTTCTTTTTATGGACAAAGAGAGAGAAATGATTTATCATATTGTTATCATCATATTATCTTCTAGCAATATTAGTATAGTGATAATTTTAAGAAAATTTTTGATACACATTTTTTCTTAATATATAGCAAATTTTCAAATATAAAGTAACAAAAAAAAAAATTTTTTTTTAATTTTTTAAATATTAAATATAAAAATAAATATATAAAAAACATTATTAATACATTCAAAAACTCTTCTATATAATATATAAAAAAAACCTTTGAAAAGTAAAAATATTAAATAATAGCTGCAACAAGATAATTAATACTATAAAAGTTATAACTATGTATACTCGTATTTCTATAATTGGAATTGATCAATTTACTCAATTATACATTTAATTGAATTGATTCATCCCATCTATGATTTCATTCTTTTTCTTGAAATTAAGATAAGTTTAACTAAGTGTTTTTTCTCATTCTTCCTTTCAATTTTTATATAAGTTATCATTTTTAATTTAATTCTTAATTTATTTCATTTCATACATAAATGGATGAATATTTTACAGAAATAAGTTTAGCTGTTAGGTAATGATGGTGTATGGTTTGATTGCTTTTGAACACTTCTATATTTGGTATTTTATTAATAAGTTTTTAACTTATTCCTTCTTCCATTATCCCTTTACTATTGTTAATGTTGTAATAAGAATTAATAGTTATTTTAAATGAAAAAAATTATTAGGAAATCACATCACTACCAGATTTTAACATCATTGGTATTTTAAGATAATCATAAAATAATTCAAGCAATTTGTAAACTTCATTCCCATCATATCTTTCTTTCCAAATAATCTTTCCTAATTAAAAATATTGCTTTTGTCGAAATAACGAAATTTCATTCATCCACTTATCAAATCAAATAAAAAAAAAGAACTTCCTCCACTCTACCACAATTTAACTAGCGATTGACAGCCTAACTTTATCCTCGAAATGTTTTATTTCATTAGTGATATCGAACATTCTAAAAGATTTAACTAAAAAAATTTTTACTTAGCTAAAAATTCTATACTAATCTTTTCAATGCCTTAACTACTAATTGTTAACAAATTACTCTAACTATCAGATAAATACATAAAAAGTTATGAATTACACCACTTTGTCTGCTATGAATAGTAAGATAAATGATAAGTAGAATTACTCTAAAGTAGTAAACTATGTATAATTCTAGTATACATACTATTCGCGAAACATCTTAGCACCTTCGTCTAACTTTCGACTTGATATAAATGCAAAACACAAAAGTTTAAAAGAAATTTGTACTTTAAATGGATTTTGACAAAAAAAAACGATTAAGTATAACACAAATATAACTCTGGGCAGCTTTGTACTTACTTATACTGCTTACATTCATTTCATCAAAAAAACAGAAAATGATATTGGGATGATTTGAATAAATTTAGGTATATCCTGTAGATTCGAAGAGGGAGAGAGGATGGGAGGAGAAAAGAAAAGAGAAAACAGATGGAATGCAGTGAATACTTGGCAAAGGCAAACCCAGAGTTTTCAAAATTTGAGAATCCTTAACATTAAGTCTTAAATTCTATAAAAAAGAAAACAAAACCATTTCAAAAAATTACAGGTAGAATTAACATTATAAGATGAATAAATTGGAGAAAAAAAAAAAAAAAAAAAAACAACATAACTCTTCCTTCTCACCGGTATAAAATTCGCTCAAATTTATTCACGAATCAAAAAGATATTTCTATAAATGGTATTACAAGTACAAATTCCACTTAATTTAAATGCTGAATTTTTCACAAAATTTGCACAAATTCTAACATCAAACAACTAAAATCAATTTTCCCAATAATTGAGCTGAAATTAATGATTCAATGCGCAGAATTAGAAACCAATAGAAAAAATTTTTAATAAATCTGGCAGCGGTAATTAATGACAGAGTTGCATGAATTTCCCATTCAATTTAATATTCCGGTTCAACCTGATTATTATATATATCACTGCCACTCTCATTGTATTCATCATCATCCTCAATGGTAGCATCCTGGTATTGCTGATATTCCGACACGAGATCATTCAAATTGCTTTCTGCCTCAGTAAATTCCATCTCATCCATCCCTTCGCCAGTGTACCAATGAAGAAAAGCCTTACGACGGAACATTGCTATAAATTATATTTCATTTAGTGCATTTAATATGTTCAGATAATGTAATGTGATAGTAGTTTAAAAACAATACCAGTAAACTGTTCCGAGACACGTTTAAAAAGCTCCATGATAGCTGTCGAATTACCAATAAAAGTTGCACTCATTTTTAAGCCGCGTGGTGGAATATCACAAACAGCTGTTTTAACATTGTTTGGAATCCACTCCACGAAATACGATGAATTCTTATCCTGTACATTGAACATCTGACTGTCCACTTCCTAAAATTCATGTTGTATCCAAAGAATCCATGGAATTTTAAACGAAGAAAACGTTATCAAACAAAATGAAAAAAAAAAAAAAACATCATCAAATGAACAGTGCTGAACTTAGAAACGCAGAATTATCTATAAAAACACATACGCTCATCGACATCGAGCCACGGAACATAACCGCTACCGTAAGATAACGGCCATGTCGTGGATCGCATGCTGCCATCATGTTCTTTGCATCGAAAACCTAAAATGTATTAATCATAACTATGAACAAAAAAGAGAGAAGAACCAGTGAATAAACTTGAACGAAACCTAAAAATGTGTTCATATATATATATATATATATTTTTTGTGGAAATATGCAGAAGAAAAAATTACATCATTTAAGAAACAGAACGCAATAAATGAAGACATCAAAAAAAAAAAATCTTTTCATAATTAAGCAATAGCAATACATAAAATAAACAGTAGCATTAATTTATTTTCTTTAAATCATTTTCAATCGGTGCTTCCTTAATGAATGGTATTAATTCCTTGTAGGGATGTGGCATATATATATATATATATATATATGATATAATCAAATTGAAAACCAACCTGCTGTGTGAGTTCAGCAACGGTCAGAGCGCGATAGGCAGCTGAATTGAGTGCAAAAAGTGGTGCAAATCCCGGTATGAAGAAATGGAGACGTGGAAACGGAATCATATTTACCGCCAATTTACGGAGGTCAGCATTAAGTTGGCCAGGAAAACGAAGACAAGTTGTTACTCCAGACATTGTCATTGAGACTAAATGATAACAAATTATATCATAAAAGCCATGAAATCCTTATTATGAAACAAATTTAACTGTACAGTGTACGAATAAAAACTCAGATCTAAATGTTCATATAACATACCCAAATGATTGAGATTGTTATAGTTGGGATCTGATAACTTCAAAGTTCGGAAGCAAATATCATACAATGCCTCATTGTCGATACAGAATGTCTCATCTGTATTTTCAACTAATTGATGAACTGATAGAGTAGCATTGTATGGTTCCAGTACGACATCCGAAACCTGAAGATCTCATGCATTTTTTTAAAAGAACCTTTTGAAACAAAATTACATAAAGTCATTCGATCCACCCAATCCCAAATTGTTCAATATTTCTTTTCAGAACATATTAATTTTCAATTAATTAAAGGCTGAACTAGAGGTAGCATAATTATTCATCAAATATTCCATTTTTCATGAAACAGCCACATATTAAAAAAATTGTTAAGAAAACCTTTGGTGATGGAACGACTGAAAATGTACTCATGATACGGTCCGGATACTCTTCACGAATTTTTGAAATCATTAGCGTACCCATGCCTGAGCCTGTACCGCCTCCCAACGAATGAGTGAGTTGAAAACCCTGAAAACATAGTATTTTCTTTGTTTAATTAACAGCAAAATGGAAAAAAAAAAAAAACAAACAAAGTTTGAGAGTGAAAGTATGTCTAACCTGCAAGCAGTCGCATCCTTCAACTTCTTTTCTGACGACATCCAGAACGCTGTCAACTAGTTCTGCTCCTTCTGTATAATGTCCTTTGGCCCAGTTGTTACCAGCACCACTTTGACCAAAAACAAAATTATCGGGACGAAAGAGCTTCCCGTATGGACTGTTGCGAACTGAATCCATTGTACCGGGTTCTAGATCAACCAGAACAGTGCGAGGGACGTAACGACCATCTGATGAAAAATAAACGAAATAACTAGACTAGTTTTGCTAAACATGAAACTTCCAAAAAATTGAAAAAGTTATCCACTACCTCGATTTTTGACCTCGCTGGAACACTATCACAATTATTCAAACTGAAAAATGTAAAACTAACTGCTTGCTTCATTGTAGTAAACATTAATACGCTCGCGTTGCAAATCCGATTCACCATGATATGTGCCATCTGGTTTTATACCATGTTCATCCGAAATCACCTCCCAAAACTATAAACTACCACGTAAATTGTGTTGTAAATAAGGCTTCTTAAGTAATTAATATTATGCAAAAATATTTATGTATACGACCAATTAAGTCTGCCATTTATGCTAATATAATCTGTTCTTGTCCAGTTTGATCATATAAGCTTTATGTTTGTTCTCTAATAATGTGTAATATTTGCTCATCGTTTTATATAAAAATACAAATAGATATAAAAGTGTATGAGAAATCCTGGAAACCTTTGTGCCAATTTGATTACCACATTGGCCAGCCTGAATTTGAAGAATTTCTCGCATTGTTGTCAGCTAATTTCTACCACTTTTGATCGCTCACCAAAATACTCTGTCAACCCTCCTTTTTATCACGAAAATTAATCCGCTAGCTAACAGTGATAACCAGACGATAACTTCTGGAAAGAACGAACTATGCTGTAAGGAGAGCATTCGCAAATTGTTATATGATAAAATGTAAAGTAATGTTCATTCATTTTCATTGCTATCACAAAAAATAATTATTCCTTGCACCAATATTTTATTCATAAATGACAAAAAATCCCTTCATTTCATAATTATCAATTACTCAAATTATATAAACTGTCAATAGCAATATAAGGACAAAAATAATAACATAAATAAAAATAGATCTCTGTTTTTTAAAAAAGAAAAAAGAAAAAAAATACGCCGATAACAACCAACTGACAGTAAGTTGAAAGCAAAAGAATAAAGCAACCGCACAGATATCAAATAGTCACAAACTAACTGACTGCCAGTTTAATTTCTCTCTTAAATACTATTCATTCCTTCATTTATGCAAATTTTTTCAAGATAAATCAACGAAAGAGAATAATGCAAACACATTCTAATTGTAACACTCAGAATTCATATCAAGAACCACACTCTCTGGATCACTTTGAAAACTATCCCACTAATTTTCAAGACTTTATCTTAGTATTTAATTAACATATCGCAATTGGAAGACTGGATAATTGATTAAATGAATTATTCGCTCAATGAACTCAATGACTAATTCACAAATTAATTGACTGGATGACTCATATGACAAGTTACTTCGAAAAACTACTAAATTAAGAATTGATTCATGGAATGAATAAATGAGTGACCAATAGAGTAACTTATGAAAGCTATTTTGATTATGATAATCATTTAGAAATTGTTCCATTGTAAAAAGCCCAAATGTAAAATGTAAATTATCTAAGAACTAAATTTCTTTTGCTTTCTTATAATCTCAAATTCTAACTTCTCCATTAAAGCAATAATGAAAAATCAGCTCAATTATTGAAATCTAACTCGAATCGTGAAAAAAAAAACACTCACTCATCGGAATCAATCAATAATTCATTATATTAAGCTATGTCGATGTAAATAAAACCAATATAATAACAATCCTATGGTAAGAAAAAGAGAAAAAAAGCGAGAAGTTCATCGTAGGATATTGTCAATTAGGATAATAACAGATTATTATTGATAATATTAGAAATGTTAAGAATATTTTAATTAAAAAAATCAAAAAAGTTTCATTTGTAAACATTTCTAAAAATATGACATTGATAGATGAAATTATACTTTGTTTGCATTCAAATAATTAAATAAATTTAAGTAATAATTTGTTGCAGTCAATTAATAATAAATTGCTCAATTAATTGATAAAAATTATAAAAAATAAATTGAGAAAGAGAGAAAAACAATAAAATATGAAAATGTTACAAAAAAATTACTTTTTAAACATTAACAATAAGGCTAATGTCTTCAGACCCCAATAATTACACTAAACACATTTTCCCACACTCAGAGGCACTCATTTATGAAATTCAAATTTATTACATTATATAGGCCTGTGGGTATTTGATGGTTCGGGCCCGATAAATAAATTATATTAAAGTGTGAAATATGGTTTAACGAATTGGAAATGCGGGGGGTTGTCTTATTATTCTTTTTTTTTTTTTTTTTTTTTTTTAACGGTTGTAAGGGGTTTTTTCTTTTTTTTTTTAAATTATTTTTTACTTGTGAAATTATTACTGATATCATTTTATGCTAATAAGTACATTATATAGGCTGTGGCTAATTTAGTTTTATATATTTTGCTAACAGTTTAATAATTATTAGTGATTAAGAAATAGAAAATTTTTGGTTATTTTATTCATAACATTAGATTTAAAGCATTGTTTATTGCTTTACATCAATGCTTTACAAGCAATTTTGTTGAATAATTTAAACAATTTTTTCCGTTTTTGTTTGCTTAACTGTACTAATTTTCGCCAATTTAGGAATCGACCAAATTTTTGCTGTCTTAGGAATCGGCCAATATGGGTGGTCGGCAGTCATCACAGGTGTCACATGAAGTTGCTCAATCAGAAGTAATATTTTTCGTTTTCTTGCATGTCTAACTATGTCTCAAAATTTTCGCAAATTTCAGGTTTCCAAATTCAGTTGTCCATACCAATCGGCTAAGGATCAATCTGCTGACTCAAAAGAAAAAAATATGATTAAATCAATGGCTTCCGAATGTCCAAAGTATCAAGATAGGGAAAAGACTGATGGACAAGGTGGATGTACTTCAGGATCTGAATTTAATGAGTTAAATGCTGTAAGTTGTCAATGAAACAATTCGTGCATTTATATTCACTTGCTTTAAAAAAAATGAATGTACTTAATATTTGCAATTTTTTTTTTTTTTTTTTTTGTTGCAGATGCCTCCACCTAATCAAAAACCTGCTCCTGGCCAACCGTTTCCATTAAGTACCGAACGACAACGATCTACGATTCCGAAGGCTACAGAGGATGGTTATTGGGAATATCCGTCAGAACAAATGTTTTGGAATGCTATGCTAAGAAAAGGTATTGTTAGTTTATGAATTCATTAATGAATTACCTATTAGAATATCTTTCATTGATGATTATAGGATGGCAATGGCGAGATGACCAGATTAGTGCAAAAGATATGAACAAAATTATCAAAATCCACAACGCAAATAATGAGGAAGTATGGCGTGAAATTTTGAAGTGGGAAATGCTTCTACATCCGTAAGTTTTATGAAAAAGATAACTCCTGATAATATTTTATCACCTTCATTTTCGTAAAATTTTTTTTAGTTTTTTTTTTTTTTTTTTTTTTTTTTTTTTTTTTTTTTTGCTACTGCAAAAGGATTTGCTGTGTCTCAATTCTACTTCCAAAGCTGAAGCAGTAAACCGCAAAAAAAAAAAGTTACAGTGAATGCAATTGTCCAAAGTTGAAAAATTTCCATGGCAATGCGCAAAAGATTTCTCCACGAGCTCGAGTGAGACAGTTGTTGGGGTTTGTTCTGTTTTTAATGTTTTTGAGAGCTTTTCGTTTGCCATTGACATGTGCTATTCACGAATAATTTTTTCCACCAATTTATAATTTCCGTGAAAGCAAACTCATCTGTAAGGATCTTTTTCAGGTACGGTTTACCTTTTGATCGGCACGACTGGACAGTAGATCGGTGTGGGCGAAAAGATGTTTGTTTTTCTCTTTTTTTTTTTGGTTTTATAAGAAAGGAAAATTGAAATTATCCGTATCCGTGTATAGTGAGTTAATAGCGTTTAAGGAATAATTTTCGAACGGAATGGCAAAAGAAAGAGAATGATGGCTATTCCATTTTTACTGTGATGCAGAAGAATAATTTCTCTAAGCACCATTTTAGTTGAGCTACTGAAAATAGCATTTTTTAATTTTTTAAAAACGTATCTTTTCAACTCATAAGATTCTTTAATTAGGTTATTCAGTAAGAAGGAAATTCATTTTAGGTTCATTATATAATCGATTTTTATGATGGTGGTGCAGTTGATCCAAAATCGAAATTATTCACTATATTAGATGTTCGTCCAGCACTCACGGATGTCGGAAATGTGTGGGATCGGATGGTTGTTGCTTATTGGCGTTTCAAATTTGAAACACTGGGCCTTACTCCAAAATTGCCTTTGTACGAGAAAAAGCAGAACCCATAATACTTCCACCTTCCACATGGCTTTTCTAAACAATGTTAAGGTTTTAGAGTCCTAAAATTGTGACGCACTCATTCAAAAAAAAGTTTTATTTCATTCAAGAGGTTTTATTCATTTTTAAGCTTTAAGGCATTGCGAGGGTTTATTATTCAAAGTAAGAAAAGTTTCTCCTTACACGTGATAATAGTTAGGTCTTTATGCGAATTCTTTCTATTAAGTGGATTGATATAATTTATATTAGGGATGTCTTTATATGTATTGAACAGTAAATTAAGTAGTATGAAAAAAAATTGTCGCAAAGATTAGGAAGGTATTAGTTGTGCAGGTACATCTTATTTAATGAAAGCATTTTTTGATTATTTGATGTGCTGTTATAGGTTAGTTGACTATGTGTTAATTTTATTTTAGTCTTTTCTCTGTATCCCAATTTATTTTCCACGCTTACTATTTTTCAGGCGCAATATTTAATATTAACATACCTCGTTGTTGATTTGGAATATTTCAAATGTGCTTCTTCTTTAAACTTGATTTGATGTGAATGTAGCCGTCCTAGTCCAATCATGTTGCTTCGCATTGTTGCATATTTAAATTAGTTGCTTAAATGGAATTGGTTCATAATATTCAATCTTTCATTTTAATACCTTCTTTCGTTTATTATGGTTTTACCAAATGGAACAATTTTTCAAAACTTATTGCTTAACAACCTGTTGTGTTATTAATGGTGTTAATCATTAATTTATAGTCACCGACAGATTAGACAAAAGCTTTAACAGTTATTGTTGTCTTGATAGTTCTTTAGGTAGCTCAGAAGAAATAAATTATACCATAATTAATATTTGGAATATATAGCTTATTATATATGTCAACTGTGTCGTTATGACATAACAAAATAATACGATGTTTTCATTGCAGTGAATTTTGGTATTATCGTGCGTTATCTCTCTCAAGTTCATGAAATAGATTTTGTTCATGAATCAGTTCTTTTTTGGCAAATATTGAGCAGTTAAAATAACCGTGTATACGGTTCTCTGCTATTTTGCATACGTAAGAAATATATTTTCTTTGTGCATTTTATCAAATTAAAATTTTATTTCATATGAGGTAAGAATGATTTATTACTACTAGTAAATACAACAATTTTGTTGCATTATTAAAACGTATATATTTCAGCAATGTCGCTATTGACTCACCTTTTGGCAAGTCGTCGAGCATGCGGCAACATTACAAAGAAGTCATCATTTTTTACTGGTTCGGCATTCAATAATAATATAAAGGAATCATTTGCCTTCTTCAAAATTCCACGGATGTTAGTTATTTTTGATTAACTTACTTTGCGATAATCAGATGATATTTCGAGATTATGCTTTATTGTGTTGTTTCAGAACGAATGCTATAAAAAGGCGTATGGTACTTGGAGTATCGCTATCACATCAATTAGCACCAGCACAGCGCCGAACAATCGGAGTGTGGTTATTAGGATGTGCCGGAATGGTTTACGGGGCAGTTGCTTTGGGAGGTGTCACAAGGCATGATTTAAATTTTTAATCCAGTCTCTTTATCTATTTGATTAATGCAAAATTTTAGTTAGCTGGTAGATCATTTAATAATTTTCTTCCTAAATGATCAAATTTCTGTTTTTAGATTGACAGAATCGGGTTTAAGTATGGTCAATTGGGATTTGTTTCGTACGATGAAGCCACCATGGAGTAAGGATGAATGGGAAACCGAATTTGAACGTTACAAGCAATTTCCAGAATATAAATTGTATGTTCCATATTATTCATAAGCAACGTCTATTACATTTTAATAAGAAGTGATTGGTTTTCATGATGAATTTTTCAGTAATTTTTTGTAAAATGAAATTTCTGCAATCCTTTTTTGATGGATAGTAGTTTGTTCATAGAAAAATTAATGACTGTACAATTTCTGTAGCAAAAGTGGTAATGAAGAGATGACATTGGCAGAATTCAAATTTATTTGGATGATGGAATACATTCATCGAATGTGGGGACGGACATTGGGTATCTTTTTTCTAGTTCCTTGTGCATTTTTCTGGGCAAAAGGTCATTTCTCTTCTGCAATGAAAAAAAGAATGTTCATTGCTGGTACTCTGATTTGCATGCAGGCAAGTTATTTTATTCATACTGAGATAATTTATTTAGTCTTAGCAATTGGAATTTCTCCTTTAGAAAACTTATGATAGTGCCTTCAACTAAAATTAATTTTACACCGTCTCATTGTCTGTGCTTTTTTCAGGGACTTATTGGTTGGTGGATGGTGAAGTCAGGATTGGATCCGAAGAACAATTCTAACAAAGAAATACCTCGTGTTTCGGAATATCGTTTAGCCACTCATCTGACAATGGCTTTTGTTTTATACACTGTGTTTTTGTGGACCGGTCTTTCACATATTTTTACAGCTCATGACGTACGTTTTTTTTTTTCTTCTCTTTTTCTGAAATTTATTTCAAATGTTTATGCGATTAAAGCTTTTGGTTGATTTGGATTTGATTTTATGAGTTACCTCACGACATGTATGATTTAAGCAGGCAGATAGCTTTTTTTCTTTTTTTGGCTATTCAGTCTTATGTATGGCGAAAATTTTTTGAATGCTTTGTTAAAAGGAAAGTTAGGGAAAAGACTTTGTGACTAATTGTTTAATTTTGCCCTATCTCTCTTTTCCAAAAAAAAAGTTGTGAAATTTTTTAAAGTCTATTAACGTGAGCTAAGAGGTAAGTTAACCTAATCTACTACTACATCCTTAGTACCAAATATCTCAGGGAGCTTATTTTTTTTAAAAAATTAACTGACTAAGACACCTGCCTAAAATTGAAATATTTTTTGAGGGACGAATCTTAAGCTTTATTGATGGAAAGCCGACGCCTTCTTTCTTGATGAATTTTGTAAGTAAATTTTGTGGCATATATAATTAATGAAGACTTTTCAGCACACAAATGTTAACAAAATTGGACGATTACGTGGTATGACACATCTTTCGAAAACGATGATAGTTTTGACTGCAGTGATGGGTTAATTTTGTTTATTCTTAAACATGCAAGAAAAATATTATGAGAGTTTTTTGTTATACTGTTCACCATTATACTGTTTCATTACATTTAGTACCCACTGTTTCGAATTCGCTGAATTACTTATTTTTATATTACATCTTAATTATAGGCGCTTTTGTTGCTGGCTTGGATGCTGGATTAGTTTACAATTCATGGCCGAAATATGCCGGACGTTGGCTTCCAGAAGATTTATGGCTTAAAAATCCAAAATGGTCTAACATTTTTGAAAATCCGGCAACTGCCCAGTTCATGCATCGAAATATGGTTAATTTTTTACATTTCTTGTGATTTCAATTCGAGGTGTTTTTCCTATTCTCAAAAAATATTCATTAAGAAGATTTAATACGTTTTTTATGGGAGCAAACTTTTTATACTTTTAAAACGAATTTGTTATTTTATTATTTACTGGAAATCGCTTTTTGGTAGTAGCTTTTTATTTACAGGCTTACTTGACACTACTTTCGGTATCACTCACATGGATTTTTGGACGTCGTATGCTTCTTGGTCGACGTGCCAAAATTGCATTGCATTCATTGATGGGTGCGGTATACTTGCAGGCTCTTCTAGGAATAGCTACTTTGGTATAATACATTAAATTATTCAAATTTTTTATTTGGTCTTATTTGCTTTCCGAAAAATTCCCTCTTTTACATTTTTAAATATTTTGATGCAAATAGTACAGATGTTAAGTATATTTTACTCTCCAAAAAATCTGAAAAAAGTTTCACGTTGTTTTAAAACGTGTATCAGTTTTTATGATTCGCTGGATGGTTTCTGAAAATATGACCAGCTATGGAAATAGTACTTATTGTTATTCCAATTTTATATTAGTGTGTAATACTATAACGGAATTCCAAATTCCAGGTACACTATGTACCGGTTTATTTGGGTGTCATGCATCAGAACTTATCAATGGCTGTGATAACATCTGCTTTTTGGCTTTCAAATGAAATCCGTCGTGTTCCAAAGTAAATAGTTACTGTATGATTGTTACGGTGGTAAATATCTTCCACTCAAAAGTGAAGGAACACTTGCAGATGTAAAAATAGATCTTCAAAAATGGTCGAATAGACTGGAATTGTTAGCTGTTTTTATTAATAACAAATGAATCAAGTTTTCACGGTTCTTCAACCGTATGCAACTTTTCCTTCTGAAGTTATTTGTTCATAATTGTATATTTTATGTTGTTATACTGATATTATTTGTTATAGCTACAAAATATTTTTGCTTTCATATCTGACGTCATTCCTAGTTGTTTTATCAATAAAATTTGTTTTATAATAAACTTTTTCTAGCTTTCTACTTATGCGTCTAAATAAAATGAAGGGATTATCTGAATCGCTCAAATGTCTTCTCTTGGAAAGGGATTCAAATTGTCAATTCTTCCCGAAAACAAAAGATGGGCATTGGTATTTAATTTTTTTGGTCTTTAGCAATGTCTCTTGGAACAATTTTCCCTACATTATTAGGATGTACCGTACTGTCCTGCTAGGTAATTTTTCAATTATGAATCCATTTATTAGTTGAAAACCCTCTTGTGGTACTTGATGAGGTTGAAATAAATGAAATTCTTCATATCACTAAAGATTAGAAAAAAACCAAGTCCCCTTTTTCTAGTCCCAGTCGTTAATTACAACATAATGCACACAATATTAACTTTTTATTTATTTGTCCTTCCGTTAGAACATGGATGACCAATGGACTTCTTTCTCGCTTTATAAATTGAGCTAAAGTAATTAGTGGTGCTTTTTTAATTATTTGTATTATTATGTGTCATATTTGGCATATTTGGACCATATCTAATATGACACTAGCAAGAATATTTTAATAAATTCGAATAGCTAAGAGAAATTATAAAAATATCCTTTGCCTACTTCTGTTATAATCTCAGAGCGCTTTTTTTTTTCTTATGAGTAATTTTTTTTCACCTCAGTTGCTGAGAATATAATATTTCGAATATTTTTTATTTTCATCAAGTTATCATTTCCGTAAATTAATCCTTCCACAAATTGTTCTTCAGAAAACAATCAGCAGCAAAGAATCGTTCCAATTCTTTGTTGTTGTTTAGTTATTTAAATAATCTAGACAAATTTCTGTGAATGATCCATCAAAAACATAAGTTTTCACGAAAGCTGGAGAAATTGTTTGATAGAAATCGATTGATCTACTTGAATTACTTTTTAATAAGATTTTATTCAATTCTTATTCGATAATTAATTGCAATAGATTATCACTTAATACTTCGTTCATTCTTGATTTCAACAAAACATACTAATTTATAGAAGTACTTATTAATGATAAATTTTGTAGATAATCGACAGTGATTGATATAAATTATCTACGTTTTGATAGTCTATTAGAATAAAGATTATCTAAATAGTATTAATCTATTAGCTAAAAGATAAAGCTATCAGAGGAGGGAAAAAAAACTCAAATAATGATAGGAGATAGGGAGAAAGAGATCAAATCTGTTTCACTCCATTATTCCAAATAATCGAATTCTCGTCATTCATTCAATATATCCATTTTATGATCACACATTTCTGATACAAATTTTCCTCTTTTTATCAAATTGAATTTTTTTTTTTCACTTTATTAAAATATTATTTTGGTATAAACTTTCATTCACATTATTAAAGTTATGTTATTGTAATTTATTAAGTTAAATAATAAACAGTACCCATAAATTGCTAATTCTTAGCTGTACATTGGCTCGATTATAGTCATTCGATCTTGAACAGTCAACAGTATTGGCTAAGCCAAGAAAACAAGTCCAGTAGAAAGAAATGATTAAATGGCAAATGAATAATGCAAGTGAAACTGAAGTGACTAATTTTTTTTTTTCATTCCATAATATTTCAATTGTATTTCACTCTTTTAGCTTCAAATTTTTTTCAAATCTTTCAAAAATTTTCTTTCAGCAAATGTCAGATTTAAAGCAATGGACAACTATTTCATCTGGTGCTTCCTTATCAAAGATATTTATTGGACGAATGATAAAAAGCCGTGAAATAGGTAAACGTGTAAGGTCAATAAGTCATCACGCATCGCTTATGCCAAATACATCCAGTGCTTCGGAAAAGCCAACAAGTTATCAGGCATCTCCGTCAAATACATCCAATGCTTTTACACAAAATGAGAAAGCTAATCTCGTCAATAGGTTAGTAGCTAATTTAAATTTTAATTAAAGTAATCGTATGAAAAAAAAAAAAAAAAAACCATTCAAGATGACGTAATCTAATGGATCATTTGTTGCGTTATCTCTTTAAATTCGAATAGAGCATAGCAAGTTATTTTTTACGTACGTCATTTCTACGTAAATTCTTTTATACATTTGCTTATATAGTGTTCACATTCACTCTAGAAATGTACCTTTAGGTTTTTACCCAATCAATGGACATTGATCACAACGATGGATTCTGAATTATTTCGCTGTTTACATTTACCAAACGAGACGTTCGTCACTTTAGCTAAAGGTAATACTGTATCAGTCATTAAACTAAATTCATTTTAATCCTAGTAGAATTTTTACAAAATACGTAAATAATAAATCGTTGAATGAATAAGTTTGTCTCTAACATTTTTTCTTATGTCAAATATAATATTAATGTATTCCAAATGATTTCGTTCAAAAACTCATTTTATTAAATTTTTTTTCTTTTTTTTTTTTCTCGAAAAATTTTCTCGTTAATATTTAATTCTAAATGAATTTTCGTAATTTTCCAGATAAATGGTTACGTTTTTATGTCAGAAAACAATCAGAATATGAATTAAAGAATACCATTCGTTTACCTGATAAAGAAGGACTTGTGACAGATTTAACTCGAAGTACGAGGGGTGATCAGCTAGCGTATACAGCTTCTAATGCATATCGTACATTTTCTTCCTTACTATTATTTTTCATTATTATTTAGTTAGATTAAATTTTTTTAATTCAACATTTTATTTGATTCATTTATGTTGAATATATAATATTTTATTATATTACTTAATTGATTTCATGAAAAATATGAAAAGTTCAGTATTATAGTTTACCACTCTTACATAAATCAAATTGATCATGACTCGAATTGGAATGTATTTCACACACCACCATTACCGCCAGTTAGAGGATGGTAAGTTGTTCTTACTTCTATTACTATATTTCTTGCTAAAGGATCTATTTTTTTTTTTTTTAATTTTAAATTAATTTATGTAAATCTTTTTTTATACATGCAATTTCTATTAATAAGATATTGTTTTTCAAATTTTGAATTTGTAATTGTAGAGGAAAAAAAAAAATTTCAGGGAAGCATACTTTAGCGTACGATATACATTAGATGATAAATATCTGATAGTTGGCGGAGCAGGTGGTTATGTAAGCATCATCGGTATCGATCGACCTTCTCATTATTCAGTGAAGTTTTTTTGTTTTGTTGAATTTTCCTCAGAAGTTATATTTCAATGTGATGTGATATTAGAGACAATTGCAAACAAAACAAACAAATATTATATAAGTATTCGAAAATTTCAAGAAGTCATAAACGGGTTGGCTAAATTTGATGTGATACTGTGCTTTTGGTTACAATAAAATTTACGAATAAAAAGTATATGTATTAAAACTTAAAAAATGGAATACTTTTTTAGTTCTGTGCTCATCAAAATGACGTTAAAGCAATTCACTGCTCCAAAGCTGATCCACATCTTTTTTGTAGTGGAAGTAGTGATGGATGTTGTAAAGTAAGTGAATTCTTTTGTATTCAAAAAATATTTAATGAGTTATTCATATATCTTGCTAAAATTATAGCAATCTGTTAGCGTACTTAAGATAATTCACAATACATAGTAGGATTAAAAGATGAATGAATATGCATCATTATAAAAAGTTTAATAGTGAAATATAATTTTTATAACATTCGTATTAAATTGTTCAACATCAAAATTAGAAATCTTTTGTGTAATAAATTATACTTTATTATATTAATAAATATATTAATAAATAGGAAATTTTTGATAACAAATGAAGCCGTAAAAATGATAGCTTAGTAATTTATACATAAGTATAACGCAAAAATTTCATTAAAACGTTCAAATTAAAGCTTAAAGGTAGAATTCTATTGCATATCGAATTATTTTGATAGTCACTGATTAAATTAGATGTAATTATTTATAGATCCTAAATTGTTAGGTTTAGCTATGGGATGATCGTGCGCTTAATAATAATACTCCGCTTGCTATATCCGCTGGAAATGGATATAGTATAAGTCACATCGATGGTGACAGTTATAATAAGTATATCGTAACAACTTCCATCGGAGGAACAATTGCTGTTTGGGATTTACGCCGATTTTCCGAGGTTTAAGAAATAATATTATATATAATTACAGACGCAAAAGATATTTTAAATTGGAAACCAAATAAATTTACTGCATCTGGTAATAAGTTATGTAATTAATACTAACTTACATATAGTTTATGATTGGAAGATTTGCTTACGTTTTCTCTTTTGGTTCATTTTCATTTCCTGCAGAATAATTCATTTCCAGAATCTCCCACTCAATGTACATCAAAAAGAAAGTCATGAAGAAATACCTCGTTTTAATACAGGTTATTAAGTGTAAATTTATTTTATTTATACAAAAAATTTATCATAACTAGTCCTAAAGTTAAATTAGAGATTGGATAAAATGAAACAATTTAATAGCTAATTAGAGGAAGTAACACAATATTGACATTCATTATGCCTATAATAAATTTCTTATATCATAAGATATATCATATTAATATGAATGCTATTGTTTAATTAAATTTCATTAGCACTAAAAATAAAAGGAGGAAATACGTTGGAAATTTTTTGGCAAGCCAAAATTTCACCAGAAAGAACTGGTCATCGGTATATTTATTGTGGTAGCGATAGCGGATGTGTATATGGTAAGTTTGCAACGATATTTTCAGCTATTTAATTTATTTAATGAAATTTTTTTCTCTTAATCATCTGTTCTAATATTGTTTTTTTTTTTTTAGTTTTTGATATTGTATCGGGTCAAAGCACATATTCATTTCGAAAATGCTACATTGGAATACATGATTGTAGTTGGCATCCAACTGATAACGAAATTATTAGTGTATCGGTAAGATACAACATTGCTAATATGATTTTCATATTTATAAATAAGCAGAAATTCTTAATAAATGCGAAAAAGTTAATTAAGTTCTAAAGAAAGAAAAAAAATAAGTAAATAAATATTTATTTATTTATTTAGCTACGTGGTGCAACGGCCAGATGGTATTATAAAGAAAAAGGCACATCTATTAATAGATGAATTGTTTTTATGCAAATTTTGAAATTTATCAGATTACTTTTGAATGTTATTTTTATTTATTTTCTCAGGTAATATTGCTGATTCCTTTATTTTCTCAGGTAATATCATCGATTCTTTCATTTTCTCAGGTAATATCATCGATTCTTTCATTGACAAATAGCTCATAGTCTTTATATTCCATTCCATGTATATGCTAATAATTTCATAAAGATATTATTTATTGCTATTTTTCAAATTTCTTATATTTTATACATATTTCAAATGTATGATGAATTGTGTTCAGTATTGTAACATGTATGTGACATATCTTTGAATAATATACTTTATGCCTTTATTTCAGTTTCTATTGCAACTTTATTTTATTTATTTATTTCTTTTTTTCATAAATTTCTAGAGCAAACTAGCTTTTAGTATGTAAATTGATAAAATATTTTCTAAATCCACTCGATTATGCTTATTTTTTTTTCTCTCAATTTCTATACTTCACTGAATTTTTCTGATACGTTTTAATGTTTATTGTTTATTGAAGAATAATGCTAATACAATTATTATATGTAGGTGTAAATAGAGATATGAAATTAGAATTGATTTGATAGTAATTATTTTGCTATATTATACGATTTTATATGAATATTGACTTTTTTTTTTCATTTCAAATTTTCATGTTTTTATCAGTTTCCTGATTCTTGACTTCATTGTATTATAGAATCAATAAAAAAAAATTGTAAACTATCATTAACAAATACATTAAATTGTTGATATTATCAAAAGATATCATTTGAGATGTTTTATTTCAGCAATTCAATTACAAATTTCACAAACAATTTAAATTTGAAAATGTGATAAGAATGAAAGTACAATTAAAATGATAACTCATACTTTATATGAATTTTTTCATTTCTCTTCGAAGATCAATTTCTGAGAGAGAGAGAGAGGGAGGGAGAGAGAGAAACTGTTGCAAAAGATAGTCCTTTAGGCTTTAACATTAGTCATCAATCATTTTATCAATTGTTGTTCAATGACGAAAGAAACTAATGGCATTAGTTTTAGTTACATTTAAAAATGCTTAAAGATGGCTATTAGCAAAATGCATTCCTTTTGATTATCAAAATGTATTTCTTTCTCAGAAATGATTTAAAATGATAAAAATTAAAACGTATGATGCAATTTTATTGATTGTAAATCAAAAATCAGAAAAATGATGAAAATATGAAACTAACATTTCTATCAAATTGGCAACAATATCTTTTTTTTTTTTTTTTTTTTTTTGCTAAAAATATCATCCATTGATCTATTCAAATTGTTGAATTAATTGATATATCGAATAAATTAAAATACAACATTAGTGGGAGGGAATTTCATGCAAAAATATTTTCAATTTGGCAAAAAATTTCAACAACAATCATATCAATAAATGATAATATACTTAAAATAGCTCAGGAGAAGAAGAAAAAAAAAAAAACAAATGTGTAAAACAATATAAAAAGGAAAAACAAATAATAAATTGAGCAAATTTATTTTAGTGTTTTTGAAATTGAGAAAAACTCAATAATTTAAGAGTAATTTGTGAATTTCAAATGAAAATTCAAATTCACAAATAACAGTGAAATAAAATATCAAATTCAGCAATTAGCAATCAATAAGACATTAAACAATTATCCCATTTATGAAAATAAAACATTGACTAAACAAATTTTTTTAGCTAATAAATTTCACATTTCAGAATAATTTCAAATTTGAAATTTATTTCAGCTAAAAATTTGAAACCGAATTTTAACATTCAGCTTGAAGATGTAATAAATTGTGTAATTGTATAAAAATAAAAAGTAAATGATATGAAAATTTGTTAATTTCAATTGAAAGAGAAAAAAAAGTGAATCAAATATTTTTCGATTTTTTTTTTTTTGTAAAATAATTTCGAAACTTTTTTTGATAGCATATTAACTCACAAATATACATAACAAATTTGTGATATTTATCAATAAAAGGACAATAAAAGGAGCGATACGATGTCACAAACAAAAAGAGCAAAGATCAATAAGCAAAGATCAATGAGCAAAGATCAATAGTTAAAAAGTATTTTGATTTAATTCAAATAAATTCAAAGTATGCGGTATTGGAGAGAAAAAAAAAATTGAAATTGAATAAACTATAAGCATAATATGATAACCATCCATATTTTAGCTAGCATCATACCATAATACTCCCATAGCATTTCGCTAAATAAAAATATGAAATTATTATTAATAAACTAATCATTTAATAATTAAATTTGTTTCAATTGAAAAGAACATTATTATAAAAATAATCAATCAAAAATTATAACTATTGATGAAAAAAAAAAGAAAAACTACTGATAAAATAAATAATTCAAAATGAATTTTAATTATCAATAGATGAAAATAATAATACTGAAATTGTCAGCTGACTTGTTAAAATAATAATACTGAAATTGTCAGCTGACTTGTTAAAAAGAAATTTTGTTTAGTTTGCAAAATTTTTTCGATTAATTTTTACTTTTTGAATGAACAAATTGCACAAAATGAGTGGAATGAGAAGAAAATGTAAAAATGAAAATAATTTATTAATTTTTTTTAAATAAATTAAATATTCGGAATTATTTATTTATCAAATATATCTTAAACAATTTCTGCTGAATATATGCAATTGCATAATGTTATTGGAATTATTTTATTTTATTGTTTTATTATATTTTCAATTTATTCAACCATTTGTACATTAACATATATTAATCATATTTGAAGTAGGTAAATTTTTCATTTTACATACAGTTTAATGAAATGAATAAACTCGCCAAAAGTTATCCAAATTCAATTTTCAAATTTTAAACTCTTACTTTGAAATTAACCAAATTTAGTTTTAGCATTAACAAATGAAAATGAAAAAAAAAAAAGAAAATTTCTTATTAATTTATTTAACAATAAGTTAAAATTGTAAAAATACTGTCGCATATTTAAAAATAAAATATTATTCCAGTTTCTATTATCAATAACAGCAATTCGTTATTTGTAAAAATAATTTGATAATTTATTAACAAGTACTGATTATCTTCCTTATTCTCATTCTTGTATCATTATTATTATTATTATTATTATCATTATCATTATTATTATCAGTTATTTGTTATCAGTTACTATTATTAATTTTACTCAACTAACTGATCTTACCGACACACTGACGATTTCATTATCATTTGGATGCCAACTGCAGTCGTACACTTCACATTCATCCCTAGTGAATTCTTTAACCATTTCACCCGTTACAATATCAAAAACTATAAAATCACAGTCTTAATAAATATTATATTTATTTTTAGTATTTGTAAATTTTGTTTTTGTTTTTGTTTGTTTGTTTTTTTGTTTTTTCAAATAAATAAACATAATGAAGTACATTTGAAACATACTACTAATAGTTCCAATATTGCTACCACAATAAATAAAGCGATGTCCAGTTCGTCTTGGTGAAAATTTAACTCGCCAGAATATTGCCGATAGATTTTGTTTTTTAATTGTCATTGCTAATAGTACAATATTTATTTAAGCATATTTTATTAATTTAATAGAAAAAAAAAAAAAAAACTTTAAGAATATATACAAAAAATTTTTTTAAAAAAAAGTTAAAAATATATAAAGAAATAAAAATAAATTGAATGAGAATATTGAAATTTCTTTATTGAAATTAAAATTATTTTTATTGGCGTAAAATAAATTTGCATATGAATAAATGATAACCTTTATAAAAAGTTGGAATATCACCCCATAAATTTGATTCTTGGTGCTTTTGTTTTATGTCAAATGAAATAACCTAGAAATAAAATTACTTAATAAAATATATGAAATGCATTTAGGAAAGATGTAAAGAACCTTATCAAAAAATATTCATAATCTAATTTGCTAAATTTTTTTATTTTAATAATTTAATAAATAAAAATTTAATAAATAAATAAATAACATATTGTTATAAAAGATATTCACTATAAATTAGCAAAATCATTTAATAAATTTTAATTTTCATTTAATAATAATAATAATAATAATAAATTTTGCTAAACAAATGAATTTTATAAATTTATAATTATTTTAAAATATTTCAACTTGATGTTTTTTCTCGTCCTAAAACACATCGAAGCATTAATCTTATGCCAAAATGCTATCGTTACCTTTTATTTGAAAATTAATATTTCAATGCTTTAACACAAATGATATCATTTAAATGATACCTCAGAAAATTGTCTTACATCCAAAATATCAAATTTTACGCCACCAGAAGTTATCACAACGTATCTATCAAAAGTGTCACAATCAATATGTGTAATTGCATAATCATTTGTAAAAGAACTTGCAAGTGGAATAGATTTATTTGGCGTACGACAATCCCACATCTAAATGTAATATTATATTTAATAATTAATAACTATTAACTATTATAATTCCATTTTAAAAACTATCAGTAAATAATAAAATAATATATTCACGTAAATAAGTTTTTGTTTACTTTTAATAAACAACATGTTTAGAAAAAAAAAAAAAAAAAAACATAAACAAACATTTAAAAAACATAAATAAACAAATAGTTTCATTATAAATTATCGCTTATGTAGTAATGATTATTTGATAAATTTTATGCTGTAAGAAGAAATTTTAACTAATTACTTAATAAAGATAAAAACTAATTTACCTTACAAAAACCATCACTGCAACCGCTATAAAAAAGATTTGGATTAGCTTTAGAGCAATGAATTGCTTTAACATCATTTTCATGACCATCAAACTGAAATCATAAAGTTAATTATTACTAATTTCATTGGGATTATTTTTATTTATTTATTTATTTTTTTCAATTCAAAAATTATAAATGCTAAAATTAAATATCAAATATCATACAATGCTGCTAATGAATGAATGAATGATGAGAAAATTAAAATAAAATGAATGAAATATACTGAGTAATGAGTATGTTCATCTACACCCACAATACTTATACGACCACCTGCTCTTCCAATTACTAGATTTTGATCATCCATTGTATAGCAAATGGAAAAAAATGCATCTCTAAAAATTTAAAAATTTTTAACATTTAAAATTTTTAACAATTAGAAATAAATTAAATGAATTAAAATCACAAAATTTGAATTTTTTGCTAAGAATAAAAAAAATTCTATCATTTTTTTTTTCAAAATTTTCAAAATCAGTTAAATGTTGTTTATCAAAAACAAAAAAAAAAAAAAAAAAAAAAACATGAAGCATAGCTAGCTAACCGTCTTCTAGGTATTCTTTCTTGGTTTGGCTGAAATCTATTCCATTGCAATAATCCATCATTAATTTGATCAATAGAACAATGATAAGCTACAACAGATAAATCTATCAAATATTTTTGCTTAAATTAAATTTAATTTTCAAGAAAAGTTTAAATTTAAAAAAAAAAATTAAGAAATTATCTTTTTCTTTTTATTCACATATATTACAATTTAAATTAACCAAATCGTATTCCATTGTTATCTGTTCACACGAGAAGCAATGATAAACTGATAAAATGAATTTAATCAATCATAAAATTGATAAATGTAATATTATCATTATCAAATTGAAATAAGCAACATTAAGAAAAGATATTACCACTTGTATCAGATGTATGACCAAATAGACCACTTCTTGAACTACGAGCTAAATTATTAAATGTTGAATTAAAATTAATGATAAACTTATCAGAAAGAATAAACATTATGAATAATGATAATGATGATGATAATAATGATAATAAAAATGATACCATATGCATTAGAAGTTGTATATGCCAATTGATCACCTTTTGTGCTACGAGCAAAATCAGTAATAAATCCATTATTTGGGATACCAATTTGATCAATGAATTGATAACGTGGTGGTTGACGAATATAAAAGCGTAAACTTTTATCTGAAACAATTTGTTGATAAAATTTTTTGAGGTAAAAATTTGTAAAATTTTCATTTTCAACTACTAACATTTTCAAATTTCAGAGTACTTTCTTTTAATCTTTGTGAAAGTAAAAATTTAATAAAATTTTTACCTTGACCTATAGTAACAAATCTTTCATTTGGCAAATGTATACAACGAAATAATCCCGAATCAAGCTTATCAACATCTGTCCATTTATTAGGAAGAAATCTAAAATTAAAATTGAAAGCAATGAAATTTTAAAATTGTTCACAATTGAAAATTATTTAGTAATGTAGTAATAAATAAATATATCATAGTATTTATTAGTAACATTTTTTCTTTTTATAATTTTACTTAAATTAAAATTTACATTAGCAACTAATAACCTATTGACAAAATTAGCTTTTTCACTTGGTGTGAAAGCATTGGATTTATTTGCAAGAGATGATGTATGCAAATTTATCAGCTTTTCCGAAGCACTGGATGTATTTGGCATAAGCGATGCGTGATGACTTATTGACCTTACACGTTTACCTATTTCACGGCTTTTTATCATTCGTCCAATAAATATCTTTGATAAGGAAGCACCAGATGAAGTAGCTGCCCATTGCTTTAAATCTGACATTTTCTGAAAGCAAATTTTTGAAAGATTTAAAAAAAATTTGAAGCTAAAAGAGTGAAATACAATTGAAATATTATGGAATGAAAAAAAAAAAAAATTAGTCACTTCAGTTTCACTTGCATTATTCCTTTGCCATTTAATTATTTCTTCTTACTGGACTTGTTTTCTTGGCTTAGTCAATATTGTTGATTGCTCGAGATCGATTGGTTGTAATCGAGCCAATGTTCAGCTAAGAATTAGTAATCTGTTAGCATTATTCATTATTTAACTTAACTTTAACGAATCACAACAAAATAACCTTAACGATAGTAATAATATGATCGAAAGAATTATACCGAAATTTACCTTAACGCTACCGAAAAATTACACCAAAACGACACTTTCTCAATGTCTAGAAAATTCAAATTGATAAAAAGAGCAAAAATTGTTGTGTCAAATATGTGTGACTATAAAAGATGAGCAGATCAAATGAATGATGAAAATTCGATCATTTAGAAAACAATGGAATGGATTCAATAAGTCGATCTTTCTATCTTCTGCCCAATTCTTTAGGTTTTTTTTTTTTTCTTCCCTCTTTTGGCAATTTTGCCCTTTGGCTAATTGATTATTATTACTGAGATAATATTCTACAAAATTTATTACTAATAATTACTATCATAAATTAGTACATTTTGTTGGAATCAAGAATGAACAAAGCGACATTAGGTGACAATCTATTGCAATTAATTATCGAATAAGAATTGAATAAAATCTTACTAAAAAGTAATTCAAGTAGATCAATCGATTTCTATCAAACAATTTCTTCAGCTTTCGTGAAAACTTATATTTTTGATGGATTACTTTTTTATCATTTATGAATAGTACTATTTGTAAAATTGGAAAGTACCGGAAAAACTATCCTGTTCAGTAGTACCTAGAAATTGCTTAAATTAAAAACAAAAAAAATGGCTTCGTTTATTGATAACTAATCAGTGATAAAAAATTAGTTAAAACATTCTTTGCTAAAATATCTGATTGTTTCTAAAGAATATTTGTGGAAGGATCAATGTACAGCAATGATAAGTTGCTAAGAATTAAAAAGAAAATATTATCAAACATTTGTTTATTGCTTTAGTTTTGTTTGAAAGAAGGAAAATATATTCTAAGCTTAATTATGCTTACAGCTAGCTAACATTGTGCTTAATATTAGTTTTTAAAATACGCTTTGTGTTATTAATAATTTAATACAAATGTTTGTAATTTAAAAATAGCTAAATTTCTGTAAAATATTTTGTTTGTAATTTTGTAATTTTATTCCGACAAATATTTTTGTTATTTTCAAAGGTTAAATTATTATCATCCATTTTAACCTTTGAAACTTAAATTTATGCTCACTTTTTGTTAAGTTTAATTCTTTAATTCTTTTTTAGCTCATCAAACTTTTGCATATTACTTCTCCTTTCATTGCAGAAAATAAAATTGCATTATTACTTTTTAGCAATACTTAAGTTAACTGAAAAATTTCTTACTTATTAAACAATTATTCCACTTCTTACCTACCTGTATGCATTATAACTTTTTGTCGTATGAACAGCTTCATTCAAAAGTTATAAAAGTTAGTTGTAAAATTATACGATATTTTGGAGTAGAAATTACGATACGGTAATAATTCCACAATTTCTAATATAATATTTCTTTTTTTTAAAAAAAAAAAAATTAGAGGTAAAAGAAAAAATATTAAGTAACAAACTAATAGAAAAAAAAAAATTTCCCTTACTTTTTTTGCTTTTGAGTTTTGACTTTTATTTTTAAATTTTGTCAAAATTTTAAAAAATTTTTAATTTCTTTTTTTAAAAAGTTGCTTTTTTCAAAATTTTTTTTTTTACACCAAATTCTTCATTAAAAAGTGCTCTTTTCTATCTAACAATAATTCTTTATTTAAAGTTGAATTTTATTTTTTTTTTTTTGTAGTGCAAATATTATTGCAATTTGAAATATCGTTGTGAGAAAAGGTAAGTACCATCTGCTGAATATTGCTTTACTGATAACCTATATTGCAAAATATAATATCTTAAATTTTTTAGATAATGAAAAGAAAAGTAACAAATCAATTTTTTAAAAGTTAACGCTTCAGTCCATCTTGAATGGTATACCTTTGTACTCTAAAGAAAAAGATGAGTAATCTTAGATTTAAACATCTATTTTCTTTTTAAATTAATCAGGTATTAATGATTAATGACATTGTGGTAATACGTGAAAAGTTTTTGTAAAAGCCTTCGTCGTATATGATAAAGTTTCTTACAAAAACTCGATGAGTAATCACAGAAATAATGAAAAAAGCAATAAACCGATTCAATATTAATTAAAAAGGAGTACAGTTTATGTTTCATACTGTCACCAGCATTTTTCATTTTGAAATCCAATTTTCAATTTTAAAAATACACTTCAAATGTATTGAAATTTTTTAACCAAAAAATTTATTATATATTCTTGATTTGGAAATTTAATCAATTCAGCTATCTGAACTATAAGTACATTTATGTGAAATCAAGGTGTGGAACGTTTATCGAGAACTACAAACAATGCATTCTTGTTGTTTTGATAATTTTATTTCCGATCCAACGAACAGTTTTATTTTAAACATTCCAATAGCGCTTCTCAGTTGTCAACAGCGCACATTAAGCAAGATTTGGTGGAAAAATATGAAAGAAATACGATAAATGAGTTTATGCAAATTAATGTTTTGAATACTTTTATGTGCACTCTTTTCGATTTTTTCAGGATATTATGCAATTTTAAGATTTTTCTATAAGAGTTTCTATGAGGCGAAACTTTCTTCAGCAATGTATTATTTATGCACTCACAACAACTTTTGCATAAACTTTTGCAAATCTGAAATATTTTATGTTTTATATCATATATCATTCAATGTAAAAGGATCAGCTAAAGTTTATTTCGATTTTTTGCAAACGAAATTTCCACTTAATCTTTTGGTGTGAAATGAAATAATTAAAATACAAAGATTAATGCTGTTGATAACTATAACAACAATGAACAGTTTTAACAATAAATTATACTGAATATATTTTGGTCATTTAAAAATTTTACGACGATTTTGACTTCAATTCAAGTGACTTCACCGTCCATCATGATATAATCTGAGTCAACAGGTGAAAAATCAATTAACTCTTACAGAAAACTTATGGAATAAATTAATATTTTACATGCGACCAGATTGTAAATAGCGTTTGAGTAAAAGAAATGTCAAATGCATTCTGCTTCTAACTACTAGTCAATTTTACTTTTTTACTTTCCATGAAATTTCAACTTTTACTTTGAGGTTAAAATTTGGACAAAGAAATGCGTGTATATATTTTTTCGACCGTATTTCATCAATTTGATTTATGTGCGAACTTTCAGAATAAATAAGTGCTTGTTGCGGTATGGTTATGGTGACATCAGATTTCTGAAGTGTAAGCTAATTACTAAGTAATTAACATTTTTGTGCTTTATGAAATTTAAATAAATTTCTGTAAATTTAAATCTTGGAACAAAAAAAAGAAGAATGTACAGTATTTAGTAAACAACCATTAGCGCAACTAATCTGCAAAAAAAGAAGATAAAAAAAATAAATTGAATTAAGAATTAAGTAAAATAAAAATAAGACAAAACGATAGTAGTAAAATGTACTTGCAGGTAGTAAGCATCATTATTCCTAGCTCTATTTTCCTAATTAGAGAAAAGAAGAGAAAGGCATTTGAAAGAAGTGCAAGTAATGCAATTTTGGATAGGTCAATAATATGAAATTAAGATATATCACTAATTAAAAATAAAAAACTTACTTGTTTTCGGTAATTTTTATTTTAAAAACATCTCATATAAATTTGAATTAATGATTGTTTTCCCTTTTAGCCTTTTCATCACCACTACAAATAAGGTAGAAAGATTTGTATACGATACAAATTATTTGCATAAAATAGCCATGCAAATGATCACAAATTAATAATAGCAGCTTAACAGCATATCCATTCACGTACAGCTAACAAAAATAAATCCCAGTAACTGAAATTTAAAAATTTTGAATAGCTATTAAATTATATATATATATATATATATACATTTATACTTCCACCTTCCCAGTACCCTACTGAAGATCATCAGTTTGCATGGGACGGAAAGTTGCATATGTTACATTTATATATATTCAAAACTATATTATTATTTGTACTGAATAAATTGACATAAACTGAGAAGAAAAGAAGAAATATGAATGCACAGAATATATTCCTCATAATTACAATAATATTAAATGGTAAAGTAGCAATTAACAATGGCAATGATTAAGAAATGGCAAATTATTTGATTAATAATTAGCAAATGATTAAGAAGTAAATCAAGTTGCCTTCAGCAATATGTATTTAATCTAAGAAATGAAAAAATGAAACAATATTAGTCTTAAAAAATTGGTAATAACAGACTTATCAAAATAACCAAAATAAGCAATCGAAATCCAGGACGAATCATTTTCGAGTGCGCAGATCATAAATGAAACTTATTTTTGAAATTGTTCGGAGCTTTCCAAAGTCAAATTTAACAATGTTTGAATATTACTTCTCATATGCCGGAACACAAATCAATAAAAATCAACAATAAATAAAAGAAAAGGTTAGAAATGCTTTAAACATTGAGTGATTCTATTCTCGATCTATCCCCAAAAGAATACTGAAGAAGAGAGAGAGAGAAATGCTCTTCTTTTGTATAGAAGAGTACTCATATAGATTACTTAGTCACGTAGATAGATTACTTGCTCATATAGTCATGTTACTTAACAGTCTGTGTAGATAATGTTAGACCTCCCACAAGTAATAGCTCTCTGTAAGGACCAAACCGACTGCTGGGATCTTCGATGTATTTACATATTTGCACTTAACCATTTTCCTATAATATTCATTTCTGTGATATCTATTATTGTTATTATTTTGCTTAATTAATGAACTTTGGCTAATTATGGTTTATTTCAGATTTCGTTGAATAATGTTAGCTGCGAATGAAGAAGGCCCGGCAATGCCGGGAATATTCGATGTTCTCCGTTATTTGGAGAACGAACCTGTAATGCAACACACATTACAGGAATTTATTAATATGACGCAGCACGTAAGTATTTCATTTTTCTTTTTATTTATTCATTCGTTTTTCATAAATTGATTTATGGTCTTCATTCTTGGTGTTGGTACTTTATTACGGTAGAAGAAAATTATAAGAAATGTTACTAAACTTATGTTGCGAATACTGAAATTAATGAAAAAATAATCATTGTACGGTTTTCAGCTGAATGCCCGCTTGACTGAGGCAGAAAGAAGACTGGCGGAATATGAAGGGCAAAATGCCCAACAAGAAATGGAAGTAGAAAAAATGGAGGAGGGGCCGGCACCTCAGGAGCCGGGATTCAATATAGAGGAAGCAGAGTGGGCACCTCTGCCGGAGAGTGATGATGAAGCCGAATGGCTAGCAGAGGCAGAGTGGGCTCCTCTGCCCGAAGACAGCGAGGAAAATCCTGAGGTGTCGGTGGCACCGGTGGAATCAAGTGGTGATAACGAACCGGAAGAAACAGTCCGAGAGATCGTCCTGTAAGTTTTAATTTAATGCACTGGAAAGAAATTAAAACAAACAATGAATTTTGCTAATCACATGAAACAGATAAATCTAGCTAAATTTAAATTTATTTCAGGAGATCAAGGACGATTAAGGTCCCGGTTCCAGCCACAAATACAACGTTGGCTGCGGCGACACCGGAAGCATTCCGTCCCGCAGATCTAGGGGACCTTCCGGAACAGCTCCGGAGAGAGCTGGAAATGCCGCAGGCAGAGCAGTACACGGTGCTTCGAGCGGAGGGAACTATCAGCATCGGTAAATTTTTAATTTTAGCATCGAAGTAAATCATGTATCTGTATTTTGGTTTACTTCATTTTCAATGAATTCCAAGACAAAATATCCATAGATAATGTCTATAATAAATTTTTTTTTGATTTTAAAATAATATTTTTCTATTTTCAGTGTGCGGCATCTGCAACAGGCAGTTTGACACGCTGAAAGGGTGGCGCATCCATGCTTCGAGGATGCATAAGCAGAATGGTAAGTACTTTACAGCAATTTCCCTAGTTTTACATTTGGCTTGGTCTAAAAAATACCAAATTCATTAACTATACATATTATAGGTTTCTGCGCCCGTTGTGGGCATTATCTTCTGCTGCCACCCGACTTTACGGCTGAGCAGAAGACTGCAGCCATGGAACTGCATGCCCTTGACTGGTGCCCAAGGGCATGCGCAGCGGTAATGAAAGAACGACAGGTGAAACGCCGCCGTTTGAATCTTGTGGGGAGAGAAGAGGACACCCACCACCTCTTCGTTCCAGGTGAGAAATGCTTGAAAAATTCATGAAGTAAAAATCAGAAAGTTTGAAAAAAAGAAACTTTGAATGATTATAGAAAACAAACATTCAACTTATAACAAACAAAGAATTTCCTAATCACTGAATCGCTCTTTCAGGCCAATAACATCTTTTGGCATTCCCCATGCGGTCAACCTGTCGCTGCCTGTTCCAAAAAGTTCCCCACCCTCCAGCCAATGAAGCCAGTCAAGCGGGTTAGCAGGTTTTAAATGAAATAAAAAATGAAAAAAAAAAACAAAGAAAATAAAAAAAATGAAAATAAAGTAACATAAAAAAGAATAAAAAAATAAAAATAAAAAAAAATAAAAAAAATAACAAAAAACAAAAATAAAAAGAAAATAAATAATTAAAAAACAAAAAAAAATTAAAAAAAAAAGAAAAACCAAAAAAAAAGTTTTTTTTGCAGTTTTTTTTTTCAACTAATATTGTTTGTGGTGCGGTTGAATTCTAAATGTGCTTAATAAGAAAGTGGGGATTTGCAAATTTTTGGAAGACCAATTTGGATAGTATATATTATCACTATTAGTTGGAAAGATCGGGACTTGAAAAATAAGTTTTTCATTCCATTTCGAATTCAACTGCTTACTTTTAATTTTAAATTTTTGTGGCCCTCATTTGGGCAAATAACTTGTTGAATGTTTAACTAATTATATGCTTTAATTAATTTTATGCCTCTTTTTACTAATATTTTTTTTGTTTTTTGTTAAAGTTCAATGTTCAATGTTCTCATAATATATTTTGTTTTTTTATATTTTACTTTACAATTTTTGATGTTTGTTTGTTTATTTGTTTGTTTTTTTTTAACAGTTTTTTTTTTAACTACGATTTATTAACATTTGTTGTTGGTGAAGTATTTTTATTTTAAATGTGGATATGAATATAATATAGGTATATTGTTATCATTGATGAATTCTTGCCAAAATTTGAAATTTTCTAAGGGGATTTTTTGCTTTAATTTGTATTCATTTCCCATTTTTTAGTTTTTTTAATTTCAATGGCGCATGGGAAACTAGCATTAGTTGAAATCCTAATGTTCCAAGTAGCTTATTATTCACATTATTTTATTTTTACATCCATTTTGATTTTAAAACTTTTTCATGTTGTTTAGATTTATTTTTTGCTGGAGATTTTTTCATAGATAGGGTACCAACTCGTGTTCTAATTAAGTCATTAATATTTCAACTTCAATTGTAGTTTGATTGTTTAATAACATTTTCGTTATTTAGTTGCAATTCCACTGACTGTGCTTATTTAATATTTATGTAATCTTATTTATTTAGTTTTTTTTTTTTCATTTTTTTTTTTTTTTGTGCTCATTTCTTTACACGTGTTACGAGTTGGTACTCAATTTGTAACTAAGTAGTATTTATTGTTTCCTATTTATTTCCTTGGCACTAAGTGAATGGAAATTAAGCATAATTTTAAGTAAGGAACCATTCCTCTGAGCTAAAATTTCTTCAATGAAATTTTAAACTTGCAAATTTTAAACTCACTAAACTTTTTAATATTCTTGATTTTGAAGTACTTGAATGAGTTGTTATGTTTTTGAATTTTCAGATTAATTTCAAAATATTTCAAAAAAATGAACTTGTTGTTTTAACTTTTTAATTTTTGAATAATGGCGTTTTTGGAATTCTGGTTTTTTTTTTTTCAATTTAAAATTTTCTTTGTCTTCAATTATCCTTTTGAGCCTTTTTTTAAGCTTTGCTTTTTTAATATTTTGCACCAATTAATTTTAAATAATTTTCGCTCTTTATTCAAATTTTGATTTCGTTTTCATTTTTCATTTTCTGAATTATCCCGATCATTTTGTTATAGGAATATTGTATAATTTTTTTCATTTTTGAGCTTTTCATTCTGTTTTAAAAATTTTTTTAGAATTTTTCAATTTTTCTTTTTTTATCTTTTTTGCAGACAAATTTTCAATTTTCTGGATTTTTTGGTCGCACTGGTTTTGCATATTATCAATTGCATGTTTTTAAATTAAAATGTAACTTTGAGTACCTTCTTTCTTGCATTTCTGGATATTTAATTTCACTAACTGCATGCTTTTTGATAGATTCACCTATTTCTTTATAGCATTTTTGACTAATATAAGCTTATTTCATATCCGTATGAATTTCAGTATTTTTTAATTGCTACATGTTGTTCGCTAATTTTACTTACACTATTCTCAAATTATATTCGAAGTGCTTGCACTAGATAAATTCGGTTTCCTTTTTCTTTATTCTTTCTGCATTTTTGAGTTGCCTGTACTAAATGCATCTTGCAGTTTAGTATTTATACTTATTGCATGAATTTTAGGTGTTTCATGTCACTGCATGCCTTTGCTCGTTACTTATTGCTAATGCATAAATTTTATGTGATTTAACTAACTGCATGAATTTCATAGGGTTTGACTAACTGCAAGCAAATGTTTGTTACTTATTACTAATGCATAAATTTTATGTAATTTAACTTACTGCATGCTAATGTTTGTTACTTATTACTAATTTATAAATTTTATGTAATTTAACTAACTGCATGCTATTGTTTGTTACTTATTACTAATGTATAAATTTATGTGATTTAACTAACTGCATGAATTTTATACGGTTTGACTAACTGCATTTTATACGGTTTGACTTACTGCATGCTATTGTTTGTTACTTATTACTAATGCATAAATTTATGTAACTAACTGCATGAATTTTATACGGTTTGACTAACTGCATGCTAATGTTTGTTACTTATTACTAATTTATAAATTTTATGTAATTTAACTAACTGCATGCTATTGTTTGTTACTTATTACTAATGTATAAATTTTATGTAATTTAACTAACTGCATGAATTTTATACGGTTTGACTAACTGCATGCTAATGTTTGTTACTTATTACTAATGTATAAATTTTATGCAATTTAACTAACTGCATGAATTTTATACGGTTTGAAAAACTGCATGCTAATGTTTGTTACTTTTTACTAATGCATAAATTTTATGTAATTTAACTAACTGCATGCTATTGTTTGTTACTTATTACTAATGTATAAATTTTATGTAATTTAACTAACTGCATGAATTTTATACGGTTTGACTAACTGCATGAATTTTATACGGTTTGACTATCTGCATGCTATTGTTTGTTACTTATTACTAATGCCTAAATTTATGTAACTAACTGCATGTATTTTATACGGTTTGACTTACTGCATGCTATTGTTTGTTACTTATTACTAATGCCTAAATTTATGTAACTAACTGCATGTATTTTATACGGTTTGACTAACTGCATGAATTTTATACGGTTTGACTATCTGCATGCTATTGTTTGTTACTTATTACTAATGCATAAATTTATGTAACTAACTGCATGAATTTTATACGGTTTGACTAACTGCATTTTATACGGTTTGACTTACTGCATGCTATTGTTTGTTACTTATTACTAATGCATAAATTTATGTAACTAACTGCATGAATTTTATACGGTTTGACTAACTGCATGCTATTGTTTGTTACTTATTACTAATGCATAAATTTATGTAACTAACTGCATGAATTTTATACGGTTTGACTAACTGCATGCTATTGTTTGTTACTTATTACTAATGCATAAATTTTATGTAATTTAACTAACTGCATGCTATTGTTTGTTACTTATTACTAATGTATAAATTTTATGTAATTTAACTAACTGCATGAATTTTATACGGTTTGACTAACTGCATGCTAATGTTTGTTACTTATTACTAATGTATAAATTTTATGCAGTTTAACTAAATGCATGATTTTTTACGTTTTACTAACTGCATAAATTTGCTACTTATTACTAATGCATAAATTTATGTAACTGACTGCATGCTATTGTTTGTTACTTATTACTAATGCATAAAATTTATGCAATTTAACTAACTGCATAAATTTTATACGGTTTGACTAACTGCATTTTATACGGTTTGACTAACTGCATGCTATTGTTTGTTACTTATTACTAATGCATTAATTTTATGCAATTTAGCTAACTGCATAAATTTTATACGGTTTGACTAACTGCATTTTATACGGTTTGACTAACTAATTTATAAATTTTATGTAATTTAACTAACTGCATGCTATTGTTTGTTACTTATTACTAATGTATAAATTTTATGTAATTTAACTAACTGCATGAATTTTATACGGTTTGACTAACTGCATGCTATTGTTTGCACTTATTACTAATGTATAAATTTTATGTAATTTAACTAACTGCATGCTATTGTTTGTTACTTATTACTAATGCATAAATTTATGTAACTAACTGCATGAATTTTATACGGTTTGACTAACTGCATGAATTTTATACGGTTTGACTATCTGCATGCTATTGTTTGTTACTTATTACTAATGCCTAAATTTATGTAACTAACTGCATGTATTTTATACGGTTTGACTAACTGCATTTTATACGGTTTGACTATCTGCATGCTATTGTTTGTTACTTATTACTAATGCCTAAATTTATGTAACTAACTGCATGTATTTTATACGGTTTGACTAACTGCATTTTATACGGTTTGACTTACTGCATGCTATTGTTTGTTACTTATTACTAATGCATAAATTTATGTAATTAACTGCATGAATTTTATACGGTTTGACTAACTGCATGCTATTGTTTGCACTTATTACTAATGTATAAATTTTATGTAATTTCACTAACTGCATGCTATTGTTTGTTACTTATTACTAATGTATAAATTTTATGTAATTTAACTAACTGCATGCTAATGTTTGTTACTTATTACTAATGTATAAATTTTATGCAGTTTAACTAACTGCATGAATTTTATACGGTTTGACTAACTGCATGCTATTGTTTGTTACTTATTACTAATGCATATATTTTATGTAATTTAACTAACTGCATGCTATTGTTTGTTACTTATTACTAATGCATAAATTTATGTAACTGACTGCATGCTATTGTTTGTTACTTATTACTAATGCATAAATTTTATGCAATTTAACTAACTGCATGAATTTTATACGGTTTGACTAACTGCATGCTATTGTTTGTTAGTTATTACTAATGCATAAATTTTATGTAATTTAACTAACTGCATGCTAATGTTTGTTACTTATTACTAATGTATAAATTTTATGCAGTTTAACTAACTGCATGAATTTTATACGGTTTGACTAACTGCATGCTATTGTTTGTTACTTATTACTAATGCATAAATTTTATGCAATTTAACTAACTGCATAGATTTTATACGGTTTGACTAACTGCATTTTATACGGTTTGACTAACTAATGCATAAATTTTATGTAATTTAACTAACTGCATGCTAATGTTTGTTACTTATTACTAATTTATAAATTTTATGTAATTTAACTAACTGCATGCTATTGTTTGTTACTTATTACTAATGCATAAATTTATGTAACTAACTGCATGAATTTTATACGGTTTAACTAACTGCATACTATTGTTTGTTACTTATTACTAATGTATAAATTTTATGCAATTTAACTAACTGCATAAATTTTATACGGTTTGACTAACTGCATGCTATTGTTTGCACTTATTACTAATGTATAAATTTTATGTAATTTAACTAACATGCTATTGTTTGTTACTTATTACTAATGCATAAATTTCTGTAACTAACTGCATGAATTTTATACGGTTTGACTAACTGCATTTTATACGGTTTGACTAACTAATGCATAAATTTTATGTAATTTAACTAACTGCATGCTAATGTTTGTTACTTATTACTAATTTATAAATTTTATGTAATTTAACTAACTGCATGCTATTGTTTGTTACTTATTACTAATGTATAAATTTATGTGATTTAACTAACTGCATGAATTTTATACGGTTTGAGTAACTGCATGCTATTGTTTGTTACTTATTACTAATGCATAAATTTATGTAACTAACTGCATGAATTTTATACGGTTTAACTAACTGCATACTATTGTTTGTTACTTATTACTAATGCATAAATTTTATGCAATTTAACTAACTGCATTAATTTTATACGGTTTGACTAACTGCATGCTATTGTTTGCACTTATTACTAATGTATAAATTTTATGTAATTTAACTAACATGCTATTGTTTGTTACTTATTACTAATGCATAAATTTCTGTAACTAACTGCATGAATTTCATACGGTTTGACTAACTGCATGCTATTGTTTGCACTTATTACTAATATATAAATTTATGTGATTTAACTAACTGCATGAATTTTATACGGTTTGACTAACTGCATTTTATACGGTTTGACTTACTGCATGCTATTGTTTGTTACTTATTACTAATGCATAAATTTATGTAACTAACTGCATGAATTTTATACGGTTTGACTAACTGCATGCTAATGTTTGTTACTTATTACTAATGCATAAATTTTATGTAATTTAACTAACTGCATGAATTTTATACGGTTTGACTAACTGCATGCTATTGTTTGTTACTTATTACTATTGCATAAATTTATGTAACTAACTGCATGAATTTTATACGGTTTAACTAACTGCATACTATTGTTTGTTACTTATTACTAATGTATAAATTTTATGCAATTTAACTAACTGCATGAATTTTATACGGTTTGACTAACTGCATGCTATTGTTTGTTAGTTTTTACTAATGCATAAATTTTATGTAATTTAACTAACTGCATGCTAATGTTTGTTACTTATTACTAATGTATAAATTTTATGCAGTTTAACTAACTGCATGAATTTTATACGGTTTGACTAACTGCATGCTATTGTTTGTTACTTATTACTAATGTATAAATTTTATGTAATTTAACTAACATGCTATTGTTTGTTACTTATTACTAATGCATAAATTTCTGTAACTAACTGCATGAATTTCATACGGTTTGACTAACTGCATGCTATTGTTTGCACTTATTACTAATATATAAATTTATGTGATTTAACTAACTGCATGAATTTTATACGGTTTGACTAACTGCATTTTATACGGTTTGACTTACTGCATGCTATTGTTTGTTACTTATTACTAATGCATAAATTTATGTAACTAACTGCATGAATTTTATACGGTTTGACTAACTGCATGCTAATGTTTGTTACTTATTACTAATGTATAAATTTTATGCAATTTAACTAACTGCATGAATTTTATACGGTTTGACTAACTAATGCATAAATTTTATGTAATTTAACTAACTGCATGCTAATGTTTGTTACTTATTACTAATTTATAAATTTTATGTAATTTAACTAACTGCATGCTATTGTTTGTTACTTATTACTAATGCATAAATTTATGTAACTAACTGCATGAATTTTATACGGTTTAACTAACTGCATACTATTGTTTGTTACTTATTACTAATGTATAAATTTTATGCAATTTAACTAACTGCATAAATTTTATACGGTTTGACTAACTGCATGCTATTGTTTGCACTTATTACTAATGTATAAATTTTATGTAATTTAACTAACATGCTATTGTTTGTTACTTATTACTAATGCATAAATTTCTGTAACTAACTGCATGAATTTTATACGGTTTGACTAACTGCATTTTATACGGTTTGACTAACTAATGCATAAATTTTATGTAATTTAACTAACTGCATGCTAATGTTTGTTACTTATTACTAATTTATAAATTTTATGTAATTTAACTAACTGCATGCTATTGTTTGTTACTTATTACTAATGTATAAATTTATGTGATTTAACTAACTGCATGAATTTTATACGGTTTGACTAACTGCATGCTATTGTTTGTTACTTATTACTAATGCATAAATTTATGTAACTAACTGCATGAATTTTATACGGTTTAACTAACTGCATACTATTGTTTGTTACTTATTACTAATGCATAAATTTTATGCAATTTAACTAACTGCATTAATTTTATACGGTTTGACTAACTGCATGCTATTGTTTGCACTTATTACTAATGTATAAATTTTATGTAATTTAACTAACATGCTATTGTTTGTTACTTATTACTAATGCATAAATTTCTGTAACTAACTGCATGAATTTCATACGGTTTGACTAACTGCATGCTATTGTTTGCACTTATTACTAATATATAAATTTATGTGATTTAACTAACTGCATGAATTTTATACGGTTTGACTAACTGCATTTTATACGGTTTGACTTACTGCATGCTATTGTTTGTTACTTATTACTAATGCATAAATTTATGTAACTAACTGCATGAATTTTATACGGTTTGACTAACTGCATGCTAATGTTTGTTACTTATTACTAATGTATAAATTTTATGTAATTTAACTAACTGCATGAATTTTATACGGTTTGACTAACTGCATGCTATTGTTTGTTACTTATTACTAATGCATAAATTTATGTAACTAACTGCATGAATTTTATACGGTTTGACTAACTGCATGCTATTGTTTGTTACTTATTACTAATGCATAAATTTTATGTAATTTAACTAACTGCATGAATTTTATACGGTTTGACTAACTAATGCATAAATTTTATGTAATTTAACTAACTGCATGCTAATGTTTGTTACTTATTACTAATGTATAAATTTTATGTAATTTAACTAACTGCATGCTATTGTTTGTTACTTATTACTAATGTATAAATTTTATGTAATTTAACTAACTGCATGAATTTTATACGGTTTGACTAACTGCATGCTATTGTTTGCACTTATTACTAATGTATAAATTTTATGTAATTTAACTAACTGCATGCTATTGTTTGTTACTTATTACTAATGCATAAATTTATGTAACTAACTGCATGAATTTTATACGGTTTGACTAACTGCATGAATTTTATACGGTTTGACTATCTGCATGCTATTGTTTGTTACTTATTACTAATGCCTAAATTTATGTAACTAACTGCATGTATTTTATACGGTTTGACTAACTGCATGCTTTTGTTTAGCATTTCTTATTAATGCATGTATTTTACGTCCTTTAACTAATTGTGTTCTTCATTTTGTTTCATATTGTTATTGCATGCATTTTGCTTGTTCGTATTCTCTTGTCAGTTACTTATTCTTATTGCATGAATTTTACGTACTTCTGCTAACTGAAGCTTGTTTTAGATCAACTGTTCGTGTATTTCAGTTTCAATTAGTTCATTTTAATGGCATGTTCAATGGTATGAGTTAGAAAAGAAAATCTGCAGAATGCAAGAAATCGGCGTGCATTTTCAGTTGTGAGTTTACCATGAACTTTTCTGAGGTCTTTGCATTTTCAAACTAGTTGCGATGCTTTTAGAATTTGGAGTTTTTGCTTTAATTTCTTTAATTTACAAATTAATATCATTAAATATGTGTTTTACAACTACTAGTAATTACTGTTATCATATCAGCTTCAATTTTATTGATATTTGAAATAAAAACATTTAAATAATATGAAGAAACTGATCTAATCAATTTCCACTTACGTCATTTTGGTATTTTTGCTACTTTAAAATCGATTTTTATCATTTTTCTTATGCAAATGTTCTCCATTAACTAATGGATTTAGATATATCGTAAGCAAAATTTGTGATTTTGTTCTTTTTTTTTTGAATTAAATGTAAATCAGTTACATAAAACTAATGGATTTGCAGTACAATTTGCACCGAGAAAAATAGAATTTTTTTAGTGAAGATATTTGCATGTTTTTCTGTAAAAATTCTTGCAAAATTCCAATTGATAAAATTTTCTTTTTCTTTATTATTTATTAGAACAACTTTTTCAATAAAATAAATAAAATTTTCTTTGCAAAATTTAACTAAAATATTAAAAAAAAAGCATTTGATTTATTTTCATTGTTATCATTCTTCTGTAGCAAAAAAGTAATTCTTCTCGAAGAGGCAAAACTTGCTTAGTAGAAATGAAAATGCGAAGATATTTGTTACTTTTTTATGTGAACTAAAAAAAAATAAGTCATATCATTTTTGTATTTGACCGGAAAAGGCTGCTATACCTGTTAAGGTATTTTGATTAAACCTATTTGGTATGATGAGGAAAAAAATGAAATCTTTTAATCTTAATCTTACTTAAAAAATGGATTTATTTTTGGATTTGTTCTTTTTTTTTTTTTTAAAATTGGAATTGTTTTTTATTTTTTTTTTTTCGATATTCCTCAAAAAACAATTTATTTTATTTTCTTAATTTTATCTTTTTTTTAAGATAAAAAGCTTCAGTTTAAAGGGACAATGTATATTTAGTGAATTTTTACAACTGCTACATAATAGTAGCTATTATGTAAATCATTGTTTTATTAAATTTAACCACTGTGCATCTTTTCGGTACTAATTTTTTCTATCGCAGTATGAATATCGGAATCGGATTCGTGTTTTTCATTCTTTTTTTCCTTCGATGATACTTTATGTTTTCTATCGTCCTTTGATGTTTCTTTTATCAATGATTCTGATTTATCCACACTTATTTGACTTTCTGTATCTGTTTTTAGAAGAACATCAAATTTTAGCTCTTTTTTTTCAAAAAAATTTTCTAAACTTTTGTAAACTAAGAAGTAACTGGCAGATTCAATTTAATTACATCTACAAATTTTAGTTAAATATTAAAAAAAGCTTTGTTTAGTAGCTAAAAGTAAAAGATTTAGAATAAGCATACGTTGAGATAATGATGAAGTTAATCCTGCCGTAGGAACTGAATTACTACTGTTCATCTAAAATATTAAATTTAAATAAAGAGTCAACTTGAAGGATTGAAGTAGTGAAAATTATTTTTATCATAAAATTAACAAAAATAATTTTAAATATTATAAAATTTATTTTCATTTTAAAAATACGACAATATTTTTTTTTGAAATTATTAATAAAATTTTCTCAGAAATATGAAAATTTTTGAAATACTATTTTGTACTAGTCAAAGATATGAAAAATTTTACTTCGTATTTGTCTAAAAATCGTGAAACAAAACGTTTTAGAAGGCCCAGATCATCCATTAAAGGATAATACTTATTAAATTCATCACCGTAAACCATTGGAAGTTGTTGAAGCTTAGTCAACGATTCTTCTAAGTGAGCCATTTTTGTTAATAACTGAAGGAAGTAAAAAAAAAATCTATTTTATATTATACTGTTAAGAATTAATAAAATCAAATCTAAAAATTAGCAAAGTAATTTAATAATATTCGCAGATCAAAAATAGTCAAACGATCATTAAAAAAATTGGTGCTAAAATAAAAATGAGTTTAGTAATTGATAAATTTAAAAAAGAAATGCTCTAAATTATCAGTTATAAATATTTATATATTATTTACATATTATAATATATAAATATATATATATATATTTATATATTATATGTATATAATATAACCATAATTAATAAGCTAAATAATGAATTCGTAAAGAAAAATTTGATATTAATCGTAAAATTCGTAAAAAAGAAAAACTTTATGAAAGTTCACAATGTGTAATTATACGTTATTATCGGGAAAGTGTGGGGCATGTAGTTATAAGTTATTAAAGTTATTATAGATAATAATTTAATTGCTTCGTTTAATTACAAACTTTATTTCTCCCTGTATTCTTATTTTTAATTTCTTTCTTATTTTTTCCATACTTCTTGTCCTTAAAAAAAAAAAAATCAATTTAAAATTTGATTTTAAGTTTAATTGATTCTTAGTAGTCAGAAAGCTCAAACAGGGAAATTATTAAGTTCAAAATGAAAAACTTAGATAAAACAGAAGCAACTATTAAGTCAGAAGAAATTTAAAAATAATAATTTTAAAATAGCTCATGCATACATCTTCGCGTTTCTCTTTCGTCCAAACAACAAAATCCTTTGTCAACAGTTTCGCTTCTTCTTCAAATTTTTTCTCAGCCAGGACAATTTGATGGAATTGATTTGTTAACAAATGTCGTTTATACATTGTTACTTTAATTGCTGTCACATAGTCGATGATATCAGCAATCGGAAACTACAAATATTTTTTTTTTTAATTTCTTTTTTGCTTGAAATTATTGGAATTTTTGAAGAATTTAGGTTTTGTCGAGACAAAAAAAATATTTTTACTGTGAGAAATACTTTGACAGTTATTTTGAACTGAATTGCTACGGAATAAAAATAACAAAATTAGATGACCCATTGTTTTTGTTTTTTTTTTGTTTTTTTTTCATAAACGTTCAAATGGTATATCAATTTTAAGAACAATTATTGCTAATCAGTCATTATCAGTTATTTTTTTTTTTCATGTAAATTTCCTAAAAAATCAACTTAATTAATTATGCAAATTATTATTTTATTCCTTATTACATATCATTTATCTATTGCATTTATTTATGTGTTTGTCACTTTGTTTATTTGCTTATTTACTTGTAGATAAAGACTAGTAATAATTACCGCAAAGTTTAGGAATTCAAATGTTAAAAACATTCATTGAACTGCTTTTAGAAATTTGATTTAATATTGTATTTTATAATAACGAACTAATTTCTTTCTTATCATATCATATCATTTACATTAAACTTTTCCATGCACATAAAAGTTTGAAAAAATCATTTCTAAGCAAATTGCAAAAACCTCAATGCCAATTTCCTCTGCTTCTACATCTTCTTTAATGCGCATTTCAATGTTAACTAAACGTTGTTCTAATTGCATTAATTCGATATCAATTTGCTCAAATGGATTTGAATCACTGTATCCTAGTGATAAATCAGTTGTTGATGAAGATGTATCTAAAAATTTTGTGATATATTTATCATCTGCTCTCTATAATTTCATTTTTTTCAGTCTTCATTTGCATTTTCTTTTTTTTTTTTTTTTTTTTCAAAATTTGTAAATATCGTATTAATATTGAAATGATATAAATTAATGATAACAATGATATTTCTTTTAGAAACATCAAACTGAAAGAAAAAAAAAAGAAAACATGAATTGGTCATATAAATTTTTAGCTATACTTCTATCACTGATAATATGTATAGTATCTTTCATTTAATTAAAGATATAATCATTAAATCATATTTAACAGTTAAAATTTTTTTTTTTTCAAAATACTTTTTTTTTATATTTTAAAAAAGAATGAAAGAAAAGAAAAAAGCTAAACCTGATGGTGCATTTTTCTCATTTTTCCTTGGCGCAAAAGATTCTTCGATAGTAGAAGTGTTACTACGCACAACGTTTGTTTCACGTGAATAACTTTCCGGCATCAAATGTGTTTTAGCTTCTAATATCTTCAATTGTGCATTTACATCGGAAATTAATTGATCGAATCGTTTCATAAACTGTTTTGGTACAATTTCTTCACGTTGTTTGCTTACCTGTTTATTACTACATTCTTACATTTTTTGAAATGAAACAAAAGGATGGAGGAATGTTTCTAAGGTTAGATATTTCTTGATATTTTCAATTAATAATATTCATATGAGAAATGAAATGATTAACTGATTTCAATTTGATAACTGATAAGAAATATAAACTAATTTTGAATAAATAATCAATGGAAAGCAATTTTAATTTCGTTCTCCTATTGTAGAGTATATCCATAATGCTAAATAAATGGTATAAATAGAATATTAGTATGTTAATAAAAGATAAGTAAGTTATCGAACATAGGTAAGTTAATGGGACATACAGAAATAAAATCATTCAGGAAATCATTTTCATTTCTTCCATATGTTTTATAAAAATTTCTTTCTTGTTGTTCAATTTTTGCCAAAGTTTCATTTGCAGCTCGTATAGCCTTCTCAAGATTATCATCTTAATTTTTTAAAGTAAAAAAAAAAATTTCCAAAAATTGCTAATATTGAAAAAGAGAAAGGAATCAATCATATTTATCTTGAGCTGTCAAAATTATTTCAAATTTTGCTTCGTCTAAATTTAATTTACATTAGTTGTTGATAAGAGATTTTACATCCTAATATTTAACTTCTCTTTTTTTTTATTGATATATGAAGAAACAAACGAAAATTAGTTCGTTACTTTTAGAAATTGAAAATTTGCTACACTTAGAACACCAATTCTTTAATTAATCGATTTTACTATTAGTCATTTTTAATTAAAACCAAACTTTTGGAGGAAGCAAATGCACATACCATCTTGAACACTCATTCTCGACATGTCGAAATGAACCTACCACTCACTTTAATGCTGTATGAAAACAATTCTTGAAGAATTATTCATATTTTTAATGAAGTTTTGTAAGAAGCTATAAATTATTGTAAATGAAAGTTCCGTTCCCATATTTGCATAATTTTTTCTTTTTTTTAGCAATGTTTGATTCCTCCAATAATAATGAGAAAACAAAAAATGTTATAGTGTTTATTAATCGATAAATATATTACGTTTATTACTTCTAAATAATTTTATTTACAATAATAATGAAAGAATAAATCAATAAATTTGGAACGGAAAAGTTAATAATTTTACAAAGAACAAACATTTAATCAATTCAATGCTACTAATTTTTTGGAATAAGTTCAAAATTCTGCGTTAGCCAAACAGAAAGTTAGTTTAAACGAGAATAACACAACAAATAATTTTAGTTGAGAAATACAAAAAAAAAAAAAAAAAAAGCATCAGCTAAATTCTTATGACACAATGGAATATTTAATATGTAATTATCAGATTAAAATTACTAAATAAGATATCACATAACGTATATTACTGGGATTATATATGATAAGATCCTCAAATAAATTAAATTCGATTCTTAACGATTTCAAAATCAAACTTTTCACCTAAAACATCCATAGAACTAAAATCAAAAACTACAATTCCATAATGTATTTTACTTAAATAATAATTTAATTCAAGTAAATGTTCATAGGATCAGCTAGAGAATAATCAGATAGATATTTGACTGAAACTTCAAATTTAACTGCAATACGGATCAGATGTTTACGTTTCCGGTAATTCTCCTATTTCATCCTGTTGTTCTTCCATATCCAAAATTTCAGTCTGATTTCGTGCTAATAAAAGCTTCGATGTAAGTGCATCAATTGCTTCCCATAAGCCAATACCGCTCATTGCGTTGCACTGATGAATCACCACTGTTCGTCCTATAAGAATTTTTTTTTGTTTTTTAGAAATAATAAATAATTAAGTGTAAGAACTGCAATGCCATTATTAAATCATTCAATATTTAGCTTGCACCAAATGCCAAATGTCTATATATCATTCCATGTTTATCCTCAATTTTTTTAACTTAAATAATATCAATCACAGTAGAAACAAAACTGAACCACAATAGAGAGATCACAAATAAAAGTTTCTAAAAGGTTCATATTAACAAAATTCCATTTAATCTATTGCTTTTCTAGGCTAACTTTCTTGATTATACAGTCTTTCAGCTACTCAAGTAAAATGGATTGGTATAATTTTTTTTTTTTACTTAAAGAGTTTTGCTTAAAGAAGAGAAATATATCCTCTTTTATTTCAACTTTACTCTACTATTACCACTTCCAGATAAAGTAAAGATTTCTAGAAGACATTTCATTAGAAGTAATTCTCTTCTCTTCCTCTTTTGCAAGCAATTCATTATTCATTATCATCAAACTTACCAGCACTGAATCGATTGATATTCATAACAAGTTGATCAATAGCAGCCGAACTAACTATACAATGTTGACTGACAGTTGTTGGCTGTCGTCTATTCAAGATAACCAGAAAACATGCATCAGCAAGTTCTCGTTCAGCAAATATTTTTGCTAATTCATTTTGGGCTTCTCCAAAGCGACTCGGACATGAACTATCGATAACAAATACAAGAGCTATAAATTACCTTTTATTCATTCCAGAATGAAATAATACTCATATAACATACCACTCATATCATCAAAAAAAAAAAAAAAAAATTTTATTGTAATGTCAAAAATTACAGGAAGAAAAGTTTCAATAAATAGCAATTTCTCTACCATCCTTTTTTTCATTTCAAAAGATAAGAATAACAGGTAAGCAAGTAAAACTTTTTTTTTTTAAAAAAAAAAAAAAAAAACAAAAATAATAAAATTATAGTTCTTTGTGTATTTTTTGATATGCAGAATATACTTTTATATTGATCAAATAATTTTAAGTTCACTAGAAAAAAATGAAAGTTCTACTTCTATAAACTGAAAAAGGTACCAATACTATCTAGAATAATCACTATAATTCCTTGTGATTAGCAACTTAAACAAACATCTTTGTATTGTTAGAAAAAATTTTCCAAATAATTACGATAATATGGTTAAAAAAACGTATAGGTCAAGCAATTAAATGACTAAAACAGTTATCTCTACTTTCCAAACATTCGTATTCTTGATGCTACGTTTTTTTTTTCTTTTCAAATTCTGCCTAAAAAATTTAATTTTATAACAAACCTTGAGTATTCATAAAATAATGTTTCCAAAGACGACGCAACTTCGGTACACCACCAACATCCCACATTGTAAGTTTGAAATTCTTATATTGTATAGTTTCTACGTTAAATCCAACTGTTGTTGTCGATTGCCTACATTCATCACTCTGAAAAAGGGAAAAAAAGTTTACTTCATTTTTTTTTCACATGAAACTCAATTAAATGAAAGAATATACATCTAGCTTAAAGTAACACAATGTTTGTTTGCCTTTAATTTATAAAGTATTGTTGTTTTTCCAGCTCCATCCAAACCAAGAATAACCAAACGAATGTCAACATTTGAACCCATATGAATTCGATTATCAGCTGTAAATGAAAACGGAATTCTCGTATCCAGCGAAAGTCCACCTTAAATGGAAATAATCAAAGGAGAGAATTCAAAATTTTTCCTAATTTAAATTCAATTCAAAAAAATAACTTGAAACTAATCACCCATACAACTCATAATTCACTACAACAAATCCAAAAAACTAATAAATTAAAAGCTGATAAATCGCTTTATAAAGAGTCCCCTTTTTAGGTTATCGATAATCAACCATGCAACAAATATCTGTATTTAATATTTACTTGGAGCAGAGGCAATATCACTTTGATGAGTACGTACAGCATCGAGCATTTTAATAAGATCAGCTTGTTGTTCAATCAGTCGAGCATCATCCATTTCTGAGCTTTCTTGCAACTGTGCTGATACTGCTGTAACCTAAACGTAATCTTTTGTAACCTTTTTTTTATTTTTTTATTTTTGTTTTGCACTATTCTTATAAAAAATGGCAATTTTAAGGATGAACAAAGCTTCACTGCAACATTTTCAATTTCAACTTACTTATACAATTGACTTAACTGGTAAAATATAAGATGAACAAACAAATGAAACTTCACTGAAACATCAAGAAAAAAAAAAAAAAAAAAAAACTGTAGGAACAACCTAATAATATTATTATTAACTCAATAGAACTATTATGTATAATCCAATTCTCGTTTCTTTATGTTCCGGCTTCATTCATTTCTCTTGCTATCAATCGAATAAACAAACCTGTGAAGTAATGAAAGCTAGCTCCTGCTGATGCTGTCGGAGAGCTTCAATTCGATCAGCAACATGTGCATCCAATCGTGCCATAGCTGTCTGCTCTTGAAGCTCAAGTTCTTCACGCAATCGTCGGAAATGAGCTTCAACTTGTCGTCGTGCAGTCATATGAGACCCTTCATTCATTTCCATTATCTCAGCTACTGTCCTAAAGACAGTAATTGATATTGCTAAGTTACAATTTCATATCTAGCAGAATTATACTATCATTATTTAATCTTCTCTAAATTATTTATTATCATTGCTTTAAAAGTTTAAAAATTCAGTTATTCACAAATAAAACTCAACGATAAATAAATTACATCTAATGAGAACTCACTGTGTCACTCGAATATTCCATCCATTGAGATCACTAATAAAACTTCGGAAATCTGAAAGAGCTTCACGAACTCGTTCTCTTAATTCAGCAGCTTCAACTTCTAGAAGAGAATGTCGATGATTCCGATGACGTCCATAATCACGACATAACAAACACATCAAACGATTATTTTCCAAACACTCCACTTCCTGCAAATTTCTCGATTTATATGGTATGTGATAACCTTAATTATTTGCAATCATTGTAAACATATACACATACGTATACATTTGTTTGTAATAAAAATATCAAGCTATTTTTACTACATATTTACCATATACAATAATATTGATATTATTTCATGAACTCTTAATAAATTCTTAATAATTCATAATAAGCATAGGCTTATTAGCATGACTCATATGTGTTATCAAATTGATAGAAGTATCTTTCTTTACAGTTAATCATTAAAAAAAACGAAGCAACCTGACAAACGAATTCGATTGCATATGCTGAATGATACGGACACATTGTTCGGGAAAGTGGTTTTTCACTTACGGGTACACGACAATGTTTCGAAAGTACCCGTCCTGTATGTGTTTTTCTCGAACACTCACCACACATATTACTTTCGCAAACTATGCAATAAAATATAGCAGTATGCTTCGGATCCTCATCACATGGTATACCCAGTAAGATATCTTTCATATATTCCGGCGGTGGTACTTCATCTACCTAAAAAGTTTAGATATTAAAATATAAGTGAAATAGGGAGAAAAAGTAGGAAATCAAATTTAAAAATGTAGTTTTCCTTAATTTATGAAATCAAAATATGCTTCAAACACTGAGCGAAGTTGATTTCATCTTATTCAAAAGGTATATATATATATACCTTTTGAATAAGATGAGATTAATTTTTCTGTTTTTACAATAGATATGTCATTTTCCATCAGTTATCAAATATGCTTATTACTGCTAATTAAGCTTGTTCAGGTAAACTATTTAATTTAAATTAACACCAAGTATTTAAAGTATTATCCGGTTGGCTCCAATTAAGTAGATGTCATGGGTATACATTTTGAGTGAAGCTAACTATATTAATTGGATGAGCTGTACCAATTTATTACCATATCATCAAGAAATAAAGATGAAGAAAATTTTCCAGAAAAAAATTAACATATAACCACATCTTTTCAAATATTTAATGGATTTATAGTATATTCAAAACTTACAAGCAATGGTGAAATTCGGCCTGCAAATTTCTTATGCCGTTCAATTATTTCAATAAGCGCAAAATTTTTTTTCAACGAAAGCACACACGGTTCAGCAAGCAATGTAACTGTTCGATCAAACGGGCAAATAACTTGGGCAATAGGTGCACTAACATCTACTAAAGCTGAACAGCACATTTGGCAAACCTGAAATAATTATTCTAAAAAAAAGGAATCAAAAAGTAACTAAAAAATAAAAGTTTCTAAATGTCCACTTTGAAAAATGGCTAAAATAATGTAGTATTAATACAAAAAAACATTTTAAGTAAATCATTAACTGCAGCAGAAATAGTGATTAACTGTTAACTTATTTGCTGCAAATATAACATAAGAAAAATTAAAATCTCTCTTATAATATGAAAAACGGTAAAAATATTATCGTTTAAGTGAACTATCATCACTAATTTATGTAAAATGATTACATTAATTTGTGTATTAAAACTATATTTCAATGTTACAGTTTCATACAAAGTATAACGGAAGAATTACGCAAATACCTATTGATCAATTTGCATTCATCAACAAATAATAATGAAAAAAATATTTTCTTCTCCAAATTCGTCTCTAAATAAGCTTCAAATTTTGATAAAATCTCGAATAAATTTGCAAAATTTAGTTGAAAAATTAGTAAATTTAAATCATTACCGTATGACCACATCCGTGTAGTACACGTGGCGTTCGAATTTCTGACGCATAACTTTCATGACATAGAGCACACTCTAATCCAGTATCTGAGATACTACTCATTTTTTGCAGCAAAATACGAAACAAACATGATTTCAAATCATACACCCATTGTTATCTGAAAAATTAAAATAAATAGATGGATTAAAATAATTCTCAAATTTCAAAAGCTATTTTCAAATGAATTAATGTGATGTATTCAAAAAAAGAAAACAAAAAAAAACCATCGAATTGTTTTCTCATTTTTCTGCTAATCACCAATGAATAAATTCGCTACAATTTTCACATGTTGTTTAAAACCAAAAATATAATCTCATTTGTATGTTTTAATCATTTAGATGTGAATAATTATGAGAATTTGGTTATGAGATACAAGGTATTACACCTTGCTAGTATAGCACTCAATCTGATCAAAGAGAAACAAAAGGAAGAGAACTACTACTTTATTTTTACTATGATTTTTTTTTTTTTGAAAAATTTCACTGCAAACCAGGAAGTAGCAGTGATTCACTCTCTCTCTTCAATTTAAAATGTGCTCAAAACAATGATTAAATAAAAAATTGTACTTTTAGCGATCAGTGAAGTTAACAGAAAAATTTAGTGGAATTGACGTTCATTTTGAATATGATATCTAGTATATCAGGTGCGATCAAATTATCAGAAGAAACAATCAACAATTTAAAAGGTCAAAGTTACACCCAGCAATTTCAAAAGTCATTCTTCTAAGTGAAAAAAAAAAAGAAAACTGCCGATCAGTAAGAACAGAAATGACGAATGCACATTTTTCAAACACTGCAGAAAGTCTGTTTGGAGAAAAAAAATAAGTTGAGACAAGATTTAAAAAATCAAATTTATTGCAAGAAGAAAACCAATAATAACAGAATATTACAAACATATAATCAACTTCTTACAAGAAGCTTTCAATCCTATTTGTCACCAAAAATTGTTCGACACATATGAATCTAACATCAGTCATCCCTAAACATACTTCTAAATCGACGCTCAAGAATCTTTTCATGAAGTATTCTATGGTTTGTCATTTGTTTCCTTCTTTTCGAGGGCCATGTTTTCACCGCATTTACATCATTAGCCTAAAAATTCAAATCACTGATAAATAAACTGAGCAAAAAAAAAAAAAGAAAAAAAAATTGTTCGGATAATAACATATTAACAAAAGACAAACTTTAATTTCACTTTGTTTTTACTACACATTTAAATCTATTCTTTAATCTTAGCTGTAAAGAATGAAATAAACATCAATTCCAAGGAAAACTTTTTTTTAAAAAAAGAGAGAGACTGAGAATTAAGAAATGTACATACCTTGAAATGAGTCACTTTAGGTGTATCAGCTGTAGCACAACCCAAACCAAGCTTATCTCTCTTCAACACTGTTTTTATCGGATATCGCCGACCAGTTGCATTACGACCTAATCCTTCAAATTCATCCCAGCCATTCTTCCGTAAAATACGATAACCTTTATTCCATTCTGGAATTCCATAGCCCGGATCAAGCACCGGTTTTCGGGTTTCCAAAAGATGTGCTATACCGCTTAAATGAGCTTCTCCTACATAAGTACACTGACAGGCATCACAAAAACGTGTAACATCCATAGCTTTTCTAGATCTTTTTATCTTTCGCAGAGATGGTTCGAACCGTATCCTAGAATTTCCAAAGCACTAAAAAAAAATTTCTTATAAAGCAGTCTGCTGGTCTACAAATAATAGCTAATTCGATAATATTCATGAACAAAACACAACAATAATTTCATACAAAATCTTTTTCTAGCAATATCAACTATTTGATATTCTGTTAAGGATATAACATTCGACAACATAAAACAACAACATAAAAAACACACCCGAATTGTTCCTTTTCATGTGAAGTAATATATCGGTATATTTCATGATGTCCAGATTTCAGTGCAAAGTCTGCAGCTGTTTCACCTGATTTGCTGCTGTATTATACGTTCTGTTACAGAATTTTGTTGAAATTTTATAATTCACTTAAAAAGAGATTCTACTACGAACACAAAATTCAAACACATAATAGTTCTTTCGAGTAAAAAATTGGAATATAAAAGAAAGCTTTTTCAGTTTTTATATAAGAATTTTATATTTCAGTTTATATAAAGTTTTTATATAAGATAACATTAAAGTTATATAAGAAGATTTCACTGCTGAAAACCTAACTATTATTTAGCACAGAATTGTCTTAATCAATGGTATCACATATATTTTATCGTCGTTAATTTTGGTGTTTCAACTGAGCAAATGAATTAAACATAATTGTTTGTAAGTTACTTTTATTAAATCATGTTTCATTTGAATGACTCGATGGTAACTGCTAAGGTAAGTAAATCAAATAAGACTTGTCTGGTGTATGACATGCTGGATGACTATATTAAAATGAATCTTATAGGATGAATGGATTTTAAATGACCAGTAAGTCTTATGGAAATGAAAAAAGCACTAATATACTAACCGCTTTGAAATATTCACTCCTACCGATAACAAATATTTAACAATATGCAAATGACCTGCATAACTTGCACACATCAATGCAGTCCAACCATATTGATCTGATACATTGGTATCCATTCCTGTAGTTTTCACGTCATTTTTCATTATTGACATTGACTATTTTTAGTTTGAAATATTTAAGCATATTTCTATAACTTCTGACGGCTACAAGGAAGAAAGCTTTTTGTTACCATAAAAAATTCAGAAGAAATATTCATTAATATTGGAAGCAAATCATCTATATCAAAAGTCTAGGATTTTTTTTGAAGTTCAATTTTTTTCATTTTTCATTTTTCACTGATCTTTTCCAGTTGCACAGTCATCCGGGTATCCGGAACTATTGAAATAGACGGTTCAGATAACAACTAATATAACAAATATATCTTTATTTTTATTATGATAAGTATATTTTTTCCTATTATAACAAAAATAAAAATGAAAGAAAAATAAATGAAAAAAAGAAACTATTATAATAAATATACCTTTTTTACAATAATAATCCATAACACCTTGTAAATTCCCATCTGCAGCATCCTTAAAAAGTGACTCGAAGTTTACACTAACACTATCCTGTTTCTTCGAGATATCATTTAATAGCTTTGTTGACTTTCGGGAACGTTTACTGGTCCTTTCCAGTTGTGCAGTCATCCGGATGTCCGGAACTGTTGAAGTAGACGGTTCAGCTAGCAAAGTTTCGTAGAATGATCGTGCCTCCTCGCCGCAAGTGGTTGGCTTCGAAGAGTTTTCCGGTATAGAAGCTTGTACATTAGTAACTGGATTTGCCCTAATAAATCGGATTTGTTTATATTTTTCGATCGTTGAGACATTTCCTGACGAATCCATACCAAAAGTTCTGACAAAAAAAGCTTGAAATTACGAGGAAAAAAAAAACTAATAAATTAACGAAATTTCGAGGAAAAAAAAACTAATAAATTAACGAAATGAGTTATATCCGAAATTTTCTGTAGAAGAAATAATTGCAGTTGTTTGCTTTTCTAACAAACTGAAGTAAAAAACAAAACAAACAAGAAAAAAAAACTAAATTGTTGATTATTGCAACGGTAGAATGAATTCAACTAATACAATGAAAAATAGTGTATGGAATCAAGTATAAATAATTAATATTGAGCTTTTATCAAACTACCAAATAGCATACAAAGTTATAGGAAATAAAACAATAGACAATGAAACCTGCAAAGTTACGATAATAATTTATGATGATGATGATGATATAATGATAATGGAACATACTGATGTAATGATAATTCATGATATAATGATAATGTGAATATGATAATATATTGATATTTTGTAATGATAGAATGATAATGGACTATGCTGATATAATGATGATATGAATATGATAATATATTGATATTTTGTAATGATAGAATGATAATGGACTATGCTGATATAATGATGATATGAATATGATAATATATTGATATTTTGTAATGATAGAATGATAATGGACTATGCTGATATAATGATGATATGAATATGATAATATATTGATATTTTGTAATGATAGAATGATAATGGACTATGCTGATATAATGATGATATGAATATGATAATATATTGATATTTTGTAATGATAGAATGATAATGGACTATGCTGATATAATGATGATATGAATATGATAATATATTGATATTTTGTAATGATAGAATGATAATGGACTATGCTGATATAATGATGATATGAATATGATAATATATTGATATTTTGTAATGATAGAATGATAATGGACTATGCTGATATAATGATGATATGAATATGATAATATATTGATATTTTGTAATGATAGAATGATAATGGACTATGCTGATATAATGATGATATGAATATGATAATATATTGATATTTTGTAATGATAGAATGATAATGGACTATGCTGATATAATGATGATATGAATATGATAATATATTGATATTTTGTAATGATAGAATGATAATGGACTATGCTGATATAATGATGATATGAATATGATAATATATTGATATTTTGTAATGATAGAATGATAATGGACTATGCTGATATAATGATGATATGAATATGATAATATATTGATATTTTGTAATGATAGAATGATAATGGACTATGCTGATATAATGATGATATGAATATGATAATATATTGATATTTTGTAATGATAGAATGATAATGGACTATGCTGATATAATGATGATATGAATATGATAATATATTGATATTTTGTAATGATAGAATGATAATGGACTATGCTGATATAATGATGATATGAATATGATAATATATTGATATTTTGTAATGATAGAATGATAATGGACTATGCTGATATAATGATGATATGAATATGATAATATATTGATATTTTGTAATGATAGAATGATAATGGACTATGCTGATATAATGATGATATGAATATGATAATATATTGATATTTTGTAATGATAGAATGATAATGGACTATGCTGATATAATGATGATATGAATATGATAATATATTGATATTTTGTAATGATAGAATGATAATGGACTATGCTGATATAATGATGATATGAATATGATAATATATTGATATTTTGTAATGATAGAATGATAATGGACTATGCTGATATAATGATGATATGAATATGATAATATATTGATATTTTGTAATGATAGAATGATAATGGACTATGCTGATATAATGATGATATGAATATGATAATATATTGATATTTTGTAATGATAGAATGATAATGGACTATGCTGATATAATGATGATATGAATATGATAATATATTGATATTTTGTAATGATAGAATGATAATGGACTATGCTGATATAATGATGATATGAATATGATAATATATTGATATTTTGTAATGATAGAATGATAATGGACTATGCTGATATAATGATGATATGAATATGATAATATATTGATATTTTGTAATGATAGAATGATAATGGACTATGCTGATATAATGATGATATGAATATGATAATATATTGATATTTTGTAATGATAGAATGATAATGGACTATGCTGATATAATGATGATATGAATATGATAATATATTGATATTTTGTAATGATAGAATGATAATGGACTATGCTGATATAATGATGATATGAATATGATAATATATTGATATTTTGTAATGATAGAATGATAATGGACTATGCTGATATAATGATGATATGAATATGATAATATATTGATATTTTGTAATGATAGAATGATAATGGACTATGCTGATATAATGATGATATGAATATGATAATATATTGATATTTTGTAATGATAGAATGATAATGGACTATGCTGATATAATGATGATATGAATATGATAATATATTGATATTTTGTAATGATAGAATGATAATGGACTATGCTGATATAATGATGATATGAATATGATAATATATTGATATTTTGTAATGATAGAATGATAATGGACTATGCTGATATAATGATGATATGAATATGATAATATATTGATATTTTGTAATGATAGAATGATAATGGACTATGCTGATATAATGATGATATGAATATGATAATATATTGATATTTTGTAATGATAGAATGATAATGGACTATGCTGATATAATGATGATATGAATATGATAATATATTGATATTTTGTAATGATAGAATGATAATGGACTATGCTGATATAATGATGATATGAATATGATAATATATTGATATTTTGTAATGATAGAATGATAATGGACTATGCTGATATAATGATGATATGAATATGATAATATATTGATATTTTGTAATGATAGAATGATAATGGACTATGCTGATATAATGATGATATGAATATGATAATATATTGATATTTTGTAATGATAGAATGATAATGGACTATGCTGATATAATGATGATATGAATATGATAATATATTGATATTTTGTAATGATAGAATGATAATGGACTATGCTGATATAATGATGATATGAATATGATAATATATTGATATTTTGTAATGATAGAATGATAATGGACTATGCTGATATAATGATGATATGAATATGATAATATATTGATATTTTGTAATGATAGAATGATAATGGACTATGCTGATATAATGATGATATGAATATGATAATATATTGATATTTTGTAATGATAGAATGATAATGGACTATGCTGATATAATGATGATATGAATATGATAATATATTGATATTTTGTAATGATAGAATGATAATGGACTATGCTGATATAATGATGATATGAATATGATAATATATTGATATTTTGTAATGATAGAATGATAATGGACTATGCTGATATAATGATGATATGAATATGATAATATATTGATATTTTGTAATGATAGAATGATAATGGACTATGCTGATATAATGATGATATGAATATGATAATATATTGATATTTTGTAATGATAGAATGATAATGGACTATGCTGATATAATGATGATATGAATATGATAATATATTGATATTTTGTAATGATAGAATGATAATGGACTATGCTGATATAATGATGATATGAATATGATAATATATTGATATTTTGTAATGATAGAATGATAATGGACTATGCTGATATAATGATGATATGAATATGATAATATATTGATATTTTGTAATGATAGAATGATAATGGACTATGCTGATATAATGATGATATGAATATGATAATATATTGATATTTTGTAATGATAGAATGATAATGGACTATGCTGATATAATGATGATATGAATATGATAATATATTGATATTTTGTAATGATAGAATGATAATGGACTATGCTGATATAATGATGATATGAATATGATAATATATTGATATTTTGTAATGATAGAATGATAATGGACTATGCTGATATAATGATGATATGAATATGATAATATATTGATATTTTGTAATGATAGAATGATAATGGACTATGCTGATATAATGATGATATGAATATGATAATATATTGATATTTTGTAATGATAGAATGATAATGGACTATGCTGATATAATGATGATATGAATATGATAATATATTGATATTTTGTAATGATAGAATGATAATGGACTATGCTGATATAATGATGATATGAATATGATAATATATTGATATTTTGTAATGATAGAATGATAATGGACTATGCTGATATAATGATGATATGAATATGATAATATATTGATATTTTGTAATGATAGAATGATAATGGACTATGCTGATATAATGATGATATGAATATGATAATATATTGATATTTTGTAATGATAGAATGATAATGGACTATGCTGATATAATGATGATATGAATATGATAATATATTGATATTTTGTAATGATAGAATGATAATGGACTATGCTGATATAATGATGATATGAATATGATAATATATTGATATTTTGTAATGATAGAATGATAATGGACTATGCTGATATAATGATGATATGAATATGATAATATATTGATATTTTGTAATGATAGAATGATAATGGACTATGCTGATATAATGATGATATGAATATGATAATATATTGATATTTTGTAATGATAGAATGATAATGGACTATGCTGATATAATGATGATATGAATATGATAATATATTGATATTTTGTAATGATAGAATGATAATGGAATGAAATTAAAATTAAAAACAATAAAAAAAAAAGCTATTTTTATTGATGAACAATGGAAAGAAATACGCCGCAAATAAATTATGCATTAATTATTCCGCTTGATATCTTGTGATATCATCACTGATAGTAATATAACACACACACATACACATACACACATACACAGACAGACAGACATACACACGGCATGAAACGATTAGCCCATGATGAAAACGATCGTCCCTGAATTAACAATAACTTCGTTGATATGAGCATTCATTCGATATTATTTCAATGTATTCAGATAGTTTTCACATACATCAAAGGAAAAACTTTTTGGATAAATTAATTTTTATGCATATTCAATTATCTATAAAAAAAAATAATTTTTTCTCTGTTTCAATGCTATCAATTAATTCTTCCAGAAATAAATTTATTAATTCTGAATAATATCTAGATTTTTTTTTCCTCTTTAATCATTTTTGCTGTGTAAAATTTCATTTTTAGTTTTCAAAAAAAAAAAAAAAAAAAGTAAAAACAAAAATTTTGTTTAGGAAATCTTTTGAATGTTCAAATTGTTAACTGTAATGGAATTTATATCATTAATTAACGAAATGAATAACAGTTAGATTTTACTGTCATTAATAATAATTCTTTTATTAATTCTGAATAATATTTATTAATAATAGTTTTATGAAATAAATATACATCAAAATTTTTTGTATTTATTTTTGAAAAAAGCAATTTGATTGATTGATTTATTGTATGTATTAGAAATAATTAATTTCTTAGTGCACTGCAACTGTATTTAGATATCGATCAAACTTTTCAACTGCATTTATTGTATATATTACTTTACTATAATAATAAAAATCTAATATTTTACAAAAGTTAAAAAAACAAAACTGAGAAGTTAGCTTAATTCTAATTGTAAATAATTCTAAACTTTTGAAATTATTATAAGAAATGATGTGAAAAATTTTTGAATTCATGAAGTGAAGTGGAAAATTTTTTGAAAAAGTTAAACTTTATAAAATGTATGTATTTTTAAATGTTTCACGAATTTAAATGTTTTATAAACTTTTATGAAGTTTTTCTTTTTTTTTTTTCTAATGACATTAAAATGAAATTTTATTTTGAAACAATTCGATTGATTTGCTGCGAACATATGAAATAATTAATTTTTCTTGACGAATAAAATTCATAGTAAACTTTATTGGTTGTAAAATGTCTACTAAATGATATTAAACACAATTTGATGACATCAAAATTTTGGCCTAGCAAAAAGAAAAAAAAATAAACACAAATAATTAGCTCAGTATAATTAATAATAATCTTATCTCAAAAAGATTGACCAATGATCGTTGAATTTATTAATTTATTGTTGTATAAGTAAAATATGCCGTCAAATGCACAATTATTAAATGAATTAAAATAAATAATTAATTGGGTTGTCATGGTAAAGCTAATTTATTAGTCGATCATATAATCGCAAACGATGTTGTTTAGAGTTTGATAGTAATGTTAAACTATATCTGTAAATAAATCTAATAGTAATTTCAACAGGTGGTTGAATAAGTAAACTGAATAAGTAATATCTAGTTGATAACATAATTCATTTTGAACTTAATCCTTTGTGGTATAATAATTTGAAAATTTGAAAATTAACTATTACTCAGTTTTACACTTTTTTTTTCACAAAAACTTATCATTCATTTTTTTGATCATATCAAAATTTACTAAAATACATGTAAATACAAATTTTCTTAATTTCAATTATTAATTATAATCAATGAATCATATTTAAGTTTAAGTAATTGTTGAGTGATATAAAATTAGTTTTTAAAAAAAATTTGACAAAAAAAAAAAAAAAAAAAAATGAAGGAAATTGCAATTAACGAATAAATGTGAATCAATGGTTGGTAACAAACTAATACCTCCCACATATTATTTAGAAAAAAGTATACGGTAGATAAATAAACACAATGAATTTTTCTTTTCTTTCTAGGTGGTTTGTTTTCTAAAATTTTAAAATAATTATAAAAATTTTTTATGCAAATTTTTGTTTGATAATTTCAGATTAAATAATAAAATGGTTATATTGATACCAATTATACCATGTGTATGCATTTTTCTACTATGCCTTTTAACTGGATTTATTGGCAATACTGCGCTTATTGTAGCTACTATTCAAAACAAGTACGTCATTGACTGATTAAATGATTGATTGATTGATTAACTGATCGATTGATTGATTGATTGATTGATCACTTATAATTATTTTATCAATATACTCGATTAACAGTATCATCATTGATGACTGTATTGCTCTCAATTTTTAAACATTATTTAATGAAAAGGAAAAAAGAGATGTAAAGTTGCTTTTCATTATTGCATTTGATTTACATAAAATTGGCTAAGATCAAAATAAGGAATTTAAAAGGTTCAGTGAATGTTTCAGAGAAGAAACAGAGGGAAAATAGAAATTGAAAAGGAAAGTTTCATCAATTTGCTTATATAATTTCATGTGAATTTGAAAGATTTATGATTAAATTTATGATATTTAAAATATTTTAAGTAACAAATTTTGTATCTCTTTGCGTATTCCATTTCAAAGTTAAAAAATTCAAAATTTAAAAGAAAAAAATTGCTCACTTTTAAATTTACAAAAAATTCCAGGCATCTTCACAATGTCAATAACATATTAATAGCATTGGGCGCATTTGGTGACATTCTTCATCAAATCGGCCATATTCCATTTGCATACTTTATTTTTACTGGAATCACTTCCATACCCTTATGGAAATGTATTTGGATACAGTTATTACCCAATTTTGGCATGAATTTCTCAATGATTATATTACTACCTATAGGCATAGATCGAGCCATGGCCATTTTAAGACCTTTAAAGTAAGTATTTGGGCAGTACAAGTAACTTCAATCTCTCTAGCTTACTGCTTACTGATAGATGATTACTACCTACAGGCATAGATCGAGCCATGGCCATTTTAAGACCTTTAAAGTAAGTATTTGGGCAGTACAAGTAACTTCAATCTCTCTAGCTTACTGCTTACTGATAGATGATTACTACCTACAGGCATAGATCGAGCCATGGCCATTTTAAGACCTTTAAAGTAAGTATTTGGGCAGTACAAGTAACTTCAATCTCTCTAGCTTACTGCTTACTGATAGATGATTACTACCTACAGGCATAGATCGAGCCATGGCCATTTTAAGACCTTTAAAGTAAGTATTTGGGCAGTACAAGTAACTTCAATCTCTCTAGCTTACTGCTTACTGATAGATGATTACTACCTACAGGCATAGATCGAGCCATGGCCATTTTAAGACCTTTAAAGTAAGTATTTGGGCAGTACAAGTAACTTCAATCTCTCTAGCTTACTGCTTACTGCTTACTGTGATAGTTGTGTTTCTCAAATGGCAATGCTAAATTATTTACTTTGTTGTTTTAAATTCGAATAATAGTTCTAAAGTTCAGAACTGTAATGGTTATTTGCAGATATCGAAAAATGAGTAAAATGCTTTATATTCCAATAATGACTCTACCAGCAATACTTTATGCAGTTGCTATGCTCATATTGGTTTTTATATATGATGCAAGTAACGAGTAAGATTTTTGATAGGTATTTCTCAGGTTAAGTATAATATCTCGGTTAAATATAATAATAATATTTCTCAGGTTAAATATAATATCTCGAGTAAGTATAATATCTCGGGTTAAATATAATAATAATATCTCTCAAGTTAAATATAATATCTGACCATCAAATATCTCAACAAATTTTCTTGAAGAAAATTGAAGCAAAATATTAATTCATCTTTGACTAAAAATTTTTCTGCCTGACTTTCAAGTGATTACTACAGAAACAGAAACATCCATTATGCAATAATATGAAGAAATAAGCTTTAAAAAAAAATAAAAGTTTCATTATTAAAAATAAGAAAAGAAAAAAAATTTGATATGTAAAAAATGAAAAATATTCTTAAATATTCTAAGCCATAAAGAAATATACTCAAAGTGTTGCATTTTTTTATTTTATTTTTTAAATTTTAAATTATTTTATTTGTTTATCGCATTTTGTAGTATGGAAGTAATTTGTGTTGTGGTAGCAATATACAATGGTTTATCAGATTCAGTTTGGAGTATTTCATCGACATTAATTAATTTAGCAACAATTATACTTTATGCAATACTGAGTCGTGTTATGGTGAAAGCTAAAACATGTGAGTTATTTAAATAATTAATAAATAAATATATTTAAGTAAACTATCAATTTGAATTTAATAACTACCATATGAAAAATGTCTATTCAATATCATTCGCTTTTTGCTTCTTTATTATTCAATAGCTTTTATTTCTGCATTAAAATTATATCTATGCATGAAGCATTTTATACGAATTAATTAATTATGAATAAGTTTAATGGTTGCTATAGCACTGTTTTAATTTTTAATTTTAATTTTCAGCAACTAAAAATTTCGAACTTTTGCAAACATTAAAGATTGTTGTGGCATTTATTGGACTGGGACAGCTAGCATCAACGATTATTTATTTGTCAACAATGTTTTTTGATTTTTCCGAAATGACAGCATTTTACATAGGATGTTATGCGGGAATATTTGTTAATTTAAGCATCTCATTCAATTGCTTATTTTATTATTGGAGGAGGTAAAAAAAAAAAAAAAAAAATTATTCTTATAAAATATTAAAAAAAAGAAAAAAAAGTTAAAATATTTTGCATTTGAAATATTTTATTGTATCCTTAACAATTAATACTAGTAATATTGATAAGTTTAATTTTAAGTTATTGTATCCTTAACAATTAATACTAGTAATATTGATAAGTTTAATTTTAAGTTATTGTATCCTTAACAATTAATACTAGTAATATTGATAAGTTTAATTTTAAGCTATCATTATGAAAAGTGTTTTTTGCAGTACAGAATACCGGAATGAATTTAAAAAGCAACTCAGGAAATTTCCATGCTTAAAGAATACAGTAAAATTGACACCAAAATCAACAATAAGGCGAGTGACGACAATTCATCGATAGAATTTCACAGAAAATTACTCCTGAAAATATTTTTTTTTTTTAACAATAATATCAATCTAATTTGATGATAATGATGAATCAGAGATTAATTGAAAAATGGCAATAGCAAATTACTGATTATTTCGCTTCATTAAATTAATGAAATCATCATGTAGCTTTTCATATTGATTTTGGAAGATTAGTTATAACAAAGAAAAATTTTCCAAAATAAAACCAACAATTTTAAATCAAAGGAATAAGAATGGAATTTTTTTCTTTTTTTATTTTCATAAACTATAATAATATTAAGCAATGTATATAATTCGAGAAATATTTTTATTTCTATTATAATAAAAAAATTTCAATTTTAAAATGTCAATAAACTTTGTACAAAAAAAAAAAATGATATAATGCAAAAACATAATAAATGAGATACAGAATTGTGAATCAGTATTTTTACTTGATATATGCAAGCAATAAAAATGGCTTACAGATAGGTACTGTAAAGTAAGTCAACTCAATTCCTTATTGTTCTATCTTTCTCTTTCTTCTCGTAAACAATCGCATTCTCGTAAACAACCACTAAATAACACGCTCTTTTTTGTCTTGAAATATCATAAATACGTCATACAGAATATAGTTTAGTGGTCATGCATACGTCGTAATCTCGTAAACAATCGCATTCTCGTAAACAATTGCATTATCGTAAACAACTGCTAAATAACACGCACCTTTTTTGTCTTGAAATATCATAAATACTCATAGAGGATACAGTGTTAATGCATACGTCGTAAAGTTACTACTATGAGTCGTAAGGTAATAGTTAGTGGCTATCAGATATAAAAGATTTGTCTGAGAAATTTTCTTGATTTTTAATTTGAAGATTGTACGAATGAATGTAATATGTAATGGAATTGTTATTTGCTAACCAATTACATTACATAAAATGTTAATCTATACTGATAATATAGTGATAATTTCCTAAAATTATTCTCAACAAATATGCAATTAAGAAGGAAACAATAAAATGCAAAAAATAAGTAAAGGATTTGAATAAAGAGTTGAATGGAATAGGTATGATAAGGTAAATTTAAATTTGCTGATAGCAGAAGATTGACATTGATAATAAGTTTAATTCGTTACATAGTGATAAGCAAATGATAAGTATTGGCTTACAATAAATTTCATACAAATAGTGAGTAAATTATCCTTACTATTAGATAAACTTTACTACTTACATATGTAAGAGTTAGTTTTGAACATTATGTCATTTGCTTATAAAAGTGATTGATAAAATGGAAGTATGTCGCTAAAATATGAAATTGTTGAAAGTTTGTTTGGAGATTAATTAAACAACGAACTGATAACAAAATTTTAGACTTTAAATTTGACTGTTCGATTTGAAAAAAAAATTTTAACAAAAAAAACTGGGAGCAATTTTCAATATATTAAGTAATTATAAGCATTTTTCTTAATAACAAACTGAAAAAATCTAGACAATGCGCATAAATTTGTTTTTTCTTGTAAATTTTATTGCTTAATCAACGATTGAATTGCTTTTAAATATTATAAATAATTATAAAATAAACAATTAAATACAATTTTAAATTAAAAACAATTATTATTATTTGTTTAACATTTGAATACTTAATTAGTATTTCAAAGTAATATTTGTATAACATTTGATTACTTAACTAATATTTCAAAGTAATATTTGTATAACATTTGATTACATAATTAGTACTTCAAAGTATTATTTGTATAAAATTTATTGCCATAAGTTAAGAAAAAGTTGTTTACTTGTGTGCTGCAAAGTAATGCTGAATAAAAATATAATGTGTCAAATAAGTTCAAAACAATTTTATATGATTAATTGATTTATAAATTTGTAATTGTAATAACATTTCAAAATTAGCATTCTAATAAATTTTACTGCTAAACAATAAATTTTATACAAATATTACTTTGAAAATCGAAAATGAAGTATATGAAGTAAGATTTAAATTATTTCATTTGATGCATAAATTAATAAACTAAATTTATTTTTACATAAAAAAAATACATTTATGATAACATCATATCATCACTTACTTATCAGTTGATGACTTTACTAATATTTTAAAGTAATATTTTTCTTCTAAAATTTATTGGGAACAATTAACAAAACGATATTTCTAACATAAAGAAAAATGAAAATAAGTTCATAAGTTAAAAGTTCAAAATAATGTGATAATATTAACTAATTATAAACTTGCAACTTTATTAATATAAATTAAAATTTATGTTTGTGTGTAAACTTTACTGCTTCACTTTTAAAAAAAAAATGAAATTATCATTTTATCATTTGATTAGCATTTCAAGATAATGTTTATCAAAAATTTATTGTAACATATAAAAAGTTAATGCATGGTGAAAATACAGTGCCAAGCAAGAAGTGAAATGAGTTTAAAATAATTTTATAATGCTGATAAATTTTAATTTTATAATTTTACTAATATTTCAAATTTTATAAAAGAAGTGCAATATTATGATCATTTTTCATGGATGAATTAAAAAAAAGAAATTCATTTCTGTGTTAAAAATAAATTGAAAATGATTAAGTAATAGCATTTATCATTTTATCACTTGATTATCAGCACTTCGAAATAGTATTTACATAAAAATTTGTTGTCATATTTAAGAAAATATAATATTTATACTTCAAAATAATATTTTATAAATACTAACATGAAGAAAAACTATATCCAATGAAAACATAGTGCCAAGTAAAATATCAAAATACTTTAAAATTATCACACAATGTTAATAAATTGTAGTTTGTGGCTTTATTAAACTATTAAAATTTATATTTTTATTAACTTTATTGTTTAAATAACTGCGACTGCTTTATTTGGAACATTTTGATCATTTTCAAATTAATAAATTAATAAGTAAGACTCATTTTTGTATTAAATATAATTTAATAGTTTAATTTGTATAAATAGAAAATAAGCAAACTTTATTAAACTACTAAAATTTATATTTTTATTAAATTTATATTTTTTATTTAACGTCATATGTACCACTTTCAACGTTTGTGTCGTTGGAATTGAAATATGAATCATTTTTGAAATGAAAAAGTTATAATTAAATGAAATGTTAAAATGACAAAACGAAAACTATTGTTCTTAAAGTTACACGTCTATATATATATAGATTTACGTAAATATATACGTATATAAGAAGTGATCACGCATAATACCTTAATTAAATAATACCTTCTTATTAGCGCTTCGAAATATTTTATAAAATTTATTGGCATAATTTTGAAAGGGATACTATTAGCATGAAGCAATAAAAGTGGAAATTTAAAAATGAACAGAAAATGGTTGATCACTGTTAATAATTTATAATTTTGTTAATGTAAAAATACAAAAAAAAAAGATAAAATTTTGTAAAAACTTTCATGATAACATAAAATATTATTTGTATAATAAAAAGTTATTTCTGATAGAGACAAGGTTAATGTATGTATTCATTTACACTTCAAAGTAGAACCAAATTAAAAAATGGTTGAATAACATTCAGAGATTGACAATTGCGACAAAAATGAAAGGAGGAAGAAGGGAAATATGCTAATATGGTTGACAATCCATTTTAAGCTTGATTACTTGAACAAGAGAAATTATTATTACTCCTAAAATATATACTAATAATTATTAACTTGGTAATTCAAAAATTTAAATGAAGAAGATAGCAGAAAATCATTCTCACAAATCAAGCAGAAATAAAATCTCGCATAATTACCACTAATAATATTTAGTAGAGATTCAAAATTATGGAAGCAATTTTAGTGTAATTTCAAGGTTTCAATTCATTAGCAAAGTATTCCAGTCATTCAGAAGTTAAATTATTTGATATATTTGTCTTAAAGAGAGTAATAAGAGGTTTACTAATGAAGAAATATGGTAAATAAAATGAACTGAATTCCATCAAAAGAAACGACCGTAATTGAAAAGCAATCATCGAGGCTAATAGAGAGAATACTTTAACAGCTGGAAGTTATAGCTGAAAATTTAGAGCATCCAAATATTGAAATTTCAATTGTGAATAAATTACCAGCATGGATAGTGAATAAATTATACCAAGCATCTATAAGTTAGTCAGTAGTTGACAGCAGTTGACAAGATTAGTACTAAGAAATGAAGAAGTGAAGCTAGGAGTCAAAAGCGGGCGGACACAAAGGAGAAGAAAGCAAACAAATGCAAATGTTAGGGATGAAACCTTAGTCTTAGCAACAATCAAAGAGATCAAAAAGAGTTCCAGAAGAAACTCCAATTGGATAGAAAAATGTATTTTACAATACGAATCACTGGAATGTAACATTCATTATCTCACACTCATATATATTTACTTTGATAGCTGGAAGTTAGTTATAGGTGAAAATTTAGGACATCAAAATTTCAATCCAGAAATATCGAAATTTCCGGATGAAATATTCTTTTAAATGTCTTCAAATAAGGCATTCAACAAATGATTGCAAAAAAAAAAAAAGAGACATAAAGCTTCCCTTGTAAAGATCCACACAATACTATGTGCTGGAAGTTATAGGTGAAAATTTAGAACACCAAAATATCAAATCCACAAATATCGAAATTTCCGGATCAATTACTCACGCAAACAGTGGATTTCAACAAAGAAAAACTGAATTTGGTGACAATCGCTGATTATATTACCGAAAAAGGAATTCAAAACAAGAAGCGAATCATACTATTATGTAAGGAAATAAATGTAAACAATGCAAACCGACCAGAAATTCAACAAAGAGCTTTTAGCTCTAATTGATATTGCTTCTGCAATTATCGTTCATATGTTCTTTTTGATTGAATCTACAAGAAATCAAAGAAATGAAGCTAAACATTTCCGGATGGAATATTTTCAGGAAAATCACTGCAATAATACCAAAATATGAGATTTGACAATGAGATATCAAAAATGTGTTTTACTGCTAAAATCAAAATCGGAGTAAAAAGAAATTAAAGAAATAATCCGATTAGATGCAATAGCAGTTGACTACTTGACGAATGAATTACAAATAGTTCATTTAAGCAAAGAGGAACTATTGATGATAAACAAATTAAATCAATCAAAAAAAGATCAATGGAAATAACCGAACATTCTCGTCGGTATGGATCATCACTTCTTCAAGTTTATTCAATTCGAGATTTTGACAGAATAGGAGTATGAGGTTGACAGAAATTGTAAGTTATCAAAGATAAAATAATCAAATGAAACTTATTTGCTAACTTACACCGAGTGTATCTGTCACGATATAACTGAACTACTCCTTATTCAACAATGACATGAGCAATTGTATCATGTTGGAATTGCTCATACAGTCTCGAATCTGAGATCGATGATATGAATCCCGAAAGATAGAACGGAAGTCAAACGAATCTTAAATAAATGCATGAAGTGCAGATGCTAGGATAACCAAACTATTTAAGCTACCAACCATAGTCGATCATTCAGCATCTCGGATCACATGATCAAGACATTTTGCGCAAGGTGCGCAAGTAGGACTAGATTATTTAAGTCCCTTTCAATATCAGGAGTGATAATGGCTTAACAAAAAGATGGATGGATATCACTGTTAACATGTTTTACAACAAGAGCTGTACATCTAAAAATAGCAGAAACTTTTTCAGCCGAAAACTTTTTACTTATTTTAAGATGATTACAGCAAGACGACGAGATTGTCCAGAATTAACCTTAAGCGATAACATTGGTCAATTTCAGTTAGTTTTTAAAATCATTATGAAGTAACAATTAAATGAATTCGTAGCGGAAAAGAAAAAAAAAATGATCTGGAAAAGTATAATACCAAAAGCGCCTTGGGATGGAGGAGTATATGGGCAACTCATTGGTTTAACAAAAAAGGAAGTTATTATGAGAACGAGAATTGATCACTCTAATAGTGGAAGCAGAAGATATTTTGAATATTCGACCGCTAACTTAAATTTAAAATTTTGACGACCGTATTGAGTTCAATTGATTTCATACTGCGGAACACACCTCTAATTATGTCTACTAATTAGGAGGATGAATTGGATGAGTTTATCCTTCATAAATTGAACTCTCAAGAAAAATTCAAGAAACTCAATTCATTCAGTATTAAAGGATATCGATATCATCTGGGGAATACGGAAAGACAAATATTTGAATTGTCTTAAAGAAAAGACCGAAGAGAACATTTTTCCTTAAGAGATGTAGTAAGATCTCCTGATGAGTCTTTGAAATCAATTAAGCAATTTCAAAGGGTTATCAAAATTATTATTATTATTATTGTTATTGTTAATGTTTTTGCTATTATTATTATCATTATTACTATTATTTTTAGTACTAGTACTACTAATATTAATTAATTTACTCGTTTATCATATGATTATATAACTATAGTTATTAGCATAACTAGAATTATTAGTACAATGATAATTATAGTAATAATTAGAACAATGAGTTACATTCATAAATTCGTTGTTATCAGCTGTGTGGCTGATCCATTATCATTTACCTATGTCAAATTTTAAATTATCAGTGATTGAACATTGACTTTCATTGTAATCTCTGATGAATTTTCCAGTGAAATTTTTTTTTACTTTATAACAATAACTTATTATTATAATTCTTTTTCATATGACATTATCATATGAATTATAAAACAATTAGAAATTATGCACTTTATTTGGATGAAAAGTATATTTGTAATTCTTTTTGTGACAAATTTTAATTTTAATAATAAATATTAAGTTTGTTTGTTTTTTTTTTTTTTTTTCGCCATTAGACTGTTAAAGCAATAGAATATCAATTTTGACATCAGCTAATGTTTGAAGTAAGTGAAAAAGTGACATAAACTATTGGTCATTATCTCATTGATCTGTGATAGCTATGTGACATAAAATTGGCTAAGATCAAAATAAGGAATTTAAAAAGTTCAGTGAATGTTTCAGAGAAGAAACAGAGTGAAAATAGAAATTGAAAAGGAAAGTTTCATCAATTTGCTTATATAATTTCATGTGAATTTGAAAGATTTATGATTAAATTTATGATATTTAAAATATTTTAAGTAACAAATTTTGTATCTCTTTGCGTATTCCATTTCAAAGTTTAAAAAATTCAAAATTTAAAAGAAAAAAATTGCTCACTTTTAAATTTACAAAAAATTCCAGGCATCTTCACAATGTCAATAACATATTAATAGCATTGGGCGCATTTGGTGACATTCTTCATCAAATCGGCCATATTCCATTTGCATACTTTATTTTTACTGGAATCACTTCCATACCCTTATGGAAATGTATTTGGATACAGTTATTACCCAATTTTGGCATGAATTTCTCAATGATTATATTACTACCTATAGGCATAGATCGAGCCATGGCCATTTTAAGACCTTTAAAGTAAGTATTTGGGCAGTACAAGTAACTTCAATCTCTCTAGCTTACTGATAGATGATTACTACCTACAGGCATAGATCGAGCCATGGCCATTTTAAGACCTTTAAAGTAAGTATTTGGGCAGTACAAGTAACTTCAATCTCTCTAGCTTACTGCTTACTGTGATAGTTGTGTTTCTCAAATGGCAATGCTAAATTATTTACTTCGTTGTTTTAAATTCGAATAATAGTTCTAAAGTTCAGAACTGCAATGGTTATTTGCAGATATCGAAAAATGAGTAAAATGCTTTATATTCTTATAATAACACTATCAGCAATACTTTATTCAGTTGCTATGCTCATATTGATTTTAATATATGATGGAAATAACGAGTAAGATTTTTGATAGGTATCTCTCAGGTTAAGTATAATATCTGACCATTAAATATTTTAAATTTTTTCTTGAAAAATTTTCTTGAAAAAAATTGAAGCAAAATATCAATTCATCTGTGGTCAAAAATTCTTGCCTGACTTTCAATAATTGCTTCATGAAAATAAGCAGAAATTTATTTCTCTGTTATGGAAAATAAGAAATGAAGAAATGAGTTTAAAATGAAAAAGTGAACTTAAAAAAATAAATGAACAGAAAACGAAAACTTCAAATTTTCATGTTCGATGTTTGAAATGAGAATTTTCCTCAATTATAGTTTGATAACTTTTAGTTTTCATTACAACGTCAAAGTAGTCTGTGCTGTTTTAACTATTTAAAGTAGTTTGTTGATTTCATTTAGAGCATTTTAATAACTCTCATTAATTGAACAATAATTATTCTTTATGGGATTTCGAGCCAAATTATAGTAATGACTGAAATAAGCGAGCATTTTAATTGATTAGTAAATAAAAGCCATGCAAATAAGTTATTATGACTATTTGAATTGATTATTACTAATGGCATTGTTCCATCTTTAATTTCAGCAACAAAGGAATATCTTAGGATGGCTCTATAGCCTAGAAACGATGACTTATAAGATAGCCAAGTAGCTGCATCGAAATATCATAACAAGTCGTTAATGACCTCTTTACTGTGGACTGACTTTACTTGGTAATCAGATTAGGTATGTGACATGGTGACAACTACAGATATTTATGTTCACAAAGAATTTTTGCTAAGGAGCGGTAATGTCGCTGAGCTGATAAAGAGCTGAATATTCCATCTTGGCCATTAAGACACCTTATTTTTTACCTTATCCTTTTAATCCTGTTCGACTTTTCACGCCACGTTAACTAAGACTTTTGTTTGGTTATCAGCTAATATTGGTGGTTATCAGCTTTTTCCTTCCATTCTTTACGTTTTGAATAAAACATATCTTTAGGATAAGTAATATCCCCAAAAGTTATGCTAAGACTTATCTTTCAGAAATTACAATAGTAATATCAAAAATCTAAATTATTTAGAAACTTGAGAGAACGAACTAAGTAAAAAAACTTAAATTACATCGAATTCTTTCTTTTCATTTTGAATAATATGTTAAAGTTACATATGAATTGATGGCTTATATTAAGTTACATTTCAATGTAAATTAGCTATTTCATCTGATTTACTTCCATATTTTATTCATTACAAAATTTAACAAAAATTTATAATTTACTTCGGAAAAAATTTAACAGAACTTTTCTGTCATAAAATTTTGAATGATTTTTTTTTTTTTAATTAAAAATTTTAAAAATATAAAACAAACTTCATTGTTGCAAGCTTAATTTTTCATTTGAACCATTTTATTGCAAGACAAGTAGATTAGCACAAATTGCAAAATGATTTTTCAACTATAATTAACTTAAGCGGTTGCGTCATATATGTTTACGTGGATAACTTTGATTAATGCTAATCGCATAAGTGGGTTAGATAGAATGAACATAGTTAGTTGACAAGTTGACAGCAATTTTATTTAGTCATCTCTGGAATAATCTCTCCTGGAAATACTTTCCTTCAATCTAATAGCTTGAAAGAATATAATTTGAGTAAGAAATCAACTTTAAGTAAGTCATGAAAATAAATATTAGACAAATTTTTAAATATGCACCATGCGCTAATGTTTTTTTATCGAAAAGATTGATCAGCCATTGATATCGTTATAATTGTTTATTAATCTATTTGAAAGATCAATATAGATAATTAAGAGTTTTTTATATTATATATTAAGAGTAAAATTAATTTCTTATATAGTAATATTTGTCAAACTATGTTCTTTAGGATTGGTAGTAATGTTAAATTATATCTGTGAATAATTTTAATTTAACAAGTGGTAATTAGTCGACAAACCACTCTTCTGCAGTAAAATAGCTTAAGAATACGTATGTTTTTGAGTACCAATTACTGTTTCTCATTTCAGCCATTAATTGTAAACGAATTAATTTGTGTATTCAAATATTTTTGAAATAATTTACAAAAAATTTCAAGAAATTCTCATTTCCCATAAATTTCTCTCATTCCTTCTACTTTTATCATAAAGCGCAAATTGCAATGAATGACATTAATTAATGACTATCTGTCAAATAAATCATAAGATATGTTGTTTACACTTCACTGATCCATTACAAAGTATTCTAACTTTATTTGATGCATAAATAGGATCCAAAATGTATTTACCCATCACTAATTCAGAGATACTTTATGGATGCCCAATATTTTCTTATAAATCTCCCATTTATCTGCATATATAGCTTAAATAGCTGAATTCAAAGCATTTTTCACACTATTTTATAAGTTATCCATAAATTTGATTTAGGTTGTGGATGATTAGAAATATGTGTAGTGTTGCTATTTATAGACAAGAATTAAATTTAAACTCTTTTAGTTTATGGTCAGTTAAGTGCTAAAATGGCTGTTTTGATACCAATCATACCATGTGTATCCTTTCTTTTATTTTGTTCCTTAATTGGATTCGTTGGCAATACTGCGCTCATTATAGCTACTATTCAGAACAAGTACGTTATTGATCAATTAATTGATTGATTGATTTTTTGCGATCATTGAATATTCAACATTAATAGCTTTATCATTGGTGATTGTACCTTTCCTCAATATTTAAATATAATTTTTTGAAGAGGGAATGAGACGCATAAAACGGTTGTGCCATTAATTTATGAGATTTTAAGATCAAAATTAACAATCAAAAGAATCAGAGAATATTTTAAAGGAAAAACGAAAACAGAGAAAATATTGATTGAAAAGTAAAATCCCATCATTGTACGTATATAATTTCATATAAATTTGAAAGATTTTACAATCTTTTGCACAGCATATTCCAATTTCAAGTCCAAAATTTTCAAAAGCTTCAAATTCTTATAATTTGTAAAAATTCTTTCAGGAACCTGCACAATGCCAATAATATATTAATAGCATTGAGCGCATTTGGTGATATTCTTCATCAAATCGGCCATATTCCATTTGCATATTTTATTTTTACTGGAATTACTTTTACACCATTATGGACATGTATTTGGATACAATTATTACCGAATTTTGGTCTAAATTTTGCAATGGTTATATTACTTTTAACTGGCATAGATCGATCCATCGCTATTTTAAAACCTTTAAGGTATTTGAACAGAATAAGTAATTTTAATTAAATTTGATAATGGCAAAGCTAAATTATTTGTTGTCTTCTTCCGAACTCCAATATATTTTCTAAATAACAAGTAATGGTCACTTATAGATATCGAACAATGAGAAGGAGAATTTCAATTCCATTAATGACCATACCAGCGATACTTTATTCAATTGTTATACTTATATTGACTTGTATATATGCCATAAATAACGAGTAAGTTACATTTTCAGATTTTTCTCGAATTAAATGTCTGATCTGTGATTATCAGAGAAGTTTTATCAGTTGATGCATATGTAAGTGGAAATTGATATTTGGCTGAGATCTTTTTCTTGCATTTTTTTGAGGAAAATAAACAAAAATTTGTTCAACGACTGTTATGTGAAATAAAAAAAGAAAGAGTTGAAAAAACTTTATTATTAAGAAGGAAAAAGGGTAAAAGTAACAAAATTTCTAAATTAAAAGAAAAAGAAGTAAAAAAAAGAATATTTATTGAAAATATATTGAAATTTGATTTTGTTAATTGTCATTGGGCCTTTCTATAGTGACAAAGTAATCTGTGTTTTGGTAGCAATATACAGTGGTCAGTTCGATTGGATTTGGAGCGTTTTGACAGTTCTTCTTAATTTGGCAACAATTACTCTTTATACAGCACTTAGTCAAATTATAGTAAAGGCTCGAATATGTGAGTTATTTAAATAATTAGCAAAAGACATGTAAACAAAGTATCAACCTGGATGTTCTATGTCACCGAAAATATTTTTTGTTTTGTTTACTATTCAACTGCCATGGCAGAGTCTAATTAATTAACAATAACTGAAGTAGATGCTGTAGTACTACCTCACATTTAATTTCAGCAACTAGAAATTTCGAATTGTTACAAACATTAAAGATAGCAGTGGCATTTGTTGGAATGGGACATTTAGCATCAACGACCATTTATATGGTGACAAAGTTCTTGAATATTTCCGATGTGGCAAAGTTTTATATAGGATGCTATGCGGGAGTATTTATTAATATAAGCGTTTCATTCAATTGGTTATTTTACTACTGGAGAAGGTAAAAATTAACTGAAATTTCTTGTGAAAAAATATGTTGAAATGTTAACTTCAAATATTTACGTTTTATGTTGGAAGCATACCTCAGTGACTGACAATATTGATAGATTGGATCTATTGCTGTGATCATAAAAAATATTGCAGTGAAGAATATCGGAACTCATTTAGAAGACAATTCAAGAAGCTTCCATGTCTAAAGAATACCGTAAATTTGCAAACGAAACATAAAATGCAGCAAGTAACAACAGTTTACCGATTAGAACTTTCAAGACGTTTGTCGCATTAATCTGGCTCATTTGGTCAAATTTTCAAACAATATCCCATGGAGACGATTAAGTGGGAATATTGGCAATAATTGCTATGTCCGTTCGATAAATTAATGAGATCATCGTGCAGCATTCTATATCGCTTCTTGAAGATTAATCGATGTAGGAAAAGTTTTGAAAGTTTTGGATATTTTTGTTGTTATAATTTCGCTAACTTTATTGTTATACAATAGAAAAAATAAATAAATAAATAAAATGAGTATTACTACACCAACAGTCCATCAAATATTCGTCAAATTGTCACACTTTCTCTCAACTATCGCTTCCCTTTCGCTTCAGCAGTGTTACTGTTACTGGTGTAAAACAAATTTAGAATTTCTTTCTTACTGCCCTGTTTCCTTGTGAAACAAAGTAGCTTCCTTTCTTGATGGTTCAGATCGTTGACTTCTTTGTCCTCGATACTGGTAGAATCTCGAATTTGCACTGGTTCCGTTCTGTGTACGTGTACTGTGGGAGTCTTCGTGAAACATTTTATTATTCAAACCTCAAACTCAAACTTGAGTAATTAAACCTTAGATTAAAATTAAATATTATGCAACATTACAATAATAAATTGATACATAACACAAAAATGCAACTTAATTATAAAACATTTAAAGATACAAGCAAGCTAGACATCTCGCAACCGAGCCATACCTGTCGCGAATTATAATTTCGCGAAAACTTCTAACCAATTTCATAGTATTATAAATCATCTCTCCTTTTTAAATTGTAAACAATCCTACGGTATTCACATATGTAATTTTAATCTCCTTTTTGTAAACACCTCAATTCTTCATGCATGTAATTTTTTCTGTAAAATTGAAATTAGCTTTCATTTTAATCTCTTTGTTGTAAACACTTCCAATTCTTCACACATTTGATTTTTATCTTAGACACGCCCAATCCTCACTCATATAAATTCAATTCTAATAGACAAAAAGGATGCATTGTCATTATTGTCGACTACTTTCTGTTAACCAATATCAATTCCTCCGATCTTCCTTATTATAAGTTTCTTCTCTCCTTTTACTGCCCTGTTTATTAATACTACGTTTGCGAAAAATAAAGGCTTATTAATCCTTCTACTGTATTGCAAACAATTCGAATATCAATCAACAAACCCTTCACGACAACAAAATTTATTGGTGCCACGAGCCGGGAACATGTCAAGCCACATTATTGCGAGCTTTCAACCGGCAAAGGAAAGTTTAGTCAGTTTTCTTAAAGAAGTAAATCAACTGGAGATCAAATCTCCAAAACCAAGTATGACAATAGAAGAAAAAGAAGATTTTTATTTAATAAGAAAAAGAGTGTTAGAAGATAAACTTCGAAGAAACCAGTTATGCGTAACTACACTTGAATCTATCAACGATATCAACGATGGTTCACATATACTCAACAAATCGTCACGATGAAAAGAAGAGAAGAAGAGGAAGAAAAATACAAAACAGTAACAGAAGGTGACCAAGGAATATTTCAATTATTACACGAAGGAAAGGAAGTGGTAATAACACTAACAGTGCACAAGGATGAAGTCGACCAGAACTTAAAACAACTCTCAAAGGAGTTGACGAACAAACAAACAAAAGAAGAGGCAAAATTTACTCCTTCTTCAAATATTAATGTAAATCTTCCTCATTTATCGCTCCCTACTTTCGATGAATACCCTAGACAATGGCGACAATTTTGGAGCAGTTTTAACGCAGCAGTCCACACACAAGCGATTCCAGAAATACAAAAATTGAATTACTTGTACTCATGTCTTAAAGGAAAGGCTCTACAAGCAATATCTGGATATGATATAGCTCCAGAGAATTATGAAGTTATCACAAGACTGCTCAATGAGAAATATGGCGATCACTCAATAGTAACAACATTACTATACAACGAACTCCAATCAATTAAACGAAATGAAAGAGAATGAATTGGAACAATTGAAAATATAGAACGAGTACTACGCAGTTAGAAGCTCTAGGAGAAAGCCTCGAACACTCAAATATCGAAATTTTGATCGAGAAAAAGTTGCCATTATGGATATTGAATAAAATATATAAACATAAGAAGAAGGACATGCCTTGGTTAATTCTCAAACTAAGAAACTTTTTAACAAGTTTAGTTAATTTGAATGAACAGATTAGAAACTGTCAACATTCACTCACTCAAATCAATATTAAATCTACAACTACCAAACCGGAACAAAAACAACGATACAACCCCGGCTCGTGGCACCAATAAATTTTTTTGTCGTGAAGGGTTTGTTGGTTGATATTCGAATTGTTTGCAATACAGTAGAAGGATTAATAAGCCTTTATTTTTCGCAAACGTAGTATTAATAAACAGGGCAGTAAAAGGAGAGAAGAAACTTATAATAATGAAGATCGGAGGAATTGATATTGGTTAACAGAAAGTAGTCGACAATAATGACAATGCATCCTTTTTGTTTATTAGAATTGAATTTATATGAGTGAGAATTGGGCGTGTCTAAGATAAAAATCACATGTGTGAAGAATTGGAAGTGTTTATAACGAAGAGATTAAAATGAAAGCTAATTTCAATTTTACATGAAAATTATATGTGTGAAGAATTGGAAGTGTTTACAATGAAGAGATTAAAATGAAAGCTAATTTCAATTTTACAGAAAAAATTATATGCATAAAGAATTGGAGGTGTTTACAAAAAGGAGATTAAAATTACATGTATGAATACCGTAGGATTGTTTACAATTTAAAAAGGAGAGATGATTTATGATACTATGAAATTGGTTAGAAGTTTTCGCGATTATATAGTGGGAGCTGGTTTATAACGTTTGTTACAATGGTGACTGTCAAAGTGGAACACTGCAATGGGAAGTTATTGAAACGATGAATTTACAAGCTGAAATGTTAACAGTAAAATATAAGTTTAAATGTTAGAACAATAAAATTGAAAGCAATTTACAACATTTCAAGCAATACACAAAGTTTATGTTTTTCCTCTGAGATATGAAATTGAAACAGTTTGACATATATTTAAGGAATATTCGAGAAACATGGATTCAATATAGAACTATTCCAACACATTATTAAATTATTTTGATTTTTTCGGCAATTACATCAAAAGTTTTTTGTGCCATAAAACGGTAATTCCGCATTTTAAAAAGGAGAGAAAAGGGATGAATGGTACAATTTTGCATTTCTTTTCCATCATAAACAATTTCACTTCTAAAAAAGTCAATAAATAAATTTAGTTTATAATATTTTGTTGTCGCTAAAATTAAGAAAGGAATTAGCTGAGCTATTATAACATTCAGATCAGTTTAAAACCGTGTTTGATAAATGATAGCTTCTTAATTTCTAAGCTAAATGATAACTTTGAAATTGCAAGATTGTTTCAAAAGTAATAAGAATTATGGCAAAAGGCTTCAAAAATATATATCTCAAATTTGGTCGAAAAAGTCCCGAAATTTTTCAAATTTATTTATATTAATTATACTTATAGAAAAACAAGAATGAAAATTATGGACACAATTAGAGGAAATGAAATTATGCACCGAATTAAAAGAAATAAAATTGTATAAGAAAAATCTGTTATGGAATGCTAATGTATTATTGATATCCAAGATGCTATGAATCGGAAAACATGGAGGTTATTAAAATTAAATCGCATATAATATTTTAAAAATATTTTCAAAAAAATAAGATATTATATTTAAAATTATAAATAACACTTTAAAAAGGACAAATTCTTCTCTTAGACGGATTTGTTCTTCTTTTATTCAAAAAATAGTTATTTCAATTTTAATCTTTTATCATCATTCCACAATAATAGGAAAGAGTTGAACAAAGTGAGTATTATACTAACAATCCAATAAATTTCCCTCAAATTGTCACCTTTCTTTTAACTGTTATTGGTGTGTCACCCTCTGTTTACTGAAGTGAACCATGCGTTAGCTGAAAGATTTTAATAATAAATTAATAAATAAAATTAATTTTCATCTTAAAATGAAGTTCAGAATAATATTTATTATCGTTTATTTGTTGATTTTATCATTTTATTATCATTTCAATGTGATGATTTTATAAAATTTATTGTCGTATTTAACAAAATTGTGTCATTTGTATGCATAAATTAATAAGAGATATTTTTTTAATTTTTTTATCTATTAAAAAAAAGTTCAAGGTGATCAGATAATATCATTCATTAATCAATTTATCAGTGGATCAACACTTCAGAATTGAATTTTTAATTAAGCAATGAATTTGATTAAAATATGATTTTTTGTTGTGCTTAAAAAGTGATAAAATTAAAATTTATTAATATCATAAATTCATTTTGTGTTTATATGACATTTTTCTTATGATAACACATTTTCATCAGGCATGATTAGCTAACAATAGGCGGTTTTGTCTTTAAAAAAAAATTTGCGAAAAATATCACTCTTAAATGTTAAAATGAATGAAAATAATTGTTGTTTTCAGTTTAATTTTAACATTAAAATTAATTTTGCTTATTAATTCATACACTGAAATTATTTGAATTCTTCTGATTTACATGTTTTTTTAATCAAATAATGAATATAATTAAAATATGATTTTTAAAATTCGATTTAAAATTATAATTTATATGGTTTAAAGTTCATCAATATCATAAATTTATCTTGAAATTATTTGACATTTTTTCCAGTCTTTCATCAAATATGATCTGCTAACATAATACAAACAAACAAAAAAAAAAAAAAGAAAAATCTATAAAAACTTTTTTTTAAAAAATATTGTATAGTAGTTGCTTCATTAAAACATAACAAAGCTAAACTTTTAAATACAATTAATTTAAAAAATCCAATTTAGCGTTAAAACAAAAAAAAAATGAATAAAATTATTTTTTGTTTTAAATGCAAAAATTTTAACATTAAAATTTTTTAACATTAAACATTAAAATTTTTGCATTTAAAATGAGCAATTTAATCTATCAAATTGTAGAATAGTTTGAAGACAATTTCTTTTTTTTTTTTCTTGTTAAACAATAAATTGAATATTCTTTTTTTAACTTTTTTTTTTTTATCACCGTTCTTTAAATATAGATGATTTCTTCTTTTAAATTAAAAACAATCAATCTTATAATAAAAATAGATATTTCAAAAAGATAAAATTTATAATTTATTGCTTGAAAAGGTATAATTTTGTATATTTTTTAATTAGAAATTGCTTTGCATGTCGTTTAATTAAGCAACTATTTATTCAATGTGTCATCATCCAAGAGGACTAATTAATTTGTTTCGATGATTGTTGTTGTGTGAATTTCATATTTCCTTTAATTTTCAGAAAAGTAAAATATTTTTTTAAATAAATAAATGTACTTGATTGTTGTATTTTTGAATATGTCAAATGATGAAATTACAATGAAAGGAAAGCAATCAGTAATAATTCTCAACGAAATGATAATTTCTAAATTTCAATAAAAACTTTTGATAATAATAAACTGAAAGGCAAGTATTAGCTAAATTATTCCATGTCATATTTCACCTGAATTGCTATCTGATTAAGTGTTTAATTTCAAATTTTTGGTAAAACTTTTTTTATTTTTAATATAAAATTTCATTTTATCAAATTTTGATTAATTAAGAAAAAGTTGCTAATACTTTCATGCATACACATTAAAATATAAATTAATGTTTTTTAAGATTTATTACAGGTTACTACTTTACTTTCAATATTTATGAATTGCTATTTCAAATGAAATTTTCATCCGTTTTATTTTTCATAAATCTTATTAAGCAATTTTTGCTTTTTTTTTTTTGTCGTTGCTTCAAACTTTTTAAAATTCATTATAACAAATTAGATTGCTAAAAGATTTATATCTTAATAAACTTTTTTAAATTAGAAAAAAAGCTAATAAAAGTTATATCTGAAAAAAGGTAGTGTGCAAAAAAAAAAAAAAAAAAAAAAAAAAAAGAATCTAATTTGTTAGCATATTCTTTCTCAAATAAACATTTATAAGAAAAATTTGCTTATTAAAAATTTAAAAAGTTCATTTAAAAATTAGTTTTAGGAATATTTCTTATTCTTAACTTTTTTTTTCTTTATTTATTTAAATTGCTTTCCCACTGAATCAATTATGTTTGATAAGAAATAATATTGCATTAAATTTCATTTTTTCTTTTTAATATTTAATATGGTATACTTTTTTTTCTAAAATACTGCAAATCTTATTTTTTTTTCTGAAATTACGGATTTGAATATTTTTTAGTAATAATTTAATTGGATTCTACATTAAATCACAATGATTGTAATTTTTTTTTTTTTCCTGAAAATATGATAACAGTTTTGCTTTGAAACATTCTTTTCTTTTCTTTTCTTTTTCCTTTTCCATTTTTTTTTAAAAAAAAAATTTTTTTCTTGAAAATCAAAAGTTAATCAAAATATTTGAGTAATTAATTTTTTGTTAAGTCATTTTTAGAATTAATTTTTTAATTAAGCCAATTCTTATTTCTAAGTCTATCATTATTATTTTATCTCTTCACTGGATAAAAGTGATAATATAATTCAATGAATAATTTCTTTTTTTATTTCAAATTATTTCTTAATTTCTTTAACCTATGACCTTTAACACATCCATTTCACATTGATCACAAAATCACTCAGTGTTAACTGCAAACACTTTACTAACCCTATCTAACATTCATTCATTCATCCATTGTATACATAAAACTTTTTTTATCTTTAAAAATTTTCCATCCCTTGAAAATAGCTTTTAGTAAACAAAAAAATTTAGCAAATTGGAAGTCTTAATGATCATGATAACAATAATGATAAGCGATAATAGCATTAATGATAACGATAATCGGATAAAATTCTGTTTAATGATTATCATTCAAATTTCTTTCTGCTGAACTATTTTTAATTTTTTCAGTTTCTTTTTTCTTTCTTCTTTTTTATTTTAATGCTATTTTCAAGTTTTATTTTTCAACACTGCCAACTTGATTACAGTATCATTTAATTATTAATGAATATTACAATTCTTGAAAATTTGATTGTTAAAAAAGTATTTAACTATATTTAAATTTTGATTTACTATAATGAATATACAGCTGCAACCTTTTTTCATTATTAAAAATAAGCGAAAAAAAAATTAATTTAATGATAAAAAAATTTAAATTTAATTTACATGATAAAAAATTTAAATTTAATTTAAACTTACAATTTAAGATATCGAAACTTTTTTCATTGCAAAATAATACGAAGCTTTTTTATATCATAACGATCACAAGATATTTTTTTGTTGAGATCAGTATTATTGATTAAATTTTAATATAAATGAAAGGTGATAAGTGAAAGATCATTAATTAAACATGATGATTAATTATTCCTTTCAATTTTATGTTCAAACTTCCCTTCATACATCTCTTTTGTCAATAATTCAATAAATATTACTTTCTGTTAATATTTTCCTTCTATTCTATCTCAAATTTTCATTCTCTTTCGTTAGCATTAATTTTTTTTTTTTTTTTAAAAAAAAAGTGCAAAAATAAATTAAATTCAATTTAATTTAAAAAAAAAAAAGAAATGCAAATTAAAATATAGCTCATGTTTTGACGAATTCAAGCCAGTAAACTTTTTTTTTAATAAATTAAGGTTTTATTTTAAAAAAAAAGCCAAAAAAATTGAGTTTTAATTTAAAAAAAAATTCAATAAATAAAATTTAACAGAAAAAAAAAATTATAAAATTATTCTTTGATTTAAACGGAATTAAAATTAATATTGTTGATGAAAAAAAATTTTTTTTTTTATTTATTAAAAAAAGCGAAATATTTAGAGAAAAAAAAATCTAAAAGCACCTAAAGGCATAATATTTTATTTTTAATCTTTGAAATTAGATTTATTATTTTGCTCCTTTCCAAAAAAATTCTATTGAAATCATAAAAATGATAGCAAAATAAAAAGAAAAAAATATTTTATCGATGTTTGTAAATAATTAACATAATATCATAATGTATAATTTGAATTACTTTTTAATTTTAGTTTTTAATTTTATTATTCAAAAATTCTTCCAATTTTTAATTTATATTCTTCTTATTTATTCGCATAAATTATGATTGAATTTTATGAAAAAAAATCTTCAAATTTTGCATTTTTTTACAAACATAATTACCAAAATAATTAAATTCATTTAAAAAAAAAAAAAAAAAAAAAATTAATAAAACAAAAAATTAAACAAATTTAATATATTATTAAAAATTGAAAAATTGAACAAATTTATTAATTATAAAACAAAAGAAATAAGCAAAAATGTTTTTATTAGTTTTTATTCAATAACTAATAAAAGTTTATTTTTTTAAATCACTAAGAAAATTTAAATTTACACTTCCATTCATTCATTCATTTTTTTTTATAAAAAATCCTTTATAGCATTTATATTTGATAAAATTAAAAAAATTTTTCCTTTCCTTTCTTTCCTTTTCTTCCTAAAGACAAAATCAATATGATATGTGTTTGGTTGATGGTACAAATACGCCTATATCATTTTTAAAATTTCTACAGCCATTGATTTCTCTATTGTCAAATAGCGCCATCATAGTTTTCCATTAAATTTCTGTTCGTCTTTTCTCTCTCTCTCTCTCTCTTCCTCTCCCTCTCTCTCTCTCTCATCTTTCTTCTTTACTGAAAATTCCATAACTTTTCCAATGTTTTAAAATTCTTACAACCATTATTACATTATCAATTATAAATTCATGTATACATACTAATTCATAAAATCAAATATGTGTGTATGTGTGTGTGTGTGTGTGTGTGTGTGTGTGTGTGTGTGTGTGTGTGTGTGTGTGTGTGTGTGTGTGTGTGTGTGTGTGTGTGTGTGTGTGTGTGTCATATTTTATTGCATGTATGTGTATGTGTGCATTGTGTGCGTAATGTATTACTGCATTACCTGTGCGTGTGTGTATATGTGCGGCCATGTGTGTGTGTATGTATGTACCGATATATTATCGCTTGTATGTATGTGTGTCTATGCATGTGTATGTGTGCATGTATGTATGTGTACGACATCGATTTCACTTCATTTTTTTTTTTTTTTTTCATACTTCAAGGTGACGAGGGAGAGAGAGAGAGGTATTTTTGTGGGAGAGAGAGAGAGAGGGAGAGAGAGGTATTTTTGTGGGAGAGAGAGAGGGGGAGAGAGAGAGGGAGAGAGAGGTATTTTTGTGGGAGTGGAAATTTCAAGTAACTTTTTCCCTTCACAATGTAATGTGATAAAGTAGGAATGAATAATTTCTAGCATTCATTATTATTTGCTATTAAACCTTTTCTCATTTTACCTCTCTTCTCTTTCATCTTTTCCATTCTCTCATTTTTGACCTTTCTACTCTTTCAATTTTGACCTTTTCAATTGTGACCTCTTCTCATACATCCATCATCTTTCAACTCTTCTCTCATACCTTAAATTCTAACTCATTTTACCTGCTCATCACAACCTTCAATCTCTCTCTCCCTCCCTCCCTCTCTCTCTCTCTCTTCCCCTCTCTCCCTCTCTCTCTCTTCCCCTCTCTCCCTCTCTCTCTCTCCCTCTCTCTCTCATTTCCTCAATTTGCACCTTTGTCATTATCTTCTCAAATTCATTCTTCTTCCATTTACCTTTTCAACTTTTTGCAAACTCATTTATTTACCCTTTTTTTTTTTGAATTTTTTCATTAAAAAGTATTCAATTTACGATTTTTAATCATTGAATTTTAGAATTTACTCTTTTTTTTATTTTTTTAAATTTTATTTTTCATTAAAATATTCAAATTATAATATTTTGTTTAATTTACAAAAAAAAAAAAAAAAACTCCTAAAAAAAATCAAAAAGTTTCTTTTTTCTGAAATAAAATAAAATTTATACTTTTTTTGTTAAGAAAACAATTAACTAACAAAAAAAAAAAAAAAACTTTGCAATACAAATTTTACATTTGCTATTCTTTCTCTTATTTTTAAATAAAAATTTTCAATTTTTATTTTTTTATAATTTGTTTAATTAATTAATGATTACCTTGGTGAATTCATTAGGACATATTTTATGTTTTTATTTTCATTTTTGCTTTTCTTTTTCTTTTATTTTTGAAAAAGAAAAGGAAAGAATAATGAAATATTTATTCAATTATTGAGAAAAAAAGGAACATAGGTAGAATAAAAGTTTAAATATAAAATTAAAAAATTAAAAACAACAATTAATCATATCTGATATGATTGTATTTAAATTTAAAATATTACTAAAAATTTTGCATTAAATGAAAATGTTCCTTTATTTTTTTTTTCTGAACTGATTAGAAAAATTGAAATTAATTTAAAAAAAAATAAATAATTTAAGAATTAAATAATAAAAAATTTTTGGGAATCAAATAGAATAATAATAAAAAAATTGAATAATAATAATAAAGAAATTAAATAATAATAATAATAATAATAGTAATAAAGAAATTAAATAATAATAACAATAAAGAAATTAAATAATAATAATAATAATAAAGAAATTAAATAATAATAACAATAAAGAAATTAAATAATAATAATAGTAAAGAAATTAAATAATAATAATAAAGAAATTAAATAATAATAATAAGTTCGTTTTTTCTTTTTTTAATATTAATATAATAACAAATGCATATTGAAATAATATTTTTACCTAATGATGTTTATTTTATGATTGTAACAATTTAATTAATAATTGAAAATAGAATTTTCAATAGAATTTGAAAATAGAATTTTCAACTATTAATTTTGCTTCTCTCAAAATTATTCAAAACATTTGTCTCTTCCATTAATTATAGTTATTCGTAGTGTTACGAAAATTTCTAATAGTTTGAAAAATTATAAATAATAAATGAAAATTTGAAATGAAATTATTTTCTACATTTTAAAAAAAAAAATAATTTTATAAATTAACAAAATTTATTAATTCCTTTTTTTTTTCTGTTTTTTTGTTTTAATGCTTTATATTATTTGTAAAATATTTACATTAATTTACTTTTGTTAGAAACTGAATGACATTTATTATAAAATTTTATATTAAATAAAAGAATTTTATTGCACATATATATATTTTATACATTCTTTAATATTATACATAATTTTAATTTTATTTCTAATTCTAGTTGGATAGTTCAAATTTCAATTTTAGTTTATTCTAAATTCTATTTCTGGTTGACAGATGAAATTTTAATTCTAGTTCTAGTTGTATAGTTCAAATTTCTATTCTAGCTCATTCTAAATTCTAGTTCTAGTTGTATAGTTCAAATTTCTATTCTAGCTCATTCTAAATTCTAGTTCTAGTTGTGTAGTTCAAAATTTTTTCAGTTAATTAAATTAATTCAATTGAAATGTAAATTACAAATATTACAAATTACAAATATAATTGACTGCAGCATAACAAATTATTCTATTATACATAAAAAAAAAAATTAAAAAATTAAGAATTAAAGAGGAAATCAACAAATAATACTTCAATATTTGTTTTAAATTAATTTTTAAAAAGTTAATTTAAAAATGTTAAATTGGAGAGTAAGTAATGATTGTTTGTAATGTAAGATGGGTTGTGCACACACAGACATGGATGAGTCATCAGCACTGTGTCAACCTGTCATCCTCTCCACTTATAGCTGCTATTTTGTTGTCACATCATCGCTATCATTGTTGTTTACAGCGGTTAATGTGACAAGTGCATCATTTTTTTTTTTTTTTTTTTCTTTACCTGTAATTTTGTTAACGATATTTTCTAATTTTCACTGATAATTGTTAACATTTTAATTTTTACTCTTATCATTATGATCATTATCAGTATGATGATTATTCTTTATTATTAATTATTAATTTTTACTCTTATCATTATGATCATTATCAGTATGATGATTATTCTTTATTATTAATTATTAATTTTACTCTTATCATTATGACCATTATCAGTATGATGATTATTCTTTATTATTAATTTTTACTCTTATCATTATGATCATTATCAGTATGATGATTATTCTTTATTATTAATTATTAATTTTTACTCTTATCATTATGACCATTATCAGTATGATGATTATTCTTTATTATTAATTATTAATTTTACTCTTATCATTATGATCATTATCAGTATGATGATTATTCTTTATTATTAATTAGATTTATTGTAATTAATAATTAGCATAACAAAATTAATAAATAAATAAATATGACATACCTAAATATATTGTAACTTTATATTAGCAGTAGTAAATGCAAAAAATTAAACAGTACTATTAATAATTATTCTATTTTAATTTGTAAATGAATACTTTTCAAAAAAATTAAACAATTTTATCGCTTCTAAGAAAAGTGATTGAATTGTTTGATTGAAATGATAACAAAAATAATCATTGATTAGTTTCGATTTTGTTAAAATGTGAACTGATAAATAATGATTGAGTGATTATTGATTTATTGATTATTGCTGGCTAAGTGCGAAATGATAACAAAAGATAATTTGCAGAAGCAATCCTTTTTAATTTAATTTAATTTAATTTAAACAATTTTATTTTGAATATCATTAACTATACATGAAAATATTAAATATGAAAATTGTATTAAAACGTCATTTTGATTAATTTTTCATCGATATATCTAATATATTTTATTAAAAAGAAGAAAAAAAGAGAGAAATGTTATTTTGAAATTAAATATTTGACAAAAATTTTAGTTTAGTAAAAAAAAAGAAAATTTAATAGAAAAATAATTAATTTAATTGAAGATAAAAAAAGAGGAGAAAAATAATAGAAAAATGATAAATGATAATAAGAAAAATAATTTATCGTTGTTTATTAGTAATATTAATGATGATAATTATCATTTCCAATTAAATATTTTAATTTATAGTTATAAAAATGACAAACAATAATTACTATTTTAAAATATAATAAATATGATGATGATAAATGATTTTTGCATTAAAAATGATTAGAATTGTTATGAAGAATATTTTTATTAGTGATAGCAATGATAATTTTTTGATGATGATAATCATTATCATGATAATATCACTATATGCTAAATTTATTTATAAGAATATAATGATTATTTATGATAATAATGATAATAATCATTACGATAATAATGATTACCATGGTATTTTGATAGACTAATTTGGCAAAATTTATATATTAAATTTAAGTATAAAAATTATTTTTGTTACTAGCAATAAACAAATATATTTATAATAGTATTAGCGATGATAAATTAATTAATTAATACGAAATATATACATTAAACATATAAAAATAACAATTCTAATAAATTTTAATTAAATTAATTCAAAATCGAATTATCTATTATTTCAGATAAAAAAAAGATTAAAAAAAAAGTAAAACGAATGATTGAATCAGCGTTATTTTTATTTATTCATTTTCTTTCCAAATGCATTCTCTAATTTTTTTCTGCAAAAGGAAAAAAAAATATTTTCTTTTAAAATGTATTTTTTTTTTTTTTTTTTAGATTTAAATTTAAAATTTTATTTTAGCAATAAAATAATCAAATTCTTCTTATTATTTTTTTCTTTTTTTTTTTTAAACTAATCAAAGAAAAAAAATTTTTTTTTTTTTTGAAATTTGATTATTTCAATCAAAATTATTTATTTTATTAGTTATTAATTTCTGTCATTTTTTCTTTTTTTTTTTTTGTTGTTGTTGAATCGAACATTTTTATTAGTATTACCGTTGCTATGGTAATTATAATCAATATATTTATGATTAAATAAAAGTATTTATTAGTTTGTTTTGTACAATTATCAATATTATATAAATTTTTGAATCTTTTGAAGAAATTCTTATCAAATTTTATAATTTTTTTTTTTCTTCAACATGTATTTTTATTTATTTTGTTTTGTTTATTATGTACTTATTTATTAATTATTAACTAATTAATTTATTTTATTTACTTTTTTACTGTGTATTTGTTCATTAATTATTAATTCATTTGTTTTATTTATTTTTTTATTATGTATTTATTCATTAATTATTACTTAATTAATTTATTTTATTTACTTTATTATTGCGTATTTGTTTATTAATTTATTTTATTTACTTTTTTGTTATGTATGTGTTTATTAATTATTAATTCATTAATTTATTTATTTCATTTACTTTTTTATTGTGTATTTATTCATCGATTATTAATTTATTAATTATTAAATTGAATAATTATACAAATTACATCGATTTCAGGTTAATAGCAACTAATTATTATTATTACTACTATTATTACAATCCGCTAACAACAATTTTTAAATAGCATTTTTAAAAAAAAAAAATAAAATTTTTTTTTCTCCATTAAAATATTAATGATATATTATCAATTTTGGATTAATTCCTACTGCTCTTTACGTCTATTCAAAATCGTATTTCAATTTCTGAATGTCTAACAGGAAAGCATTTATTTGGAAAATTGAATCGTTTAAATATTGCTATTATTACTATTTGTTCTGATTATTATTCATAAGCAAACCTAATCAATCATTCATAAGCAAATAATCACGATAAATAACGATTATTACTGATTTTCTTACTATTATTACTATTATTATTACTATTATTACTACTATTACTACTACTACTACAACTACTTGTCACCATTATTATTATTATTATTATGACATTATACATGTCAACTGATGCAATTGATGCATATAGTATTGCAACATTAGCTGGTGCGCCATATGCGCAATTGTTATCACAATCATTGATTACTTGGCCATTAATATTTGTCCTATTTACCTTACCAGCAGCAAATTTACTTATCAATTTAGGCCATGTTTCGGGTGCTGGACCTGTGCTAACATTTGCTCGTATTGCACCAATTGCATCCGGTAATTTAATACTTAAAAATAATTAATAAATTAGTTTGGTTTTCATTTTTACTTTTTCTAAATGATAAGTTAATACAATATACTTATTAAAGTTTCTGATATAAATTAGTTATAATTATATTTATCGTTTTCTTTTTTTTTTTTTTTCTCTCTCTCTCTCTCTTTCTCTTTGTTTTCATCTTTTTCTCTTATTTTGAAATTAATAATTTTGCTTTTTTTTTTCTTCTCACATAGGAAATATATAAAGGAAATTAAATTAATTACAATTTTTCTTTTTTTTAACATCACTGAATGGATTAGATGGTTTTAATACTATTTTTTCATTTTATTTTTCTCTTTTTTTTATCATTCATTCCAATTTCTCATTTTTCTTTTCTTTTTTTTTCTTTTTCTCTCCCTTTCTCTTTTTAATTTAATCAACATTTCTTCTTCATTTCTTTCTCTTTTCATCAATAATAATAATAATAATAATTTTTTGCTCTTTTATAATTTTATCAATTCAATTTTGCTTTTTTACATTTCAATCGATGATTTTATGAGTAAATTTAAGTTTTTAAAAAAAGAAAATGACAAAGTAAAACTTTCCTTTTAAATTATTTTTTTTTTTTTTTAAATTCAACCATTCTATAATAGCAAAATTAATTGTTTTATTACTTAAAACAAAAAAAGGAGGAAATATTCATTAGAAAAATAATTATTGAAATTTATATCAAATAATAAAGTGTTAAAATTTTAGTGATAAAATTTGATAAACAAAAAAATAAATAAACAAATACAAAAAAAAAACAAGGCTGGTCTTTCTATTCTTTTATAATTTAAATAATTATTCAAAAAAAAAGAAAAGAAAAGAAACAAAAAATAAAAATAGGAGCCATTAAAGTAAATTAATTTTTATAATTACTTAAATCTTTCTTTTTTTTAATTTCCTATTATTTTATAATTATTTAATTAATTAAGTATCATTTGCAATTTCCGTATAGTTTAACTTTTAAATTTTCAGTAAAATTTTTTCTTAAATAAGTAAAAAAGAAAAAGGAAAGAGAGAGAGAGAGAGAGAGTGTTCATTAAAATAAAAATAATGAAATTTAAAATGAAAAGGGAAAGAAAACGAATGAATAAAACAAAAAAGAAAGGAAAGAAAAATGAGAGAATAAAATTAAGCAAAATTTTTTGGATAATTTAAAAACAAAAATTTTAAAGATAGAATGTGAAATGAAAAATGATAAAATAATGAATGTACATAGAAGGAAAAGAATTTTTTTTTTTTTTAAAAAGAAATGAAATGAAAATTTTTTTTTTAATTACAGATTAAATTTTGTTTCGAAATAAAAAAAAAAAAAAAGAAAGAAAGAAATGAATCAAAAAAAGTTAAAAATTCTGTAATAAAAGAAATCAAAAGTTAAAGTTTAGAAATGTTTGTAATGAAATAAAAATGAAAAAAAAAAAAATGAAAATTTAATGTTTAAAGAAAAAAAAAAAGTAATATTTATTATCAAAAAAGAAAAAAAAAATTAATTATATTTGCAATATTTTTTTTTTCTCTAATAATTATCAAAAAAAAAAAACTTAAATATATTTCATTTCCATTTTTTATTTAAATTATATTTGATTTAATTTCTCTTTTTTTTTCTTCATTTTTTTTTCTCTTTTCATTTATTTATTAATATAACGAATTGGAAAGAAAGAAAGAAGGAAAAAAATTGTGGAAAAAAAAAATTTGTTAAAATTAATAATCGTAATTTTTTAACATAAATTAATTAAAATACTATGATTACTTACTTACTTATTAATGACATATTGAATGAAATAATAAAAATAAACTGAAATAATCGTAACAGCAATAATTGTAATTTATTTATTTATATATTTAAATAATTATTTAATTATAATACATAGAAATGCATTTAAGTATTCACATTTAATACTTAAATGTTTTAAAAATATATAAGAATTTTAAAAATAATATTACACATTTAATACTTAAATGTTTTAGAAATATATAAAAATTTTAAAAATAATATTACACATTTAATACTTAAATGTTTTAAAAATATATAAAAATTTTAATAGGAATTTTAAAAATAATATTACACAATTAAGTAATTTCAAACAAAAAATAATAATGGAATTTTCATGACAAATTTGATATTTGTGTAAAAATAAGTTAATGTGAAAAGATACTGAATAAATAATAGCAAATTTAATTACAATACAGTTTATTATTAAATTATATAATTTTAATTTTAAAAGTGAAACAAAAAAAAAACAATTATTAATTATATAATTTTAATTTTAAAAGTAAAAAGAAACTATTAAAATTATTAATTAATTATGTAATTCTTCATCATCATCATCACCATCCTTCTCTTCTATCCTAATTAATTATCACAATTAGTAGTAAAAAAAATAAAAATAAAGCAGGTAGAATTTTGAAAATAATTATTTAAAAAAAATAATTAAATAAGCATTATTTAATTAATTGATTTCTTTTATCTTTTTCAGCATTTTATAAAATTAATAAATGAATAAGCAAATAAATAAATATATGTGCCAGTTTATTTTTGGAAATTTTCACTAATTAATTAATTTCATTTCTTTTATCTTTTCAGTATTTTGTAATGTTAATCAAATAAATAAATAAACATATATGCTAGGAAATTTTTTTTTTCTTTTTTTGAAATTCTCACCAATTAATTAATTTTATTCCTTTTATCTTTTCAGCACTAAATAAAGAAATGAATTAATTAAATAAATATATATGTTAGGAAATTAATTTTTCAAAATATGTTAGTTTTAAAAAATTTAATCATTATAGATATCTTTTTTCATTTATTTTTCTTTTGCTCCTTTTACTAATTAATTATCATCATTAATTAAAATTAATTTTTCAAAATAAGTTAGTTTTAAAAAATTTAATACATTATAGATGTCATCTTTCATTTATTTTTCTTTTGCTCCTTTTACTAATTAATTATCATCATTAATTAAAATTAATTTTTCAAAATAAGTTTTAAAAAATTTAATTACCATTTATATATATATCATTTTACTTATTTTTTGCTCCTTTTACTAATTAATTACCATCATTAATTAAAGGTATCGGTTGGGCACTTACCTGGTTAGCTGGTGAACGATTATTCATTCGATCATTAACAGCTGCTCAAAATTTCATTTATATTTTTGCATCGATACGTAAACGTTTGGATTGGGCAATTGATTGTGATCATAGTTACAACGATCATTTATGTGTGAATTTATTACGAATTAATATTTCACATAGTAAAACAACACATCAGCCAGATAATAATTGGCCAGCACAACAATTTAACAAGTTTGCAATTTAGTTGTTTATTTATTTATTTTTAAAAAAAGAATGCTAACTTTTTAATTTTTATATTTATTTATATTAAATTTATTATAGGTTTTTTTCTTTTTAAATTTGTTATAGGTCTTTTTTTTTAATTTATTATAAGTTTCTGCTTAAATTTATTATAGGTTTTTTTAAAATTTAAAATTTATAGATTTCTGCTTAAAAATTTATTATGGGTTTTTTTAAATTTATTATAGATTTTTTTTAAAATTTATTATAGGTTTTTTTTTAAATTTATTATAGGTTTCTTACTTCATCAAAAAAAAAAAGGAAAAAAAAAACGTTTATTTGCTTTATTTGAATTAAAATTATTAAAAGAAAAAAAAAAAAGTAAAACAGATTATTATTGCTTATTTAATTCAACTAAAATGAATGCAACTTAATAAATGAATAAATTGATTAATTGACGAAGAAATAAATTAAATTCAATTGAAATGAATGGAAAATTAATAAAATAATTGAATAAATAAGTAAATCAAATTAAATGAATAAAATAAATAAATAAATCAATTAATTAATTAATTGATTATTATGATAAAATCGATAAATGATGAAAATAAGCATATCAAAAAAATAAAATAAAATAATTATTAATCATATGCATTTTTTTTTTTTTAGATATGGAATTCGACAATTACCACATTATACAAATTTATCCAGTTGGGTACCAAATGAATGGTACTTTGAAGATCCAAATGTTATGAGAAAATTTTCAATTGAATTTCCAGTTTTCTCACTTAGCTTTGCACATATTTTAATTTGGCTAATATTATTTTTAATTGTAAAAAAGTATGCTATATATTAAAAATTTTTTTAGCTTTAAAATTTAAATTTAGAATTTTAAAGAAAAATGTTTATAGAAAAAAATTTTTAATATTTTTCAACAATAGCAGGAAAAAAAAAAAGAGAAAAAAAGAAAAATTTTATGATTCAGAAATTTATCATTTTTTTTTTGTTGGTTTTTTCATTTTTATTTATTTATTTATTTTTATTTTTGAAGGTATGGTACTAATCCAGGATGGTTTCTTGCACGATTTTGTTTACTACTACCATTAGCTCTATGTACGATTTTAATTTCCGGTCTTACAATATTTGGTTTTTCATTTAGTAAAAGTAATGAACGTGAAATTGCACCGGAAAATATCGAAAAATATCCATTTCAGTATTTTTCTGAAATTCATGTAAGTATTCAAATTTTTATTTATTTATTTTTTCTTATTTTGCACATTTCAATATTTTTCTGAAATTTAAATTTCTTTCTATTTTAATCATTTCAATATTTTTGTAAAATTTTTTTTTTTTTTTTTTTTTTGTTTTGCTTTATTGAATATATTTCAAGAAAAAAAAAAACAAAAAACTCTTTCTAACATTTTGAAAATTTCGAAGTTATTTTTAAAGCTCTCATTTTTGTAATTAATAATACTTTTGTTCAAAAAAATAAATAAATAGCAGAAAAAAAAGAAAGTAAAATAAAGAAATATCATTTCAAATTATCAAGGAAAAATTTTTTTTTAAAAAAAAAAAAATCACCCAATTTTTAGTGTAGTGAAAAACTATTTTCAAATAAATCTTTATTGTAATTATCATTAATTCTGATCGAAAATAAGAATTAAATTTTTTTTACTAATTCATTGAAAATTTTCAATCCTTTTTTTGTTCGAGAAATATAATTAAGCTTTAGAACAAAAAGAAATGAAATGTTTAGATTAACATTAAAAAATTTAACAAAATACTTTATTGAATACTCAATAAACAAAAAAAAAAAAAAAAACGAATTAAATTTAAATTTTCAAATTTAATTTAATAGTTTCCTTTTTTTTTTGCATAAAATTTCACTCATTGTTTATCTATTAATTGGTAGGCTTAATTAATTGACTAATTAACTGATTAACTTAATGATAAAACAAACATTTCAGCTTTGTGAGTGAAAATTAAACTCATCATTCATTTGCAATAAAATTTAATTCATAAATTAACATTTAGTGAAATTTAAGTAATTATTTGATATAATTGATTAATCATTTTAAATTTAGCAATTTTTTCATTTCCATTTTTTATTTTCATTATTATTTTCATACATTTAATGATAAAATAATGCAATTATAAATTCCTGTCATAATTAATTTATATGGAATGCATATTTTAATTTTTTTTACTAAATATAAAAAATGCATATTTTAATTTTCTTTTATTAGAAAAAAATGAAAGAAAAAAAAAGTTTAGAATTAATTTAAAAAAGAAAAAAAAAAGGAAAAAACTGAATTTAATAAAATGTAATTTCTTTGTTTTTAAAATTATTTTTAGGGCTTCTTTCGTACAACAATTGCTTTAATGGATTATTCATCAGCTTTTACGGGAATTTTAATATTTGCATCAAGTCGTATACAAACTGGGAATATGCCAATGAATACTTTAGCGCTTCTTGCGGCTCAATTAGTTATGCATAAACCATTTTTGTTTCCTTTTACTATGTGTTATTATTTAGTAAATAAATTAGTAAAATATAAAATTTTGCATAATAAATTGGATATTTTCACCTTTTTGCTATGAGCGTAAAGAGAGAATTCATTGAATTAATTTATTTGTTTAAATTAATTAATTAATTCATTTACTTATTTATTTTTTCATTTTTTAATTGCTTTTTTAAATTGTTGTTAACAAATGATGATTTACAATAAACAAAATGTGAAAATTAGAAGGATTAATAATTGGTCAAATAATTTGAACTTCATGACTTTTATTATTCAATTATTGAATTATAAAATAAATAGTAAAATTTGGCGAATACTTTTGAATTTATAATTTTTGGTTGATAATAATAATAATAATCAGTAATAGTAATAATAATAACAATAATAATAGTAATAATAATAATAATAGCAACAATGATAATAATAATAATAATAATAATAATAATAATAATAATAATGATAATAATAGCAATAATGATAATATTAATAATAATAATAATAATCATAATAATAATAATAGTAATAATAATAGTAATAATGATAATAATAGCAATAATGATGGTAATAATAATAATAATAATGATAATAATAGCAATAATGATGGTAATAATAATAATAATAATAATAATAATAATAATAGAAGTAATTTTTGTAATATTATTAGATCGAACAAATGAATCATTCATATAAGCGAAAATGTTGATAACAATTTAAAAAAAAAAAAATGGTAGCAAAAATGTTGTGATAATATTTTAAAATAGAAATGACACATTTGAGAATGTTGTGATAATATCTTTGGAAAAATTACCATATGCGAGGATGATTTATATGAGATTACATTTAATAAAATGGCATTTCCATTTTTTTTTTAATTTTTTTTTTTTTAAAATTTTTTAATTTATAAAAATATTAAATAGGTGTGAATGTATGCAGAAATGATAAAAAATATTTTATAATTTTGCTTAAGAAATAAAATACATAATTAATGATTGCTTATTAATTAGAAGAAAAGTTTTATTTAAAAAAATAATAATTAAATAGCTAATCTTTACAAACAAAAATTTATTTTAATTAAATTTTAATTTTTGTATATTTCAGTTACCACCAACATTTTTTTACGTTTTGAGGGATGGTTGCAATGGTCATTTAGCAAATGTACAACCTGCTTATGATAGTTATGCGGCTACTGGTTTGTTTTAAAATTTAAATTAATTATATTCAATTGAATCGTCTCTAAAATTTTTTGAAAGTTTTATACTTATCTGTAAGAAATAATAATTCAAATTATGCAAATTTAATCATGAAAAGTTTATAGTAGAAGAATTAGATCTCATTTTTTATAAATATATTTGCTTAATTTATATGATAAACTTCTCGAGAATAAAAAAAAAAAAAAAAAAAAGAATTGATGAAGCATTTTAAATTTGCAAAAATATCAATTGAAATTATCAAGAAATTTGTTTTTTCTTTTTGCAAATTGAGTCTCTTTTTTTGCTTCCAACTTATTAAGCCTTAAAATAAGTTTAATTAATTAATTAATTAATTTCATATGAAACATTTTCGTTTGATACGGCTGCGGCATGTTTTGCAACAATTACTGGTGGACCAATTTGGGCTATTATATATTATACTGCCAATTTTCTTTATACTTGTATTGGGCCTATGGTTTGTATAACAAATTCATTCATTTGAAATTTATTTAATAAAATAAATTTTTTTTTTATAAAATTTTCTAACAATAATAAAGTCAAGAAATTGCAAGAAAAAAACATTAAAATATGAGCTAAAATATTAATAAGTTATGTTATACAAAAGGAAAAATTTTTGTTTATTATACAAAAACATTTGATTAAAATATGTATGCAAAAATTTTGCATAGAAATGAATAAATTTTTAAATATTGGATAATTATTAAAATTCTAACAACATTTAAATTGTTAACTAAGTATAGCAGAAGAAAAATAAAGATGCTAAAAGTTAAGGTTTAATTGTTTAAATTAAGTTCATTTACTTTAAAATATCACAATAAAGTAATGAGCACCAATTACTTTACTCATCATTCTTTAAATTTGATACTGTAATTAAATTTTTGTTTCAACAAATTTAATTATCATTATCATGTGATACAATTACTATCATTTGCTGATAAAAAACAAAAATTATTGAGTAACCTGAAAAAATTCAAGTATTTCTTGTCTGAAATAATTTAAGTATTCTAATGATTCTAAAATAATTGAAATAATTAATCTCAGTGATGAAACAGTTTAAGTAAGATCATATATTGCACCATAAATAAAAGAATACATTATAGTACTTTATTACTTTTAAATAATATTTTAAATATTATTATACCGTACCTTAATACACAAAATAAGCCATGCCACACTACCGTATCATCATATTACCGTAATGCAGATACGATTGTGGTATAGTATTACGGTATGCTACCGTAATATAATATTATCGAATATTTAATCACATTTATTATTAATTATTATTTATTTAATATTTATTAATAATTATTATTTATTTATTTTAGATTATACTTTTGACATTCATTTACAATTCATTCGCAGAGCAATTTGCATTTGTGGAACGATTTCGGACACTTTTATTAGCTCTGATATGTGTTGTATTTGCTACAACAGGTCTTCTACTTTGTATGCCTGTTAGTATTATTATTATTATTATTATTATTATTATTATTATTATTATTATTATTATTATTATTATTATTTAAAATGATTTTCTTATTTTTTTGATTTTTTAATCTTTATTAATGAAAAATTATTAATGTAATACAATGTAGTAAATAATTACTTAATTACCACATATAGCGCTAATTATATTATAATTAACATTTTATTTGTTAACTTCTTTTTTTTTTTTTTTTAAATCTTATCCTTAATATATGCTTTGTTAAGTTATTTTATAATTATATTATTGGTATTTTGATAATTTTTTTTTTTTCAAAATTTATTAATGCGATATAATCTTTTCAAAAATAGTTTAACGGAAATTTAATTTTTATATTTATAAACGGTGAAAAATTTATCTTTAAGAGATATAATAAATAATTCGTAGTGTTTTTTTTTTCTTTTTTTCTTTTTTTTTAAATAACAAAATGTATATTTTTGCAATATTTTAAGATGGGTACGTCATTTTCTACTTTATTACAATACGTTTCACAATCATCAATCACGCAATTATTTCTTTTTATTACTGTTTTCTTTATTTATGGTAAGTTTTTTCTTCTTTAATGTTAAAATTTTAAATTATCACTTGAAATTTATAGCAATTTTTTTCACCGTTACTTAAAATATGACTCATATAGCAAATTTAAATTATCAATAGTATCAGTCAATTATTCTTCTAATATTTTTTTTTTTTTTTTTGGAAATTTTGAAGGAAATTAAGAAATTATTACTATTGTTATTCAATTAAGATGAAATAATGATTATAGTATCTACAATTAGATGACAATACAGTTGACAATTTGTAAATTGAAATGAAAAATTATTTCATGGAAAATTTGAATATATATGTAATATTTTAATAGCGAAAAATTAGCAAACTTATTTTACTAATAAATTCTATTTTAAATTAATAAATTCCACTTTTTCATTGTATCATTGAATTGTTGTATAAATGATCAAAATTGCAAAAATTAATTTAAAAATTAAATTTAAAATTAATTGAAATGATTTATTAGGATGGTATAATTTGGATAATGATGTACGGATAATGATAAATACCAGCAATAATCGTTCACTGATAGCATTTTTGCTTGGCTCAACAAGTCCTCTATATACTATTTTACTATTTACATCTGTACCAGCACTTCTTGTGGTATTATTTATTATTTTTGAAATTATTACTTAAATAATTAAAAAGAATTGATCAAATTTTTCAAATAATAGAACAATTAAATGATCATTTTAAATTTCAAATTTTAATTTAATATTCAAATTTTAGGCAAAATTAGTAAGTGTATTTGATTTGCTAATTAGTGGAATGGATATTGAAAAGCATATTGACTATGGTACAGCATTTATATCATCATCTAAAATATTAAATCGATTCTTTGGATATTTGATTTTACTTGGACCAACAGCAATTATTACCATTTTTGCATCTGTTTCATTTTATATCAATGTTATTCTATATAGAATGGTAATAATTTGATTGATTTAAAAAAAAAAAAATTAAAACTTAATTTGAAGCATTTTCAGTTTGAAAAATTTTGATTATGTCATTTTGATTAGATGTATATTTTCAGAGGTTTAAATTTTGTCCTAAATTTCTTTAAATGTAAATAAAAAGACTCAAATTGTTTTTTTTTTTCTTTTTTGCTAGCTTTTATTGCAAAAATTTTTTTGTTGATCTGATAGTTGATCTAATAATGATTTAGTTGATCTGATAATGATCAATTTACAATTGAAATTATAGTATACTGACTTATTTTTACTTGGTTTTTTAATTTCAGTATTGTGGCTTATCTGGTTTTTAATTTAAAATTTTCTTTTGAAAATAAAATTCAATGCATATTTGTATAAAGATATAGCTGATTAATTTATTTCTAAAGCATTCTTCCAAAATTGTTTTATTGTAATTATAATTACAATTGTGCAATTTAATTTCATTTTAATTTCAAAGTTAAATTTAAATAAATAATTGCAATTAAATGTTTTAGCCATGGGGTACAATTATGGATGCTACAGCAGACTGGACTTCACATACTTCACTTAGACAGGTAAAAGTTTTTCTTTTTTTTTTTAAACTTTGAAAATGTATTTAAAAAAATAAAAAAAATAAATTTGAATTTATTTTTTTTTTAAATGAAATCATTTTATTAACAAATATTTAACACATATGAAAGAAAAAATTTTTGAAAAGGAAATTTTAATAAAATGAACATTTTGTAAATTGAATTGTTCTATGAGAATTGTTAATATTTTTTAAATTGTTCAACGAGATTTTAAGTTAAAATAAAATTTTGCGCAAAAGAACAGTCAAAAATTAATGATAAAATATAGTCGAATTTGTATATTTGAAATTAAAAAAGACTGCAAAATTTTAAAAAAAAAAGTTTTTTTTTTTCCTTTTAGACGACAAATCCAAAATCAGCGCCGATCTCACATCATCTATTCACCTCTTTTCTCAATATTTCTTATCGAACTGTATTATTTGTCATATTTATTGCTGAAATATTCATTGGAATCATTTTATTTTTCCTTTTTATTGGGTAAAATTTTATTTGTTAAATTTATATTTGATAAATAATTCATTATTATTATTATTATTATTATTATTGTCAATATTATAAAGAATAGTATAGTTTTTTTTTCTTAATTATTATTACTATTGTCAATATTATAAAGAATAGTATAATTTTTTTTTCTTAATTATTATTATCATTGTTATTATTATAAAGAATAGTATAGTTTTTTTCTTAATTATTATTATTGTTATTATTATCATTGTTATTATTATAAAGAATAGTATAGTTTTTTTCTTAATTATTATTATTGTTATTATTATCATTGTTATTATTATAAAGAATAGTATAGTTTTTTTCTTAATTATTATTATTATTATTATTATTATCACTGTTATTATTATAAAGAATAGTATAGTTTTTTTCTTAATTATTATTATTATTATTATTATTATCACTGTTATTATTATAAAGAATAGTATAGTTTTTTTTTTTTTTAAATTAATAATTTTAATTAATATAAGATTAATAATTAATAATTTCTGTAACTATAGATGAAAGTTTTTCAAAAAAAAAAAACAGTGAAATAATGAAATGAAATATTTACATGAAAGTTAAGAATTTGATTCGTAATTTTTCTTTTTCTTTTTTTTTTTTTCATTTAATTTTCAATTTTCAGTAATGTATTTTACATTCGTCTAGCAACTAATAGCGCTAATATAACAGCAGCAGCAGGTAATTTCCGCACTATATTATTTCTCACTCTTCTAACATTCCATATTTTATCATTAATTGAGTTACGTTGGGCATTGAAAAAATGGGATCATTCATCCAGGTTAGTTCAAAGTTTCACTTTTTTTTTTTGCATAAATAAAATAATTCATCGATAAATAATTTTTAACTATGATTATAAAATTATTGCAAAATAGTATGAAATTATTTAAAATTACAGATTAAAAAAAAGAAATGATATTTTTATGATATCATTTTTACCTGCTATTTTTGTAATTATCAATAGTTTGTTAATTATCAGTAGATATTTCCTTTCCTTTTTGAATATCGATTTATTCAAACTCGTAGATTTTTGAGTAATAACAAATAATTGTTAAAAATGATCAATAATAATTGAATAGTTTATGAAAATACATAATATTTATATTTGTTAATATTTTAAAACTTTTAAAATTAATAAATTAAAACGAAAACATCATTAAGCATTATGAATGAATGTTTTTTGTTTATTTGTGTTTTTTTTTTTTCATGAAATTTATTTCAGATTAACAATGTATATAGCAGTTGCAACAATAGAAATGGCTTTTTTAAATGGTTATATGTGGATTGCAGCAGTGAATCATTCCTGGGGTTTAAATTATCAACCATTTTTAGTAATTTTTGTTAACACTTTTATTCGTGGTATTATGATTGCTATTGTGATAGCAATTCGTTGGAATATGGCGGAAATGTCACATCCAACTCGTACACGTGATGCAACCGAAATTTATGATGCGACAGCTGATTTAGACAATGATGCAGATCATGATGATGATATACCAACTATTTATGAAATGCGACGTGATATTTTTACATGAAAATAATTTTTATAAATACATTTCTCTCTTTTTTTTTTTTTTTTTTGAATAACAATTATTTCTGACTTTTATGATGGCTTTTATGACAATTGTTTGTATTAAATTTTAAAAATGAATTAAACTTATTAATTTATACATCAAAAATTATTTGCACTCTACAAATAACAACAAATTTTATAAATTAAACAATTAAATTCATAAAAAATATGTGTTTTAAGCTAAAAAAAGAAATTATACAATTCTTTGTTAGATAATTTTAAAGTTATTTAAGAAAAAGAGAAAAAAATTTGTCAGACGTAATCTTTCATTTTGATAGTGACATCTGACTGGACAACTAACCTAATGAAAGAGCGGCTAAAAGTGATCGAGTGATTGAGTGATAGAGTAACCGAGTGATCGAGTGATTGAGTGATCGAGTGACCGAGTGACTGAGTGGCCAAATGATTGAGTGACTGAACGACCGAGTGACTGATTGACCAAATGATCGGGCGACTGAGTGGAGAGTGACTGAGTGATAGAGTGATTGAATGATTGGGCGACTGAGTGATCAAGCGACCGAGTGACTGAATGATCGACTGACTAAGTGATGAGGCGACCGAGTGGCCGAGTGGCTGATTGACCGAATGACTGAATGATAGAGTGATTGAATGACTAGGCGACTGAGCGATCGAGCGACCGAGTGACCGAGTGACTGATTGACCAATGACTGAGCGGCTGAGTGGTTGGATGCATTTTTTTTTCTGCGTGACTTTTTTTAATGCTTACTTAATTCAAAATAAATCTTATGTGCTTCGATTTTTTTTCCTCAAGAAAAAGGAAAACATTTAACGTATCAGTCCAGTCCAGTTAACTCATACGTGTTAACGTGAAAATAATAGAGATAATAAGTCACTCACGTAAATCACGTAAAGTCTCTTTCCTGCATTACAGATTTCAGAAATTTAGAAGGCTTAACTCCTGAAGCGATTATTTGCTCTACAGTACCATCAATCGATATGTTGATAGCAACCCAGCTGACAGACATCATTTGGTTAGTCGCATGTGTGTCGTGTCGTGTTGTTCGCTGTGCGGAGTTGTCATGTCTTGGCGCGTTTGTCTCCTCTGGAGTCCAGAGTTCTCGATTAATTAGCTAATATGAAATACTTACTTTTACTTACTTATAAATGTTATCACAGTTTAACTTTCTCTCTTTTAGATTAACTCCTCATAAACTATGTGTAGAATTGTATGATTGTAAAGATATGATAAAAAATAAAACTTCTCGAATGTTCTTCATTTATTTCATCCCATATATCATCATTTTGTTGTTGTTTTTCTTCCTTTTTTTTTCTCTCTCTCTCTCTCTTAGTTTTATTTCGCGAGGAAATTTTCAGTTCTTGCTTAAAATTCATTTCTCACTGTTATTCGTTTGAGAAGGTTTTTCGATTTCTATTCATTTCGTTCCATATATGTGATTGGATTTATTTATTCCCTTGAAGGATGTTCTCATCTTTCTTCTCTTTTCATTAACAGTTAGAAAATTTTGCTGAATTTGAATCTTTTTTGACTGATACTAAAAATCAGCTATTTTGTGCTTAGAGGAGTCGATAATGTTACGAAGATGAGATATAAAAATAGGGAAGCAAAAGGAAGAGGATAAGAGGAAAGCAGAAGCTGTTTGTAAGAATTGATTTTTCTGGAACATATATATATGTATAGGAATGCTTTTTCTTTTCACTTTCATAATATATAGTTATTACAATTTCAGGATGTTTATTTCCAATTTTTTGTTTACGAATCATTGTGGTTTTTGCGAAAGTTAAGTAAAGTAGTAAAATGGATGGTGTGGCAGAGACTGCAAGAAGTTTTAGACTGTAAGCCTAGTTGATTATGATATACTACTACTGCTAGCTTAATCAAAGGACAAATAAAAAGAAATATTTAATGACTAACATCATAAACCATCTCGTCTACAGAATAAGAGTTCTTTTAGTTTATTGTAGAATCGGAGATTTCTAAGAAATTATTGTCTGCAAAATCATTGAACTGATCAGTTTTCATAATTTGAAGTTGTCTGAATACTTTGGTATTTTGATTCATATTAGATAAAAAATGCTTTGCACTTTTGTTTGAGGGGAAAAAAAAAAGAGGCAGAGAAGGGAAATGTTTAAACAATTTCAGCGATTCTTTGTCGGCGTGGCAGTCAATTTTCTTCCTTCTACATTTGCAGTTAGTAATCCTCAAACAAGAGCTGTGGTTCTGTTTATTTTTTTTTTTTTTTCTTAGCAAAGCTATGTATATATTTCAGTATTCTGAATTTCATTCTTTTTCAAAAAAAAAAAAAATTTAACCCTGTTTGGCTCAATAGTGATTGAGGATTTAAATGTTTTATTGTAAAGAGAATAAAACATCTTGTTGACAGTATTTTGAGTTAAAATATTAAAATTTGTATCCAGTTGATATATTATGATATCATATTATGATGATATGCCTTTTTTATTTTTTTTTTTATGGTGATGAGTATGATCTTGTTTGTGCACTTAGAATGTTAATAAATAGCTAATAAATAAAATTTTGAGTTTAGTATGAATTTTAACATTAAAAAATTCATTTGATTGTTTGCTGAAGCTGTTTTGCCTATTGATTTTGTATTTTTCAATTCCTCTTTGAGTTGTTTTAGTTAGTTATAATTTGTCCTAACAGTTAGCAATTATTTAGATATTGTTTACAAAAAAAAAAAATCTTTCTTGCTACCATATTTATTGATAACTTGTGTTAATAGTACTTAATAATCACTGATTACATCATGATTCACTAGTGTCTAAACAGCTGTGTTTCATCACATATACATAAATGAAAAAAGTGAAAAAAAAAAAGAATTGCCTTGATGATAATATTTATTCCAGTGAACAACAATTTTTGTTATCAATCTCGTAATACCAAATCTGTAACGTGAAATGTTATTAGTACTATATATATTTTCATATATTTTATATATTTTCCATTTTGAAGGAATTTTTTCGTATCATTCATTCATTCATTCAACAATTCCGCGACCATGTTTGGTGGCGATCCGTTTGGTTTTGGGTAAGTGTTTTAATAATTGTTTTTAATTTAATATTAACTAATCAATATTGATTTTCTCTTGGCTCATTGAATATACGCATATTAGTGATTTATTAATATATTTCCTTGGTTTTTCATTTATTAATCTGGTTATTTGAGGTTTTTTTTTTCCTCATTTTGATTTTGTTGAGCAATTATATTTAGTAAGTGTTTGAGTAGTCTAATAAATTATTAGTTACTTTTAACATGTTTATCGTGGTATTTCCAATAATATTTTTGGCTTATAAAAATTGTTATTTTATTTGCCTCCATTTTGCAATGCTTTAAACTGAGATTGCAAGAATTTACACCTCATGCATATAATAAAGAGTTTTAGTTAAATGATATTTCACATTAACAGTAGGATTTTTTTTTTTTTGAATTATTAGGTTTATTTTTTATTCAGACATTGCCTGTGATTTCGATTGTAGAGGTTGCAAAAAATAAATTATATTTTTTAGTCAGTTATTAAGCTCAGGTTCCGTGCAGTTTCTATCAACATTTAACAAAATTTATTTATTAAAATTTATTTAATGGTACTAAAAACTTATGAAATAGATTAATAAGTCACGTTTAATTTTAATAAAGATATTTAGGGCAGCAATGTCCAAACACCTATATTTTGAATGGAATGGAAGTCGATTGTCATATGAAAGATATAATTTTGATTATTGCAGTGTTAGGATCTTTTAAACGCAAGAATAACTAGAAATGAAATAATGATGTTTTTACGGTTAAAAATATATCAAAATATTTGTTATAGAAAATGATATAAAAAAAATAAGGTGGAAAAGAAACCTGTTTCTTTTTTTTTTTCTCGTGATTGTTTCTCTTTCCCGTTGTACATGTAGAAATTTTTCTTTTTTTTTTACAGTATCTATAGCACTGTAATGTCAAATAAGTCAAATATTTCTTATTCAGTTATCACTTCGAAGATTGAGTGAAAATAAGATTGAAAAATAATGTGAGGTTGTATATTATTTGAAAGAACTAAAATATACTGAGATTACATATTAAACCAATTAGATGGTTGATGGTTTTCTATAATTATAGGAAATAGCTAAATGAACTAGGTGTCAATTTGATAAGGTGAAGCTCAAATTAGTCATATGTGAGATGAATGATTTTGATTTAATTAGCATATGTATATATATCACATCAAAGCAGAACTGAATGCAATTATTTTTTGACAAATACGTATGAAATATATTCGATGTCGCATTTTTTCACTAGTGTTGTGAATTTAAAAGTTTGTTTGAGCAAGAAGATACTGAGAACCAATAAACTTAATCGTAGTGGTATGTATTTGTAATTAATGATTAACGATGATGGTTTGATGGTCACTTTCCAGAATACCATGTTCGGTGTGTAATTTTACAAAATACATTTCATCTATTTGATGATAAATGGTAATATTGGCACTATAAAAATAAAACATAAAATAATGTTAGAGGATAAAGCCAATGATTGTTGTTTCACTTTTTTTCTGTTTTGTTTCTAGGCTTAAAATTAAAAACAACCAATGAAAGTTTAAGCAGTTATAAAAAGTTACATCTTCTGATTTTAATGAAAGTCTCAATTGTAGTTGCTTATTTAGTTACTATATGACTTCAAGTCTTCCATAATTTTTGTTGAAATTTGAGTTAACGTTAGAACTGAGTTCTTATTGAACAAATAACATAATTATTGTTTAACATGCATTTCTAACGAAGAGTTTTAAAATGCATTTGGTACATGGATGTGATTTTCTAAATATTTTCGATATTTTACATTTCTATGTTTTCTGAAGGGAATTTGCAAATAATCGTTCTCACTGAGCTGACCATTGGCTTTTTATGAATGCTATACAGATATCAATACAAAGTGTGACTATAAGTTTCTTTAATTAAATGTAAGATTATAAATTTCTTTAATTAGATACTTGTAATTAAATTATTACTCTAAGGAGAAACGTATTATCAGTACTGATTGTTATCAGATTAGCTTTAGACTAGCCAAATGAACTGAGTTAGTAATGAAAAGTATAGTTGTTTATTTCTGATTATCAATTACAAATGATTTTAATGGTTTTTGAAATTACCCAGATAATGTTGCAGTGCACTGTAAATAAATGAATGAATTATTTTCGGAAAAGTGAAAAATGAAATTATTTCAAAAGAGCAGGAAAAGAAATAAATATGTCAACCACATAATAAAACTAATTATTTATGCAGTATGATTGTATCACTTCATAATGTCATGATTTTACATCAGATATTTGCTTTCATTAGTTTTCCGAAAAATTGAATTTATGACATCAATGTAAACCTATCATACATATTCTTTGACAATTTCGACGTCATACTTAATTCCAAAAATATATTTCATTTTGCATTTCTGTCATTGCTATCTTCCTTATAACCATTCATATTTGTAACATACGATTATGATTAAAATTTAAATTTAATGAAGAGAGCTTTTTGAAAAAGGCATATATATATATATATAGAGAGAGAGAGAGAGAGAGAGTATAAAAGTTGGTGAATAGTTCCAAATAGAAGACTGTCAGTGAAATTTTTGTTAATTAGTAGTATCAACCGCAGAAGAAGAAGAAGAAGGTGAGAAGAGTTGAAAGGGGGAGTGTATGTGAAATATGTTAACTATTAAAGAAATATGATAAAACTTGTTTGTGATAGGAATAATATTCTATTCTCTGTTGATGCATCAATTAATAATACCTTAATATATTGTTGATGAAAGGTTTGAAACAAGTATTTACGAATATAACATATTATAAATATATTATTATGATAACATATAAATTATTTGCAACTAATTTAGTTGTGAGTGTTTGCGTAAAAGCATTTTGTGTTGAAATATTTTGCACCAAAATATGATACATTTTACTCAACGTCAAATTTATACTACACGATTAAATGGCAGGTTTGACTTTTTTTTTTTCCCTCGAATTTCTTATCATTTCTTTTTTTTGTATTCAAATCTCAAATGTTATTTAAATTTAAAAATTTTGATATAAAAAAAAAAAGTTAGTTTAAAAAGAAGTCATATGATGTAGCTCTTGGAAAATTCAGATGATCTGCTGTTATTTAGGTAGTAGAATGATATGTAGTGTTAATGATGACCCAATGATAATTCTAGATGATAAGTGATCAATGAAATCTAATAACGATAGTTTTTTGTTTGCTTTTCTTTTTTTTTTTAGGTTTTTGATTTTAGATAATAAATGAAATTTAAATAAAAATGGTAAATAGTAATGTATCATTAGGTGCTTTATTTTTGTTTCAAATGTTTCAATTTTTTCATGATTAATTGATGATAAAACGTTGAACGGTTTGTTAGCTTACGAACTTTTTTTTTTTTTTTTTTTTCCTCTTTTTTGTAAATTTTATTAAATGAGAAAAAAAGAGCAGATTAGTTGTTGTTGGAGAAAAAAAAAACATTTGCAATCCTCAGTTTTTTTTTTTTTTTCTTTTTCTTTTTCTCTAAATAATAACTAATAGTTACACAAATAATTGTTTGTCTTTTGTATGTTTTTTTTTTTTATTTTTTTTTAAAAAAAAAAAGAAAAAAAACTTACAAAGCTTTATTAATTGAGTGAAACAGGAAATGAGAAGCATACTGTATATAATTTAATTGCTTACAATATAAGCAAAAAATAAGTATCACTGAGATTACTTCAATTATTATTATTATTATTACATTTAATCTAGATAGAATTGAGCTAGAGCTAAGTTAGATAGAATCAGGTTAAAATCAGGTTACGATCAGGTAAAAAATTTTACTAATCAACATATCCTTTTTTCTTTTTTTACACATTTCAAATAAATTCTTCAAAAATATTCTTACCCGCTTTATCATAAATGTCGAATGTTCTGGAAAAATCTCGAAATTGTCATAGGCGTTTTTCTTCTTTTTCTCTCTATTTCCATAATATTTCGCACTATTCATATACTCCTCTTGTTCCAATTATTATTGATTTCGTTTTATTATTCAATAGTCTGAGTAGTAGTTCTTTCTCATCTCTCTCTTTCATACTTTTTTTTATATGAAATTTTCAAACTGTTAACTCTTTCTCTTTCGTTATTTCTTCTTTTTCCCTTCTTTTCTTCTTTGCATTCTCAATTTTAACTTTGATTTTCAAAAAAGAGAGAGCATTGCTTTGCTGTAGTTATTTGTTTTTTTGTGATGGAAAGAAACTTCGATAGATGTATGAATGAATTACAATGACAATTTGCTGATTTGTTAATGAAGGTGCAGTGCTGTGAATAGTACAAATAAAAATAATTTCGAGATATTTAACCTAGTTGAAAATTTGAACAAATTTTTAGCAGATGAATTTTCAGTTTGTAAAGTTTTAAAGGAAGGAGAAAGAAATAGTACTAATTATGGATGATGATGAAAAAGAGAAAAACGAGCAGAAGAAGATTGGAAAAATGCAAGTTGTTTTTTTCAGAAAGATTGAAAGTAAGAATGCCTAAACAAATGAGAAATGAGATAGGATTAAAATAAGAAATAGCATAATTAAAAGTGTGTTAGTGTGTGATTGCTAATAACTGATAAGGATGATCAAATGGTTAACTGGAATAGAATTCCATATATATATATATATATATATTGTTGTTTCCATGATAAGGAAATAAAGTATTTGTCTAGAAAGGGAAAAAAAAGCATTTAAATATAGGTTAAGAATTTTTTTCTTTCTTAGATTTAAATGGTTTTTAATATATTTTTTAAAATTGCGAATTTAAGTCTGAAATAGGATAAAATAATGTTTGTGTTAAATGAGGTTAACATTGTTCGAGAAAGGGGAAAAAGAATAGCATTGTCTCCTTTTTGTTTTTTGTTTTTTTTCTCCTCAGTATATATGAGTGAGGATTACTTCCCATTTTTCATTTATTTTTGTTGATTCACGATGAACAGGCGTAAATTTATGTCACGAAAGTTAGTTAGTTAACTTGAATACTATGGCAGTGAAATGATTAAATTAGATATTGTTTTATTTATTTACGGTTAACTTCATTCTGTACATTTTAGCCTGGTGATGGTGCTGAGAAAAAAGAAAAAAAATACATGTTTAAGCTTCACTATAGAAAATTTTAGAATGAAATTATTATTATTGAAAGTTTCATATCAGTTAAATTTGTTATATCATTTAAAATTGGTATAGATATTCAAAAAATCTAGGCCTATCCAGAGCTTTTACTTTTAACAATTCAGTTTTCTTATGTATGCTTTTCTTACCTCGATATATATTTTTTGGAATTTTCATTAAGAGAAATCCCGAACTGGTTTTTGTAGTTCAGATATATCCATTCAGCTGGAATAGGTTTTAAATGAAATTTTCTAAATTCTTGATATGTAAATTGTTCCTTTTGCTAATTTTATGCAATTTTCGATAGTTACCTAGTTTAAGCATCTGTTCAGATTTTTTTTTTAATAATTTGATCTGCTGTTTAATGCTCTAAGCTTTTTCTTTTAGGAATATCTTTGCTGCACAATAGTTCATAGTAGTATTTTCATCTTAGTGCATTTTTTGAAGAAGTCAGAAATTATTCAGTTCGATTATTTGATTGTTAATGACAGTTTGCAGTGAAATACCTTATTAGCGATGAATAGTTGAAAGTACACTTTAGAAGTGTGAGAGTACAGGGTTAATGAACATTAAAGCATATAACTTTATGTAACGAATAAACGATTGAGGTGAGTTTAATTTTTGACAAGAAAATCAGTATAAATATATCTTTTTTAACGCATGCGTTTTGCTAAATAAAACTATTTACTTTTAGGAATATACATCATCAAATAAGACAACAGATGCGTGATATGGAACGAATGACACATGGAATGCTAAATCCGTTTGGTTCAATATTCAATATGCACAGTCCGTTTGACAGTAAATTTTTTTTTTTTTTGTGAAAATGTTGAAAGTTGTTGTGCATAGTCCCAATCATAAGATATGACGCTAGTAAAGTATAGATTTTTCTCTTTTTGTCCATTTTTTCATTTTTTGGAAGTTGCATGGCTGTAGATATATTTCTAATACTTCCATTGCTTCACCTTATGCGATTGTCTCTATCTCATTTGAGTTTGGGGTTTTGTTTCGTTTCCGTTCGGAAGTAATTTCTAAGACAAATCTGACAGGTCGGTAAGCAGTTAAGAATGAAGTTAAAGATTGATTTGTTATTTATGTAAATATAATTTGTGTTGAGGTATAATGGGAGAACCATCAGGAACACGACCATCGCGTGATTTGGCGCTAATGGACCCATTTGGCTTTAACTTCTGCGACGGCCTTATGAGACAGATGGTTCTTTATTTTAAGATTACAGTTTTGATTTGAATTGAACCAGGTTTCTGTTTTGGAACTGTAATGGTATAAATTTTGCATTCTTTTTTTTTTTTTTTTTTTTTGTTTCTTGACAAGACTGGAATTAATTTGAATGAAATTTTAGGAGAATGTCCAGACACAGGCAATGAATGATCCAAATGCGCATGTGTTTTCCCATTCAACAATGATTAGCTTTGATGGACGTAACGGTGGGCAACCTCGAGTAGTTGAAAAAACAATTCGTAAAACTGGTGACGTGAAGGAAACACGGTACTCTGTTTTAATTAATTTGTAGAGCATGATTTAATAGTACTAAATTGTTATTACACCTCAACATTTTGAATGTTAAAAGTTTTTTCTGGAAGAAATTTGCAATGCGGAATTTGCACCAGTAATCAAGATGGAAATTTTAAAATTTTAAAAAGTGCTTGAATTTTAGACATGCAATTCGAACAGGTGAGGATGGTATAGGTGACAAGCTCACTATTGGACATACAATAGGCGATCGTACGCACGTGATAGAAAAAAAACGTGATCGTGATGGTCGAATCAGAGAACGACAAAGCTTTGTTAATCTTGCACAAGGTATTTCATCTGGTTATCAACCATTAACAGTTAGATAATTGAAATTGTTATCGAATGCTTTCTTTATTGCTACTGTCATGGACTTGTTTATGATCATTTCCGGTATATAATATCAGAATTCCCAGTTCACACATTTTTAGTTCATTGAGTGTCAATGACAAGTAAAATTGGGGACTAATTTTTATTATTTTGCGAAATCAGTTAATGTTTTAGATGAAGCGGAAGCGTTTGATCGTGAATTTGCATCTCGTGCTCGTCGTAATCTGATGGGTGGTAGAAGTGATGGCCAGAGAATTCGTGCGATTGATGGTGGCAATAAGTATGGTGGTACGACTTCAAGCAGTCGAACTCATGTCAGTGATTCCTTGAATTGTTTTCGTTATCATTTAAACTTGCTAAGTTTGTCATATGCTCAGTTTGCCTCGTTTTAAATCTTCAGAAAATTAGCTTCAGCAAAGGGAAATGTATTGGGAGGAGGAAGAGAAGGAATTGTTTTACTATCAAATTTTGTATATGAAAAAAAATGAAATTAAGTAATGCTGGAATTTTTCAGGCACCGCGCATCGGTGGTAGTGGGACCAATGCACCGATTATTACTCTTCCGGATGAAGAGGATGATGGTGATGTGACTGAGGAGGATTATGGCAGAGGAAAAAGGTAACTCCTTTTTACTTACGTGAGTAAAAAGATTGGGAATTTTTTTTTTTGATCTTTTTTACTCTGCAAAAAAACATATATATATATATATCCTTGGTGTGACGTTCTTTGTTTCAGATCTAGTTCTCGTTTCGCGTCTGCTTCGGGTGGTCCGGTAATTCGCGAGGTGACGGATGATGAAGAAGATGATGGTAATAATCATAAACGACGAAAGGGTTTTTTTGGACGTCTGTTCAAAGAGAATGATGAATGAATTTTTAGCATTTGTTCTGTACAATGAATTTGCACAACAAAAAATTCTGTATCTTTTGGAAATTATTTGAAATTTAAAATGTTTTGGGTTATGATTGTGCGCAAATTTCGTATTATCTTTGTGTATTCGTTTACTAACTTTAATTTGATATTTCAGTACTGGATCATGGTTTTATCTAGGCACTTGTGTCATATTTTAAATATTTTTGTACTGGACTTTGATATTAAGGTACTGACAATAAATTGATGAACGCTTTTGCGAGAACTTTCCAGCAAAATTCCTTTTACCTGTGGCCTAATTCTCTGTTCTGATAATAGAAAATCGCAGGTTTCATTGACTTTGAAGAATCTTTTAATGTCTGTATCATCTCTTCATAAAGTTAATGAAATTGCCTTCAATAAAAGTTCTTTCGAAATTTTCCCATCTATCACGGCAGGAGTTTTTCTCTTCAAACAGAATTCAGAAATGTCTGACTTATGAACGAGCATCTGAATTGAGTTAAATAATTTTTTCGTAATTTTATTAGTGATTTTTTTTTTTTGCATTTTAATTGTTTAACATTTAAATCTGTCGCTTTTTACTATAACTGCTGTTATTTATATATGCTAGTTCATAACTTTTATCACCATTCATTTCAGATGATGCAAAAATTAGTTTAACTTTTAAATTCCATCATTTTCATCGTTCAGATCTTTCATTTACTCCATAATTTGCGCCATATCATAGCATGGATGGATCCCTTCCTCTCTCATTCATTTCTAACAGTTCCTTCTTTTTTTTTTTTTTTTTTCTTTTCATTCATTGCATAAATAAGTAAATAATATACATAAATAAAACTATATATCCCTGCTCTCTTATGTCATTTTCAATTTTTTGAGAATTATTATTCTATCCTAGGGAATTTTTCCATAAATCTATTTCAGTAAATGTGGAAGTAGCACATGTTTAACTCTAAAAAATCATATTTACTTTGTAAATGATTCCTATTAATCAGTGCTAAAAATGATACCAAATCATTTATCAGTAAGAAAAAACAGCAAAATTTGATAATTGCATTTCATTCATTCAATAGTAAGTCGGCCTTTTGTTTCAATTAAAAAATGCTTCAAACGTTCATGAAAATTGCGTTGTTCACTTTTTTGAAGACGTTTTCCCGGTGTATCAGCCATTAATCTACGAAAAGCACTACGTAGTAACGTTCGATTTGGATAATTTATTTCACGTGATAATAAATTTTTGATATACGTTTTACATTCATCCTGAAAAATGAATAATTTATCAATAATCTTTCACATATGAGCTAAACCTAACTTTTAAATTTGAAAATTGACAAAAATGAGAAAAAAAGAAAAAAGTAAATCTATTTTATGTCAAACATAAGTGGTCACTTTTGAATTTCTCACTGTATGTTTTGACATTTTGCTAATTAATTAATTTATTCAAATTTAATCTCTTTTATCATACCTCATCACAACATGATAATGAATATAAAGCTGCTGATAAAGGTAAACTTTGCACATCTTCTTGCCACGTAGCATTCAAACAGATTTTAAATGTAGGCTAAAAATTCATTTCCTTTTTTTTTTTTTTTCTTTGTTTACTAATAAAATTTTAATTTAATATTAACTTTTTTCGATAAATTATTTCTCATAAATAAACAAAAATTTAAAGGTTAAAATTTAATAATATGCCGTGTTCAATTAATTTTTTGTTAAAATTAACATTTTTGATAGAATACAAGAATTAATGAATGAAACAACACTTATTGATTACAATTAATTCATTCATTTATCAATAATAATAAAAAAAAAAGTCAATAATTGTGGGATTTTAATAGAAATAATTGAAAGTTTTATTCGATTGCTTGTTTGTTTTCACTGTAAATATGATGTAAAACTATTATGCTATTTAATGTAAAATATTACTTATTTGAAATATTTAATTATTATTTATTTTTTAAAAAAAATCTAGAAATCTGTATGTAAAGAAAAAAAAAAAAGAAAATGAAAGCTTACTTCAATAAGAATGGAAAAATTTTTGATTGCTGCTTCATTTCTTATATGTTTAGTAAAATAAATACCCAAATTAGTTATTGCATTTGCTGAATTAATTGAAACCTAAAATTACACCTTTTTCTTTCCTTTACCTTTTTTTTTTTTAGTTTTATAAGTTAAAACAATATAATAAAATTGCTTTAAACATTCATTGCTAATAAGAAATATTGCAAATGAATAGTTTATTATATTATAAAAATGATTTTTTTGCATAATATGAAACAAAAAAGAAATAAATAAACTTTACTAAATATATTAAAGTATTTTCTTTAAAAAAAAAAACGAAAAACGAAAAATAATAATAATGATAAAAATAATAATAATAATAATAATAATAATAATAATAATAATAATAATTAAAAACCTCCTGTTCAAAAACATCTTTTACTGAACATAATAAATCATCTTTTTCACTTTCTGATTGCAAGCCACGTCTAAGATAGTCCACAAGTAAAACAAAATTTTCTTCTGGTAATTTTGCAATACATTCAGATGCCACTTCAGTTGAACTTTTGAGAAAACGATAAAAACTGAAATTAATTATATAGATAATTAATTAATTAATTAATTTAACTAATATTATAAATTCCTGATATGATATTGTTTATTTTAACATTTAATTTCTTTTTAATTTTCCTATTTAAGTCTAATTTAAATATTAAAAATAATTTGTTAAACTAAAAAAAAAAATCAACTTTTTGCACTAAATTTATATTCCATTTCGTTTTTTTTTTTTTTTTTCTTTTCATATTTAATTAGTAAGAATTTTATGTTTTCAATATTACCTTAATTAGCATAAAGTAGCATTTAAAAAAAAAAAGAAAATTTTAAATTTAAACTTTAAATTGGATAAGTTTAATTTAAAAATAATCTTTTAATTTAAATTTAATTTAACAATAATGGATAAATTTAATTTAAAAAATGGAATTTGTAATTTAGCAAAAAATAAACAAATAATAAATAAACAAACAAAAAATAAACAATTAATAAAAAATTTAGCAAAGTTTACTTCTTACGTAACATCGGTAATTTAAAGAAATCATATCTGATTAATGCTAATAGCACATTGCATGCCATAACAATAATCTGTGAACGACTTTCTGTAAGTATTGGTTTACCTAAACAAAAAAAAAAAAAAAGTAAATTAAAAATATTAAATTATAGTAAATAATATTTTAAAAAAAAGATAATAATAATTAGAGCAATTAGAGAATGATAAATTCATTAATTATGATGATAATAGTATTATAGTACTATCTATTATAATATTAATACTTTTTTTTTTCCTCTTTCTTTCATAGTGTAATTTTAATTTTAAATATGTAAATTTTAAATTATTTACTGATAACATCAATTGATAGAATTTTTTTTTTAATTGTCTAAAATTTTAATTAAAAATGAAATGAAACAACAAACCAGTTAACAAATTGACCGGTCGATTTCGTTTATCCAAAACATTTATGAGAATTTCTAATAAAATAATTAAATCTGTTGCTTTCTCTTTACTAACGAATGTCTTATATCGTTCTGCTTGCTCCACTTCATACATTTGAACAAGTTCTAATAGCATCTTTAAAATTTTATAATTTATTTAATTAAATTTAATTTTATTTAAATTATATCAAATGTTATTCATTCATTGAATTATTTCTTCTTTTTTTTTTTTTTCTTATAAATATATAAAAAAGAATTGCAATTCAATTCTTTTAATTATTAAAAATATCAAAAAGAAATATTTGTTTTTTTTTTCATTTTATTAGCAAATTAATAATAATTTACAAATTAACAGATAATTTTAATTTTTCATAACTTTTTTTTTCCAAAATTTAATTTTGCTTTCTTTTTAATTTGAAAATTAAAAAAAATTAAAAATGGAATAAGCTAATGCTAAAAAATGCTAAAAAAGAAGATTGGAATTGAAATAAAACAAGAATTAATATTTGAAATGAAAAGAAATGAAATATAATCACATCGTAAATGAATAGCATATTATTATGATTATCACAATAGATTGATAATCGTTTTGTGAAGCAATTAAAAAATTGAAGAATAGCATTAACAACTGATATCGAATTTCCATACAGTGATAATAGATCAATGCAAAAATTTAGCACTGGTTTTAGATATTCTAAAATAATGAATAATTAATTTAAACAAAAAAAAAAAAAACATTGTATTATTATAATTAATTATCAATTTTTTTTTCTTTCATTGATTTTAATTTCTTTATCGTTAAAATTTGAAAATTTCAATTATCAAATGAAATAACAAAAAAAAAAAATTTTTTTTATATATCATATAAATATAAATTATTATTTATTACAATCATTTAATAATTTTAATACAAAAAAAAACGAAATGAAAATTTTTAACCAAATAGAAAATCTGCTAAACATTTTTGTGTTGCATCAGCTATTGCACAAAAATATTCCAATAAATCTTTAACATTTTCACTTGTTGCTATTGGTTCCTCACATACTGCCATAAATTTTTCTCTTATAGGTATTAAAATCTATAAAAAAAAAAAAAGATATATAATTTAAATATTTTTTAATTAATAATTATTAAAATTTAAAGAAAATAATAAATGAAATTAGTATACAAAATTAAAATTAAATTTATTATTTTACGCAAAATTTATTCAATTTTAATTTATATATAGCATTTGATAATTATTATAATTAAAAAATTTAAATTAATATATTTCCTCTTTCTCTTTTTCTTTCTTTGTTTATTAAATAATAATTTACAATAGCAAAATTTGTTGAATTAATTAATTAATTAATTAACTAATTAATTAAACAAACCATTTCATGTAAAATTTGCTGTTTTCCTTCATCATTAATTATACTGCCAAATTGTATTAATACTTTTAGCAGCGATGAACGAAGTGCTATTTGCTCAATGTTTATGGTTGTTAAATATGAATATAAATAAATACTCTTTGATGTTTCACGGCATGTTGTATATGCTAAAGTAGAAAGTAATTCAATTGCATCCGTACAGATCCTAAAATTTTGAAATTAATTACTATCTGTTATTATTTTAAATTTAATTTCTATTCTTATTAATACTGTTAACAATTATTATGATTATTGTGTGTTATTATTTAAATTTAAATTGCATTATTATTAATATTGGTAATAATAATAAATATTATTATATGTTATTATTTAAATTTAAATTGTATTATTATTAAATTCTGTTCTTCTTCCTATTATTATTATTAATATTGTTAATATTTATTATTATTTATTTATTATTATTACGATTATTTGTTTACTGTTATTTAGGTATTTATTTATTCTCACTAATTTATTTATTATTATTACTGTTACTATTGTTACTACTATTCTTATTGTTATCAATATTATTAATAATTACTGTAGTTTTATCCATACTATTAGGTTTCTATTTTAATTATTTCTTTCTCATCTATTTTGATTATTCGTTAATTTTTATTTCTCAAATTATCAAATGTAAATATTAAACATACAAAAGTTAACTGTTATGTAAATAACATTTGCTAAATTATTAAAATTTACCAATATTATATCAAAATTAAGTTAACTAACTTTTTATCATCTGGCATACATTCAAGTATTCGAAATGATTTTTGCAATGCAAAATCAATTAGTAATTGAATAATATCTTTTGATACTTTAGCTAATTGATTTGCTTTTCCACCAAAAATTTGAATATGTCTTCCAAGCGCTGAAATTAAACGTTTTGCGCACCACAGCGATGTGCCACACAATTCTATGCTTATTGCTTCCATGCCATGATCTTTTAGAAATATATCTTCAATTGAGAACCATGCAAATACAGTACCAATTATTCTAGAAATTAATTAATTAATTAATTAATGTTTTTAAAATTAATAAATATATTTGTACATAAGTTATTTTATACCAAAGACAATTTTTTTAAATAATATATTCTAAAATAATAATGCAATTTTTAATTTTAAAAATTTTAATGAATCAATAAAAAGTCATTTTTTTTTTTTTTTTTTTGTTTTTTATTTATTTTTTGATATATATTTTTGAAATTAAATGAAATTTTTATACATTTTCTTTTTTTTGTTAGAATTATTAATAAATTTATGCAAAACATTAATTGTATCTCTTTTAGAAAGTTTTCTTTTTTTTTTGAAATAATAATTATTTTAGTATATTTCAAATGTTATTTATACTACTCATTAACTTACTTACTTTATCACCAAATCAACATCTGATGGATCAGTTAAATCTTGCGGTTCATCAATACATGCTTTAATATATGATGCATAAGTACTAAAATCATTATCTTCTCTTGTTACAACATTTTCATAATAATTTAATATACTATTTTGAAATATACAATTATGATTGTCATCTTCCTCGACTAAACTATGACCTAAAAATCAAATAATTATTTATTAAATCATTATTGAAATAAAATTAAATAACAAAAAAATTTTTTTTTACTTTTCTTCAAAAAAAAACGAATTTTAATAATAAAAGTTGATATTTGTTTTTAAAATTTGTTTTTAAAAAAAAAAAAAAATGTTATTTATACTACTCATTAACTTACTTACTTTATCACCAAATTTTTTTTAAAAAAAAAAATTTTAAAATTTGTTTTTTAAAAAAATTTGTTTTGTTCTTAAAACTTATAATTTGTTTTTAATTAAAAATTCATTCAATCATTTTTTATTTCAACCTTTAATAGTTCATAAAAAAAATAGTAATATTTAATTGTTAATAAGAAAATTTAGTTTATTTTAAGTAAATAATAAATAAATAAATAAATAAACTTACCAACAATAAGTAAAATCCAATGCATATTTTCTCGCCACATATTTAAATCCTCTACAGTTACATGTGTTTCCATTGTTGAAAGAAATTCTTCTACTGTTTCAGCAAGTATTCTAAAATTTTATTTTTAATAATATTTACAATTTAAAAAAACAAACAAACAAACAAGCAAATGTGATTATTTATGAAAGTGAAACCAAAACATTTCATAAATATTTGAAATAAATTAATTTTAATTGAAATATAATTTTTTTCTTTAAAACATACGTAAATATTTTTGGTAATGTTTGACCAAAGAAATATGATGAAAATAATCCTATTTTTACTAATATTTCTTTGAAAATTTCACGATCAGGTAATGGTACTGAAATCTAAAAATTAATTTATTAATTAATTATTTATAATTTTGATATTTTTATACAACATTTTAATCCTAAATATTTAGTAAAGAAAATAATGACGAAAAATTTCTTCACTAATAAATATTGTTAATAATTTATATATTATACTAACATACTATAATAAAGAAAAAATATCCTAAATTAAAATTCTAAAAAAAAAAATTAAAAATTATAGCAAATGAAATCAACCACTTAATTATTTTTTAAATTATACAAAAAAACAAAAACAAAACAAAACAGTTTTTTAAATTATAATTTTAACTTAAATATTCTAACAAAAAAAAAAAAAAGGAAAAAATTGGGAAAAAAATTTTTATTTTTAACTTAACTATTCTATCAAAAGAAAAATAAAAAATTGAAATTTAAAAAATGAAATAAATTAATTTAATTTAAACCTCTTCTCGTTCACCAAATGGAACAGAAAATATTGCATGCATAAATGATGAAATTATTGACATTGTCATTTTATAACCTTCAAACCAACGTCCTGTCAACTCTTTTACAAATTGCGCATTTTGCAAAACAATTGACCATCCTTTTAGTAAGTACTGAATGGCGCTAATGTATGCCCATTTTTGTGATGTAACTGTGCCACTTTGCGCCTCATTAGCAGCAGTTTCATTTCCATCCTCATTTTCGTTTCGCTGTTTCTGTAGTATAAAAATAAAAATAATTAAAAATTATAAGGAAAGAAAGGAAAATTAAAAAAATTGAAATTTGAAATTGAAAAGATTAAAGGGAAAACCTGAAGGAAATAATTGCCTTATTTATATTTATTAAATAATTAGTAAATGTTTATTTTTAAAAAATCATTATTTAGCTGTCTGTTGTTGTAAAATTAATGTTTTATTGTCTTATCAATTGATTGATTAAATTAAAAATTTTATTTGATGAAGTAAAATTGATTGAAATTTAACAAATTGTTATCTTACATTGAAATGGTTTAAAAAATTAATCAGTGCTAAATATTTAACATTAAATTCAACAATAAATTAATGCACATATTTTTTTAATATATTTTTAAATATATTATTTATATATTTTATATATACTTGTATTAATAATTCCACGTTTATCTTTTAAACATTTAAAACATTTAAAAAAAATATATATATATTTTTCATTTTATGACATTTAAACAATCGGAAATAAATAAGTTAATATTTTAATTAGCTAATTTGTAAACTAACCATAAGCTACTAATTAATAATAATTTAAATGATACAATAATTAATAATTTAGTCAATGCATAATAATTTAAATTTTGATCAAATAATATAAATATTTGCTAACATGTTTAATCTTTCAAATATTTGTTACAAATATTTGTTGTAAAATTTTTTAAATTATCACAAAATTGAAAGTTTATTATTCCATTTCTGCTCTTTTTTTTGATAATTATTGTCTTTTAACAAAAAAAAAAAAAATAAAGAAATAAATAAATGAAATAAACAAATAAATAAACTCGAATAATTTCACAAAGTAAAGCAGAATGATCAAAAATTCATTTGAAATTATATTTAAATTCTAATTTTAATCAAAACAAAAAACCAAAAACACGTCATTTTACGTGTACGTTTACCGAATCCAATAATTTTGCTGCAAAAGTTTTCATTAATATCGGAATGAATGATATAAAAGTTGGAAATGATGCTTCAGCGTGTGCAAGTGAATAAATTGAATGATTTGATAAGACATTAACAATTATCAAGCAATAATTATATATTTCTGGCATTACTGCTTCACTAAAAATTAATAATTTATTAATTAATTAATTAAATTTATATTTAATTAAATAATTGATATTAAGGATCATTTAAAATGATAGCATCACTTTTTTCTTTTTCAACTATTTTATAATTTAATATTCTGCTATCATTAAAAGAAAAAAAAGGATAATAGCATAATTCAATTGATGAAAAGTAGCATTTTAAAATATATAAAATTAATTAAATTATATACTAAATAAATTAATTAGTTAAAGAAAAAAAAAATTACCTATTAAAAATCCAAATAAGATTTGCAAGAAAATCTGATATATATCTATCATATGCTGTAACAAATGGTATACCACTTGATGACACTAATTTAAAATTTGAATCAGGTGTGATATCAATTAGGACGACATCACGTATTGATGCTAATTCAGTTATACAATTTGTTGTTAGCAATGAAATGGAGCGTTCATTACGAAAGAATTTGTGTAACTGAAAAATAAACACAAAAATAATTTTAAATTAATTTTTGTAATTTTTTTAAAAAAAAAAAGAAAAATTTTCTTTTTTTTTTCTTTCATATAAGATAGAAATTATAATTAATATTATAATATTTGTATATTAATGAGGAGAAAAAAATGAGTAATAATTAGATATTAATTAATTAATATTAATATTAATTAATAAAATTATTACAATCTGAAAATTATTGCTAATTGCAAAAAGTGATAAATTATTGATAAAAGAATATTTGTTAATATTTTCAACTTTTAAAAAAATTCACTCATTTTTATTATATGGTTTTTTTTTTTTTTAAATTTTAATAAATTGAAAATATATCATTGCTATTTCTTTTCTTTTTCCTTTTTTTTTTTTGATAATTATTTTTAATTAACAAAAAAAAAAAATAAATAAATAAATAAACAAACTTTAAAGAAAATTTGCAAGAATTCATTCCATAAAAATAATGGCTTCCATGTTTTTGGTGGTCCTCTGATTGCTCTACCACTTTTTTTGGAAAAATGATGAATTCCAAAATTTCGTTTAAAGATAAAAACTGATATTCGTAGCAAATATTCTATCATACTTAACTAAAATTATAAAATTATCATTAAATTTTATCACTCAAAAAAAAAAGCAAAAAAATTTTTTTTTAAATTTTAATTTTTTCAAAAATTAAATCATTATTTAAAAAAAAAAAAAAATACAAATCTATTCGATTAGTAATAAAAAGACAAATAAATAATTTAATTCTTTTGTAACTATTACTTTTATAAAGTAATAACTTTTACATAATTCAAAATATATCTTTATTTTAAATAACTATTTTAAAAGTTTAAAAAAAGTAAAACTTTTATTCTATTTAATTTTGAACAATGTTATTTTAAAAAAAAATATTAGAAAAAGAAAAAACATACACTACGAGAATCATTGAAATCACCAACGAAAACACAATGTTGAGAAATAATACGTATACATTTAGAAAAAATTTCTAACAAACCTCTTTCCTAAAAAGAAAAAAAAAAAAAAATTGAAATTTACAAAATTTATTTCAAATTATTTATAAATAATTATGTATTTCAATTATTCATTTGCTTATGTTAATTTGTTACACATTCAATTCAATTACATTTTAATTTGTGATGAAATAATTAATATAATTTATTTCTAACATTTAATATAATATAGCATATGCTAAAGTTATTTTGATATTAATTAAAATTTGTTATGTTTAAATGAGAAAAATTTTTCATTAATTTACAAATATCATTTAAATCTCACTTACTAACTGTTAAATTTCACTCTTTTTTATAATAATACAAATTATTTGATCCAAATATTTTAGACAAATTTGAAACTTTTATAAAATTTATAATTTATAAAATTTTTTTACAATTACAAAAAATGAAAAAATGGAAAAATACCTCAAAAGCAAGTTTAGCATAAAGTTGAAAATCATATGGGAGGCCAATATTATCTGCTTTCCAGCATTTATCAAATTCATCCAAAATTATAACAAAAAATTCGTATGTTATTCGATGCTAAAAATAAAAATTAAAAAAAATTTTTGTTAACTGATATAAAATATTTGTATTAAATTTTCGTTTCTTATATAATAATAAATTATTTTATTTAATATTATTATCAAATTTAACAAAAAAAAAAAGAGAAAGAAAATTTAAACTTATTATATTACTCTAAAATTTCAATATGTTACATTAATTGATTAAACAATTTTAATTTTCTTAGAAAATTATTTATATGCAACATTTTGCTAATTTGATAGACATTATCAAAAAATTTATTATCAAAACTTAATCATCAAAAAATTATCAAAAAAGTTATTTAATCAAAAAAGTTAATATCAAAACTTAATTATCATAAAAGTTAGTATAATATATATACATTTTAATGATAAGAATTGATAAATATTTATTATTAAATTAAACTTTTAACAAAACAATTTTATTATCATTTGTTGATAATAATAACAACTTTTTTTTTGTCATTTGAAAAATATAAATTAATCTTTTTAATCAGTAAAAAAGAAAAAAAACAAAAAACTTCCAATTGTTTTTTTTTTTATGATATGATAAAAATTTTTTGTTTCTTTTTATAAAAATAAAAAAAAAAAATAGAAGAAAAAAAGAATTAATTACAATTTCAGGTTCACGATCAGTAAATAGAACATAAAATTTTGATGCCAATGAATCGAAATCACATGCATGGCCATCAAAAGTGGAACGTTTCAATAGTTTAGCGCATGATCTCAACATTTCGGCTCGAATTTTCAGTGATTTTCTGTTAATTATAAATGGAAAATAAAAAAAGTAAATACTAAGTAATTATATAATTTAATTAGAATTTGATAATCTTTTATCAATTTCTAAACAAAAAAATTTATCACAAAATAATAATATGTAGTCAATCAAAACAACATTTAATCGATCAATTAATCAATTAATCTTGTAATCGATCAAAATAGCAATCAATCGATCAGTTAATCAATTAATCTTGCAAACAGCCAAAACAGCAATTAATCGATCAATTAATTAATCAATTTTGTAATCAGTCAAAATAGCAACCAATCGATCAGTTAATTAATTAATCAATTAATCCTGTAAACAGCCAAAATAGCATTTAATCGATTAATTAATTAATAAACAGCCAAAATAGCAATTAATCGATTAATTAATTAATTAATTAATAGCAATTAATCGCAATTAATCGATTAATTAATTAATTAATTGATTAAATAAATTGTCTAAGCATATATTAGCCATTGTTAAAACTAATAAATATCTACCTGAAAATTCAATAAATGTGATAAAATTTTGATATAATAATTGCTATTATCTGTTTTTTTTTTTTTTTTTTTTTAAATTTATTTTGTGACAAACTTTAAAAAAAAAAAAAAAATTGAAACGAAATTATTATTATTGTCTTTTTTCATTTCTTTAGATCATTTTGTATTTTATTAAATGATATAAATTTTGTTTATGCATAATTTTCATTCAGTTGCAACTGAGATTATTATGATAATTTCAAATTTCAAATTTGATTTCTCTTATAAAAGATAAAATTGTTATATTTTCTTTTTTTTTTTTTTTTATGATATTCAATTACTGTATACCCATATTTGAATAAAGCTCTTCCTAAGAAATAATCAAAATGATCTCTTTTAATTCTAGGTTCTAATGTTGTCCATTTTCTGATGACAATGAGAGCAGAATTTTGAACCAATGTGCAAATGACGAATTCACTAGAAGTTTCCTCTGAAAACAATTAACCCCGAAATATTAACTTTCAAAAAGCTAAAGTATCAAAAAAAAAATTTAAATTTCAAAATATTTTTTAAAATTTAAATAACAATTATTGTATGATAGAAATAATTTTTCATAATTTGCTATACAAAAATTTTTTATGTAAACTCTAAATAAAATGAATTTATTAATTTTTCAAAAATAATTTAATTGAAAAAGATGCGAATGAGTGAAAACAAAAACAAAAAATTTTATTTCTTTTGTCTAATTTTCTAATTTAAAGCGTTTTTTTTTTGTCACTCAGCTAAATGAATTAATTTGTTAAGTGAGATAATTTGAATTCAATTAATAATCTAATTAATTTAAAATAGCAATTTTTCTTCATTTCAAATATTTTTTTAAAAAAAAAAAAAAATGTTTAAATGAAAAGCACAAGAAAAGCTACCAACCGAGAATTTCACGACATTGTTCCAAAGTTAGCCGATTAGCTAAATTGCTAAAATACATTAATGCTGCAAGATGTTGAGGTGATGAAGCTGGTACTGATGCCTAAAAAAAATTCATTTTAATTTAATTAGTTTTAAGTAATTAAATTTTAATTAGTCCCTTTTTTTTAAAAAAAAAAATTTACTAAAAATTCCTGCAAATATACCAAAATGCAAAATTATTTAATTTTTTTTTTCTAATTAAGCTCTTAATTAATTAACTGTTTATGCTAATTTAAACAAACAATTGCTTTTTTATTTTCTTCAATTTTTCATTTCAAATTTGATTTTTAATTTTTTTTTTTTTTATTCTACTAAAATTATTCAATTTTTTCTTTTTTATTGATTGATTGATATAAGTTTTAAAAATAATAAAATCTTTCGTTTTTTTTTTTCAGTGGAATAAAAAATTTAATTTTTTTTTGTGAAAAAAGAACAAAAAAAAAAAAAAAAGTAGCTGTAATAATATTTTAAGAAATTTAATACAAATATATTAAATTGATGAGTGATTTGTTTTTTTTTTTATGCAAATTTAAATTTAATTTTAATTCAATTTAAGAATTTAAATTAAATTTAAATGAATTAATTAATAATAAAAATTAATAAAAAATTATGAATAAGCGCAAACGCTAAGTTGTTGAGCCATTTGTTCAATTTCTTCAATTAGCCTTTCATTAATTTCACGCCTTACAGCAGGCGCTGGTTTCCTTCCTTTTCGCATTTTTAAAATCTTTAATAAATATTTAAATTTCAATAAGCATTTAAATTTAATTACAATAATATGATGCAATCCTAGTAATCATAGTAATAATAATAACAAAAAGAAAAAAAAAGTAGAAAAGAAATTTAATTTTTAACAAAAAAAGGATGAAAGAAATTAAAAAAAAATTTTAATAAAAATATAGGAAATGTTTATCAACAAAAAAAAAAGAAATTATCACATAAAAATTAATTGAATTTTTATAAATAAAAGAAAAAATTGAATTGAATAATTTTTAATTTAATTAAATAATGTAAATAAATAAATAAAAATAAACTATTTATCAAAGTGATTGTAGAATAAAAGTAATAATTGTCATCAAAAAATTATTATTTGGCGCGTGTGCTACATAATTGATATATAAATATTATATCAATTTTAGATAATAATAATTGCTAATATGATCTAACTTAAATATCATTTTATTCGAGAAAATTTTTTTTTTTTTTTGCCAAACTTTATGCCCAGAAAAATTTGATCAAAAAAGAATTTTTTCATCTCTTTTTTTTTCTCCTGAAATTTCGAGAAGATTTGATAAAGAGAAGAAAAAAGTTTTTTTATCTACTTTTAATTCAAAAAAAAAAAATTAGCGTATTAATAATTTCAAATATTCATTTAAAAGATGAAAAGGAAAAAAAATGATTCTGCTAAACAATAACAATAAACAAATTATAATAAGCATTAGTGAGATTTTATTATTATTATTATTATTACTAATTAAATATATAAAAAAACAAAAATAATAATTGTAAATTTTTAACAACAATTTTAGTTAAAAGAAAAAAAAAACGAAATTTTAACAAATATAATAGGAGCACTAATAGAATTTTAATTTTAATAAAAATATAAGAAAAGTTTATCAACAAAAAAAAAAAGAAAACTTTATAATATAAAAATTAAATATGAATCTGATAAGGTTTTTCTAAAAAAAAAAAGTGGTATACAGATATTGAAATAGTACTATGAAACGGAATTTTTAATGATCTGAGAAAAATTGAAATTTTTTTTTAAATTATTTTGTTGAAAATTAAAATTAGCATATGCAATTTGAATTTCATATGTAATTAATAATATTTATAATATTCAGTATATATATTGTATTTATTAAATATATAAATTCAAAATTTACCAATTTTGTTATTAATAATTCTATTATTATTATTAATTAGCGTTCATTAGAAAATTAATATTACTTTAAATTAATATTAAAATTAATATGATCATTTCATATTTTAAATCAATTCTGTAATTTATGATACTTTCAGATAGTAAATTTTTAGTAACAAAATGTTATTTCAAAATTTTCTGATAGATTATGCAAATTAATAGTTTATAGTAATATGAAGAAAAGTTATTTAATAAACAAATTATCATTTTCTACTTAATAAATTTTAATTATTGAAAAATTTTTTTTTTAATGCTAATGTGTTGTTAGCTTAATTGTTTTGTTATAATTCAAAAAGAATTTGTTGCATCTAAGAAACAAATTTTCCATCTGATTATCATTGCTTTGAATAATGATATGATAATAATGATAACATACTAAAATTGATGATAATACACTAAAATTAAATATCGTACTTTTTCAAAAATGATTATATACTAAAATTAATAATGTATATATTAAAATTAAAAATGATAATATAGTAAAATTAAATATAATACTTTTTCAAAACTGATTATATTCTAAAATTGATAATATATACACTAAAATTAAGAATGGTAATATACTAAAATCAGTATTTTTTCAAAGTTAAAAATCTATTTTAAAAATAAAAGAAGCATAAATTGAAGTTTGCAAGTAAATCTACTAAAACTTAAGTAAATATTATCAAATGATAGTGTAATTTAAGTTTTTTACTAAATAATCATTATAAAATCAAATAATCACTTTAAAAATTATTGTTTTCTGCAAGAGTTTATCAGATAACTTTATTTTACTAATTTATAATTCATAATTACTAAACGATTTTTATCATTTAGCATTTTCTATCATTAAGGAAAAAAAGGCATATGTATTGATTAATTAATTAATTAGGATTAATTAATAAAATTATTTTAAAAACATTTTTTTTTTTACTATTTTCTTTCTAAAATAACAATTATTTTAGCAAATTCTGAAGTTTCCAAGAAAAAAAAGCCAATCATCACTTTAAATTATTTAAATTACTCTTTTATTCCATCCATTTGATATTGTCCCACATTATCTTAAATATTATTATTATATAATAAATGATAAAATAAAAATTACAAATGAGATAAATGAATGATAAAATGATAGATAATATCATTTGATTGAGTATAATAATACTCTTTTGCTTGTTTTTATTTCTTTAAAATTAAAAAAAATCTAATAATTGATAAAGCTGAGATATATCTCAAATTTTGAGAGGAATGAAAATGATTGCAAAAAAGAAAATTAGTCAAATTTAGCTTATCAGTAATTAATCCGAGAATATATTCTTGAATAATTTCTTCATTTTATTAAATGAAGTCATTTCATGAGGTCATTTTTCAATCAACTTTCTTTTTGTTACCATAACCGTTGAACTTGACCTTTTGAAATATTGGAAAGGAATTTGTGAAAGCCAATAAATGATATTAGAAGCAGAGATGCACCAATTACTTTTCACTTTTTGGCATTGTTAGCCATTAAGTCATTCATCAATAATTTGTTCCTTTCTTTCTTTCATTTCAAATATTAGTTAATAGCTATTCCAATTTAAATTTCGATTCTCATTTTCACTTCGATTAATTTACTTAGACATTTGTGTAATGCATTTCTCTTCTTTAATTGTTTCTATTCTTTAAAATAATCTAATTTCAAAAGTATTTCTAATTCGAAATTATGCTATCAAATTTTTATTTGCAATGATTTGTCAGAATGCTTTTTCATTCAATTCATCTCACAATTTATCAAAATGACGGAAGGAAACTGATCGTACACTTAGCAAAATATAATTCCCAGATGACATTAACTCTTCATTATGTGTTAATTGGCTAAACAGTGTTATTTGTCTGTGTACTATTATTTCAATAAATCATCGTCCAAAAATACCCCTCGAGAATTTAGGTTAGTTTACATAGAAATATTTATTAGTGCTTCAAAAACTATTTTTTTCTTCGTTTTTCCTTACGTACGTCATTTACGTGGCATTTCACTACTTTAACTTTATATGTTTGTTTTTATAAATTGCAATTATTCGTTGTAAAAGAATTATTTACTCAACTGATTTTCTAAATCCATCGGGAATCCCTTTTTCTCTCGAAATTGTTCATTTTGATTCTTTTTTTGTAGTTAAATTGCGTTCAATTACAAAATAAAATTTATTCAATATTATTTCTTTGATATAAAATATAGAAAAAATTAAGCCACATTTTCAGGCACAATTTTTTACAACCAAATATTAGAGCGATAATGTAGCACAGAAGCTATAAGTAGAGAACAAAAACATGTACAAAATAGAATAATCTCAACTAAGTTTCATGAATGACAAGAAAAACAGGTAACATTAAAAAAAAAAAAAAAAAACTACACTAACATTCTGATGCATTTATCAATTATCAATTAATTTTATTCAACAACAAGTAAACCCTGTGCTTGATTTAGAAATTGCTCCAAACGGTCACGAAATTCACGCTTTTCACGTCGACCTAGATGAAACTCTAAATTGGCTGGTAATAAAGCTTGAAATGCTGATTGAAGGGTTGCCTGATATGGGCGATTTTCATCACGAGAAAGTAACTGCTTGACGTATTCCTCGAAAGCAATCTAAAATTTGGCTTAAATAAAATAATTTGATAAGAATCATTGAATACAAAGTATCATAAAATATAAAATATATTAAAAGGCAGAAAATATTGAAAGCATAGAGGTAGAGGTACTCAAAATCTCACTATGAAAAAACAACATAAATTAAAGTAAGGATGGAAGCGAACAATGAATGCAAAATACTGATATGATCACATTTTAAAAGTTGAAATAACGATTTTCCTTTTTTTTTTAGAAAGTCATAGAAGATTGGCAATGTCAACTGTTAAGCGTAATCGATTAAAATATCATCCCATTTTTTATCTTATATTTTTCACATCTAAAACAGTGCACTAATTTTCTCGATTTATCAATTTAGATTTCTTGTCAAGCATACAAAAAATGTTTTGAAAAAAAAAAAAAACAACAGTAATATATACCTGATTGCAACATATCAAAGCGAAGAGAGCCGTTGCAGAAGCATTTTGTAAATCTACTTGCCAGGAGCAACTCAGACACAACCCAAATGTTGGCTAGAAATTTAATTAATTTTGAATATTCATTTAACGGATGAGAAGATGAAAGCAATAGGCCACTCATTAGTATGATGAATCAAGAATCTAACAATGTCTGTTAAAAGAAAGCATTTTAATTTTTTTTTTTTTTAAACCACGGAATTCATTTCATGTTGTTCCTGAATACCTATGAGCCAAAAACTGGAAAAAATTGTGACTAAGCCTAATGTATGATAAAAACAAAATTATTTGGAAATTATTATTTGATGTAAAAATATCACAAAAGCAATAATAGATTGTTTATGAAAATTTTTTAAAAGCGTCATGAAACTTGCCTCAAGAAGAACAGCGAGATGTGATATAGCTGTCTCATTCTTTGGTGTAAGTCGAGTAAAATACGAAACCACTTCAGTTACTGTTTCAGCAGAAATTAACGAAATCTGAAATTCATATATTATGGAAATGTAATGGAACATATAAGTTAATTAAATCTAAAAAAAGAAAAGAAAAATCAGCTTAATGATTATCATCAGAACTAGTATAAAGTAATTAGCAGTAAATTACTAATGTGATATAAAACTTAAAGTTAATAATGTTACGAAATGAAGAATGAAAAATAAAAAAGGAGAAATTAGAATAGCTGAAAACCTTAATTTCATTATTTGTACTCAAAACAACAGATGGTTATGGTCATTTCGAATTTTTTATTTTGCTTGTACATAAAATCATAGATAAGACTTATACGAGCAGTAAAATATTCATGAGTTTTCCATCTTACAGAAGTACATTTTATAAAATTTAATTTAAATTAATGGCTCCTTTTCTGAAAAAAATTAATTTTTGTGCATATGAAAAGAAATATAAATGCCATCCGCTACCTCTTGGCCGAAATCTGATCTCAAGCCATGCCGAAGACATTCAATAATTGAAACAAATAGCGCTTCTGGTAAACTTTCAAGAGTTTGTGGTGCCATTTCAGTAAAATATAAAATGAAGCGATAAAATCTGAAATGAATATTAACAACCAAAACGTAAAAGTTTTATATTGAATAACAGTTAAATCATTATTTCTTACAGTCAATCAAATCTCTTATTTAGTAAATTTTCATGGTGAAAAAAAAATTACAAACTTGAACAAAACCTACTTTCGGCATAAGGAAGGTAATTTGAGCAGATCATCTTCCATAATAGGCAATAACATCTCTAAAGCAATTAACGCAACACGAGAGCCCATTGTTGCAAACTCTGTTGTATCTAAATCATCAAAACGATTATAAAAGATAATAAATGGAAATTATTTAGATATTTATCCTCGTATCATAAAATCCATCTACAGTCATGTATAAATCAAGTTAAGAAGCTGTTCCAATTCCAAATATAAACTGTTGCATTTCCAGTTAAAACTGAAGTTTTTAGTCAAATTCTATCTCAAACTTCATAGAAGTTAACAAAGAGAGAAATCAAAAAAGCTAACATTTTTTTTTCCGAAATTTAAATATAACAAAAAGAAAAGAAAGGAACCGGATGAAGATAAAGGAATGATCGATAAGTCATCCTTGCTCAAAACATTGGCGAGAATATCCAACAGTATGATTAAATCAGATGCTTTCTCTTCAACATCAACATCAATTACTTTATAACGCGTAAACTGTCCATCCCGATATACTCTAATAAGTTCTAGCAATGTCTATAAAAAAAAAGTAAATTTTGAACGCTTCAAAATTTAAAAGATTTTTGGAAAACTCATTAAGCAGCAATGATTTTTAATTATAGATACAATCCAGAACTTAAACAAACAAAGAACACTATGCAACAAATCCACTCAGACATTAATTTACGAAATTACCTATCAGTTAATAGTACAGAATCTCTTTTACAAATTCAATATAGCTTCTGTCAGTTTTCATTATCATCAGAAAATTTAATTTACTGATTATAGAGATGCAGTCATAATATATGAAAATTAATAGCTACCTCACAGAGGAAAACCATATCGCTATGATTTTCACTATATACACCCATACGTTTTGTGACATTGTTGAATAAATCCAAAACTGCATTAGTAAGAAGTTGAGATTCTTTGTACGATAGCAGTAAACTAATTGAAGATGTCAAAATTGGTGATAAGTATTCTGAAAAAAAACATTTCAAAATTGTTACAATCAAATTTGTTATGCTAAATCTTTTTACTGATTTAACATATATTATATATTATATATATATATATATATATATATATATGCTTGAATTGAAATTTAAATATACCAAACAGAAAATGAGTGTTATGATTTTGAGCAGCTTCAGCTAAACCACCGAAACAATCCAATAAATCAACGAGATCTGTTTCTAAGCTTGTTCGTTCCTTAGACAGTAACATAAATCTTTCGCGAAGTGGTTGCAATACCTGTAGTATAATCGTGATAAAAGAACTGAAACAATCATTTCTATAACTTTTTGATCTGACAGAAAATATAGCAAAAGAGATTCATTTATTAAACTAACCATTTCAGATAACATTTTCTTTACATTTTCATCATTAGCCATGCTACCAATTTGCACTAATACTTTAATAAATGAATGACGAGCTGGTAGTCGTTCAATTTGTATCGTTGAAAGACATGGAAAAAGAAAAGGACTTTTTGCTGCTTCATTACATCCAGCACATACCAAACCAACAAATACTTCCACTGCATCCAGACAGAGTCTGTAATTGAACAAATCGTAAAAAAAAAAAAAAAAAAAAAATAAGAATAGCAAAAGCAGCAAAAATTTGATAATAGACCAATTATACATAAAATAAAAAAATATTTCCATTCATTCGTAAATTATTTATACGATTGATATGGAAATTGAATAACAACTAGATTCAAGTATTTTTTTAAATTTTTTCTCAAGTTCATATAAAATATAGAATATGTTGACACTAATTATTTTTATTTCCAATTTGTAATAGATACTATAATTAATTAGTCGTATTAAAAGAAAAAAATAATAATACATGTATAAAAACAAACTTGTGCTCGCCTGACAAATTGTTTAATATACCAAAAGATTTTTGTAAAGCAAAATCGACCATTGCTTGCAAATTTTTTTTTATTATACTTGCTAATTGCTCACTATCCTCAGGATTCATAACATGAAAACCCAATGAGCATATCAAACGTCTCATACACCAAAGTGATGAACGAGCTAGTTCTGGACTTATTGCTTCAGCACCACGATCCATCAATAATTTATGTTCGATGGAACACCAAGCCAAAACTACACCTATTATTCTAGAAATAATTACAATTTTAGCACTATTCGTATAATAGAAATCGAATTTATTAATTTCAAACAAAATACTGTTATCATTAAAGGCGATTTAATAATATCTTTAAAGATAAATAATATTTAAAAATTTTTTAAAGCTTGTTTAAATAAAATTTTTATCGTGCCAATACATGCATCTTTTCATATTGAGACATTTTCTAACTTAATACATACTTTGTTAGAGGATCTACTCCTGCACGATCAGTAATTGTATTTGGTGAATCAATGCAAGCTTTGATATATGGCACAGAATAGATCTCTACAACTTCACCATATGATTTATTTTCAAAATGTTCCAGGACATCACTTTGCAAATGTGAACTACCATCATCATCACTCACTGTTAATATAAAGCCTGGAAAATTTTACAAAGATATTTTTTCAAAATGATTAATTAGTGATGTAGTTTGAATTGGTTTTAGATTAAGTAAAAGAAAAGTGTAACGATTGATTTGTGAAATCTTCATAATATCAATGATTTTGTTTCCATAAGCAATAAAAAAATTTCAGTTATAAATCTCACCAGTTAGAAGCAAAGACCAATGCATATCATCTCGCCATGTATTTAATGTTTCATCGTTTACTCCTACTTCTATGAATGACAGAAATAGCTTTAACTTGTCAAAAAGTAGCCTGCAAAAATGACAATTTACTACAGCGAAAGAAAAAAGCAATATGTCAATATAATATAAATTTCATCTTGAAGAAAAATAGATTGTTTTTGACGTCTCTTATACTTCATGAAAATGATTCTAAAATATCAGATCTAATTAATAACTTAAAAAAAAAAAAGAGACAATAATAGTTGTAGAAGCCTAATGAATGGTTTTAAAAAAGAAAACAAGTAAACTTACGTAAACATCCGAGGTAACAACTGAGGGGAATAAAACGCAGAAAAGCGCCCTATAGAGACCAATAATTCTTTAAATATTTCACGGTCATCATCAACTTCGTCATCGCATTCTTGAATTGGAACCTGGAAAGCAATTGAAATAAAATATATACGATCTGAGCAAACTAATAGTGGCTTTATTTTTTGTAACCGTCGTTCTTCACTTATTAATGTGAATATATATGTTTTAAAAAAGTAATAAAAAATAAAAAACATGTTGAAACGTGAAATAATTTGCAGTTTTGAACTAATATATAACTCAACATCAAATGCCCTTGGTACTGAGCAACTAATAAGCAAGTCCAACATTATCTACAGTGATCAGTTCAAGTAAACATGTAAAGTGGAAAATCTAAAACAATTCCAGATCAAAAAAAAAAGTATGCAACTAATAGCTAATACCTTTACGCGGCAACCATAGGGTTCCGATAAAACTGTTCTCATAAACGCCGAAATGATAGTTAGGGTTGATTCATCGAAATTAACAGGATAACGGGAAGCATTTCGGATAATATCGCTATTTCGAAGCATCACCCACCAACCATCGTACAAGCTTTGCAAACTCTCAAGATAGAGATGATCATCTTCTTTCTTGAAAAATAATTATTAGTCAGTTGATTAGAATATTAACAAATTGTTCATCTATATCGACTGTAACAATTAATTGTGACTAAAATAATGAGCTCTGGGTAAAAACGAAATTATCTAGGCAGATAGAAATTTAATAATGATTGTGAAGAATTAAGATGCAGAAGGAATTTAAAAATCCCAAGACTTTATCCAAAACGATTTTCATTTCTATCATCTCTATCTATTAAATCTCAGATATAACATAAAAATTAATGATTTTTTTAAAAATTTTTGTAAGCAAATAGTCATATACGTCTTACCAAAGCTTTCTGCATAGCAATCGAAGTTAAATGTTCAGTACATTGTACAATAATGTTCACAAATGTTACAAATGACATTTCGGCTCGCGGAAACGAAAGAATTCGATGATATGTCAATAATTTATATACGATTAAGCAAAGGCCAAGTATTTCTCCTTCTAATGGACCGCTGAAAATTAAAAGCCTATTAAAATCGAATTTAATTTACAAAAACCATTTATATATATGAAGGGAAGATGATGGCAGCGATGGCCTTTAAGAAGTCACATAGAGTCTTTCTTTTGTCATCAGCAGAAAAATATGTGCAGTAGATAAAAGAATCAATTTCAATTTTAATGCAGTTGATTAGTGAATTAGATTTACACTTTGCATACTTTCTACAACGTTTAAAATGATATTTTTTTCAATGAAAAGTGATAAATCATTATATTTTACTCATTTCATGTTAACTCATAAATATTTAGAAACTTCATTAATCGTTAAAAATGTTATGCTCAAGAAAAAAAGCTCAACAAGTTTAACTTCGAGAAAAAAAAAACCTTCCAAAAATGTCTACAAATCCAGCGATAAAATTTGATACAAATCGATCATGAGCATTAATAAAGCTTGAAGTACTGGTTGTAGATAATTTCTGGCTAATAACTGGTTCACTATCAGTCAGAACAGGTCCTATCAATGAAGATAACTGAATAAGGCAATTCAATGAGTGCATACAAAGTATTTCATTGTGACGAACTCGTTTGTGTAACTGAAAAATTATCCATGCTCAATTATATACTTACTTTTATTGGTGTGTTTTTGAAGTAATGAAGTAACAATATGGTACTTTCACTATCTTTGAGATTCTAAGATAACAATATGCCGTACTGTCATAAGTGTATTTTGACGAATAATATTCAGTAAGTTTTTTTTTTTTTTTTTTAAACTCAATAAATGCACCGTCTACAAGAAGACATACGAAATCACACGCAAACCTCAAAGAAGAGGCGTAAAAATTCGTCTGACTGAAAGATTGGTTTCCATGATTCAGGAGGACGCAATGTTGCAGCAGGTGCTGCTTCATTTGCAAAAGTGATTCGAACCGGAAAACGACGAATCTCGAAATTCCAGGAAAGAACTAAATCGGCTACTCGAAGAAAATTTTCACATATACTCATCTGAATAGAAGAATAAATAAGACATAACTGTAAAAATTTCTTTCATTTCAAGAAACTAGAATCTTATATTCAGCTATTGAGAGTTGAAGTCATTGTACCAGGCAGAATGATCGAAATTAAAATCTTTCAGTTCGCTGATTTATTCACGTCATTCACGCAAAAAGAAACAAAGAGGACAAAGACTTTTTCAAAGACAAAAAAATCTATTAATAAAAAGTGATGGAAAATAAAGCTTTCAAAAAATGATGAAAATGCTTAGTTTACGAAATCTATTCCTGCTGGCTGTCATACCTCCTAAAGGAAAAGCTTCTAATCTATTCCAGGTAGGATTTGTTGCTTCCTTTCCTGAAATTGATCACCTATTCGTAATCAATTTTTCAGTACAGTTTCTATTGCATTTAGGGATGAAGAGCAGAAATAACCACAATTATTCCTCTTAGTTGCCACACTCCCTAAAGGAAGATTGTTAAAGAAAAGTAAGATACAAACGTAATATGGTAAAGAGAGATCAACAGTGCAGAGAATTTCGGAGAAAGTACGTATACACTTTTCGAACAACCGCTGCAAGCCTCCGCTCTAAAATGTTTAATGTTTATGATTTATTAATTTAGGAATTAATAACAAAAACTAACTGATTAAATTAGCGATATTGTTTTAACAATCACTTGTGAAAATTCGAATAGTTTATACAGGTTTTATCTCTTTCATTCTAATAATTCTGCAACAACTAGCAACTATAAATTGTTAATTGTACTCCTTTTATTTTTTTTCCTATTTTTTTTTTTTATCTACTTCATTATTTCATATTTTTTGTCCTATTTTAGGCAATGCTAATGCACGATTAATTATTATCAGCCTTTTTGTGCACCTCATCATAGTAAAACTAACAATTTAGAGTGGATATAAAAAATTCTCTTCCTTAGAATTTGCATCAAAAGTTACAGAAAAGATATTACTGATAGCCATTACAAGGCCGAAAATTTTTTAAAATTTAGCCAAAGTTCGAAATTACACTTCAAAGAATCTTTATAAGTGAATCAAAAGAAAACCTCGAATGAATGCCTAGCCCTGACATGAAAATCAAAGCTGATACCAAGATTAGACGACCTCCACGATGTTGCAAATTCATGGGCAATTGCTTCAATAAATTCACATGCAATCGCTTGCTAGAAAAGTGGAAATTAATGAAATGTCAAATAAGTCAAACTTCTTGCCATCTTAAATTGAATTTCAATTGACTTTGCAAAAGAAACCAACAAAGCTAATATTTTCCTTAAATATGGGTAATATATTAATTCCTGTTTGCAAAATTCTTTTCCTGCCTCTCCTATAGATAAATGATGGGTGTAAATTCGTGAATAAGCATATCTAATAATGTAAACATCGTAATCGCAAACAATGAATTCCACTTTAACAAAAAGAAGAAACATATTTACAAGTTGCGGATCCTCATTAGTCAACAGGAAATGAACAGTTTGGTCCAACATATCTGCATCGCAAGCTTTACCATCAAAAATAGATCGTTTTAATAACTTTGCACATGCTCTTAGCATTTCGGTTCGAATTAATTTCGAGGCCCTATAAACAGTGAAATTTCATCACGTATTCAAGTAAAATAAATATATCATACGTTTATGTATGTTGATTGGATATTTAAATAATAATTTGAATTGTTGAGTTAGAAACTTAGTATGATAATTTTCGAAAAAATTTTACCTAAATTTATGGACGGCATTTTCTAGAAGATATTTGAAGCATTGCTGAAAAACCTGTGATTCGAATATGGACCACTGTTTGAAAAGATTCATAATCATAAGTTGAACCATCTCAAAGGTAACAAATTCACTGGATGTTGCTTCTGAAAATAATGATAATTCATTTATATGAGAAAAAAAAAAGAGACTGCTTTATATTCAAAAAAATATCATACGCTATAAAAAGATAAGTATGTTCTTGAAATAAAAGTCCAGGCAAATATGATTTCAAAAATAGCAATTATGTTATGACTTGCGATTTAATAGTCAGAAGCCAAAGATGAAATAAGAAAAAACTTAAAAATCCAGAGTTAGCTGATATTAGAAAATATTACCAATAACTAGACGGCAATATTCTGGAGAAAATTTTCCATTACGAATATTAATGAAGAATTCTTCAGCAGCTTTTCGAGCATCATACGCACTATTCGGTGACTAAAATTTTCTAAGCTTCAAACATTTTTTTAAAATATCGCTATTTTTATTAAATCAAAAAGATGATAAAATTTGCTCATTTAGATTTCAAGGAAATTTAAATAAATCTATAACATTGAAAATTTATGAATTAAGACTATTACAATAATAATAATTAAAATACGATTATGAAATTCTAACTTATGATTCATGATCTATGACCCAATGACCGCACATATAATTCAAATTTAGCAAAAGGCCATTTAGGGACTACCTAAAACTAATCATGTAACGTTATTCAACTGATCAACGTGATAAAATATCTCTTTATGAACCGATTGAAAGAATGGACAATTTTCCTTCAAGTTCAGATTAACTCTAAATTGAGAAACAAACCATAAGTATATTTGCCGCTTCTTCCATTTGTATCACATGGTTTGGGTCGAAACCAGGCTGATTACCAGCCGTTTCTTCCATGTCCAATGTTTGTTAATGACAGTAAAAACCCATTAACGATAAAATTAAAGAAAAATTAAACAGCAGTGTTGCTTTAAATTTGTTCCTAATGTTCCTTAAAAAAAGAAAGTAAAGAGCAATTTACTTTAAGTTTCTCTTTGTATTCTAAGTAAAGAGCAATTTAACAAGTGTCCTCAGTGCGTATTTTTAAATTATTCCAGATCTGGAACAGGTATCCTCAATGATTACCTTTAAGTTAGACCTATTATATTTCCAAAGCATATATGTTTCACAGCATGGAACATAGACATAATCTTATGAATTTTACTATATTTCATGAAGCTTATAGTTTTTCTAGTTTTAGAGATACTAATACGATTTCCCAATGACAAGTATAGTAGGAGTTGTCAAATCAATATTGACTGTCAAATCAAATGTCAAATCAACACTCAATTTTCCATGCAAAAATCACATTTTTAACCGCATTCTTTACCATCTTATTCACTGTATTTATCCATCCAGACCCTTTTCAACAATATCAGAATCAGAATCTTTCAGAAACTACCATGGTGTATTTAGCACGAGAAATAACGGCAGCAATTACAAAATCCATGTACTAGCTGGTTAAACCACAGCAAAAGTACCGATAATACATTAAAATAAAATTTTATAGAACAATATCCTATTCAAACACGCACATCCATTAGCATTCTTAATTAACATTATCGAGCTTAGAAATAAATTCTAGGACATATAAATTAACTTCAAACGCATGCAGCTCCAGATATAATTTCAATCAGTTCTCGTGTAATAACCGACTGTCTTGTTCGATTGAACGACATCGTCAGTTTATCAATCATTTCACCTATAATTGCAACTTTATCATATTCCTCGAAATATAAAGTTTAGATATACAAGATATGCAACCTATACAACAACAAAGTTTAAAATAGGACGACAATATTAGACTGGATTAAACAAAACCGTTTCATCGTTTCAGCAATTCTGAATTTTCTACAGCACTAGTGTAGAATTTCGCCCTATTGATTAACTATATACCTTTTCTTTCAATGATACAAAATGATCATGTAAGTTTTATACTAATTTTTTTCAAACATTTTTTAGAGAGACTTTTAGGAATTTTTTTCAAACATTTTTTTAGGATAATTAGAAGTCCACAATTTATTCTAACATACCAGCATTCTTGCTTGCTGAATCCATGGCAGTCATTCGGGAACTCTGTTCAGAAGCAGCAGATTCTTTCAGGGCATAATATAGCAGTTGAGCTAACGAATAATTAGCATAATCGTTTAGCACATTGTCGTCGATTGAGTCATACATGGACATTGTTGGTTGCTTCTGCATAATATATCTTTCATAGAGGAAAAAAAAAAAAAAAAAAAAACCTCTTACACCACAATGAACTCTCTTTACATGTGAATATTTACAGAATCCTTATACATTCACTAACTGTAGGAGAACATCATAAATCATTCTATGTTATATAATGAAAATATTTCCCAGCATGTTACTCACATCCAGAAATTATCTACCATAGTTAAAAATTAAAAGTTATATCAGGGCTCATAATCGAATTCAGTCGCAGAAAAAGAAAACACGGAAAAAATTCAAAAACAAACCACAATAGCATCCAAAGTAAACATTGGTATTATAGATGTTTTATATGAAACAACAGATCTGAACTTATTGTACAATATAAATCCCTGCAACCATGAAAATTTATTAGAAAAATATTGCTACAATGTTGGTTTTGTATGATGATAATTTTGCAATGAATAAAAGTGGAAGATGATGCAAAGGTATCTTGGAAGAAAGCTTTCTCATTTCTGGAGAAATCTGCAATTTTCCTGTAGCATACCATATCTAAAGAAACTAACAAAAATTTGAATTCTAAATCGGCCGATGCATCATTGCAATTGATTAATAATTGGTTTACGCAACATTGAAGATATTATGGAGACAGCTGAGACTCGGTAGAGGGCAGTAATTGATTCAGCACGAAAAAGTTGGAATATTCGAATTACCTTATCAAATTTGTAATTCGATGACAGGATTTTGGCAGCGATAACTGAAGCATCCTCAAAAGTTGGAGGCAGTCGGCCAATTTCATTGCATGAGAACAGAACCTGATTTGCGTGAAGAATTTGCATAGATGCTTTAGCTTTGTCACCAATAAGTACCAATTTGTATTCTGCTTCTGATGCTTTTTCTGTCAGTAGTCGTTTAGCTTCCTGTAAAATAAGCAAAATATCATTGCATCAGGGATTTTTTTCTAGACGAAATTTCATTAAAGTCTTAAAAGGCAAGCATAAATAAGGCATATGACTGATATTTCTCCATAATTGAAAGCTACTGTGAGAAATCCTGAAGTGTTTTTTTTTTTTTTTTTGTGTGTGTGTGTGAAATCTTGAACTTTCAGAATTCTGGAGTTAAAACAGGTAAATCAAAGATAACCAAGTTTATTTACCAAGCTAAAGATATATTCAAATAAAACATAATCTTCAATAGTATTACATTTAAATATCTCCAATTATGAATTAGAATAAAAGCGTAACCTTTGCAACAGCTGTGTGTACAGAGCCGCAAAGTCCTCGATCTGAAGTAATCAACACCAATAAACGTTTTTCTTTTTCTCCCGAAGTTATAGTACCTTCTTGAAGTTTATCCTTTGATTCTGCTGCACCAATATTATTGTAGAATTGTAAGGCACCAACACCGTATACTCGAGCACCCTGGAAAATACACGAAAATGTGTTATTTATCAGTGTTATCCATGAAACAATGAGAAAACATCGGCATGCACAGAAATCCTATAACCATAGCGCATTTTCAGTGGCCCAAGAAAAATAAAAATTACTCTTAGCTCACGTTCTGCCTTGTTATACTTTGCAGCAGATACCATCTTCATACTCTTCGTGATTTTTTGGATATTTCGGACAGATTTCAATCGAATTGAAATATCTTTTAGAGTTGCAAAACCACGGCGTTGTTCGATGGCAGTAATTCCCCAACAAATTGCTGATAATTTCGAACCAAACATTTTACCTAAAAAAATTTAGTAATGGAAACCAAAAATTATCAGTTATTCATTAACGGTACAAAGCTAAAATGTTGCTAACTACCAAAAAGTACTATTAATTAATGTAGAGGTATAACAATTAGCATCATTGTACACAAGGAATGATACCTTTAATAGCATATAAACAATAAAAATTATCAGCAACATCATGATTACTATTATCATTATTTATTATTATTGTTACTGCATTATTATTACTATTATTGTTATTATTACTATTATAACAAATTAACCTCAGTAATAGTAATGAACAAGTAGACTTCTTGTTTTTCATTAATTTTTGAATAAAACTTTGCAAAACCCGAAAAAATTCAATGATTGCCACCAAATACAAAATAGACAACAACAAACAAAACAATCTCTACCTGTAATCAATAGTCTCTGTGGACATTTTCATACCATGTCATATGTACATTTCACTAATTTCAACAATCCCTTCTACTTCTTAAATTTAAGCATTATTATGCAACCACCACTCTCGAACCCGTCATTCCCAACTTTATCAATCTCTAATCCTCCTAAAAACACATCCTGCCTCACCACGCCGTCTGATGACACTAACCACAAAAAAAGAAAAATAAAATAAAATAAACCACTACTGCTAATTTATGTCACGTTGATGCTGGTCTATACAACTCTCTCAAATCTCAAAATTTGTATTTTTTTAACGATGAAAAAAAAAAGAGTTGCAACATTACAAAAACTAATTCATCATTTTTAAGAAGTAAAAAAAAAAAGCAAAAAACAAAAGAAAAAAAAAATCGATTATTCTTTTTAGTTTTTAGAAAAAATTTTCTTTTCTTCATTCAGTCAATTCATGGGAACAGATGAAATATTTTAAATAATTAAAATTATAAAATTTTCCTAAAAAAATCAACTGTAAACAAATTTAAAGCAGTTAAGCACAAAAGAATTTGAAATAATTAAATACGGAAGAATTTAGAATAATTAAAATATCAGAGAATATCAAACAATCAAATATAAATGATTTTTGTAATATATGAAATTGATAAGAGCAATTACAATTACAATAAAAGCAATTACAAATTACGATATTTGATTTGCAATTCTTAGAATTGTTTGAAAAGATAAAAAGGTAAAAGAAAAAAGGAGAATTAATTATGTAAATGTTAATCATAAATTAAATATCATACCAAATTTATATTGTAAACAACAGATAATGTGATGCGATATAAACTTTAAATAAATTTAACAATGTTTGTTAATTTTTTTTTTAATTATGAAGTAAAAAGTGCCATTTTTTTATTATGAAATGAATAAATATTTTTTTTTTTTTTTTTTTGTTTACTAATAATTTCATAAATAAACTATTATATATTAGCATAAAAAATTATGTGAAATACTAAAGTATCATTTTAAGTATTATTATTTCTTTTTATTTCGATAAGTATTATTTTATATTTCATATTAAGCAATATTTGTACAAATAGATCATTCATATAATACAATGTTTCCTCTTTTTTTTTATTTATTGTTAAATTAATCTTTTCATAGCATTGATAAATCTTTCATATTAAATGATTAAAACAAAAAAAGAAAAAATTATAAAGAAATAATTGTCAGTGATTTTAATTATATGATTATAAAATGATTATAAAATGCTCAATAACTATAAAATAGTAATTTAGCATTATATTACAATTATAATTATACAATTTATAATTTATATGATGACTATAACTATAGTTTGAGAATTTCAACGAGAAATGATGCATTAGTTTTTTTCTGTAAGATCTGAGTGGATCATTTTAATTTATCGTATTTTTACAGAATAGTTAATCAATCGTTATCTTTAGAAATATTATTTCATTTTATTTTTTTATAAACTAACATATTAAAAGCTTAAATTTAATTTGCAGAGCAGATTTTTGATTTTGTTTTTGGCTGGAAAACTTTCAAATTTAAATAAATCTAATTTAGATGGATTTAAATATTACAAACAATCCACTAACCGAGTTTAATGAATTATTTGTATGGCTTATTTTAATATTAATGACATTCGTGTAATTTTAAATTTCTCTTCTTTAAATGTTTCCATTCTTTAAAATAATCTAATTTCAAAAGTATTTCTAATTCAAAATTATGCTATCAAATTTTTATTTGCAATGATTTGTCAGAATGCTTTTTCATTCAATTCATCTCACAATTTATCAAAATGACGGAAGGAAACTGATCGTACACTTAGCAAAATATAATTCCCAGGTGACATTAACTCTTCATTATGTGTTAATTGGCTAAACAATGTTATTTGCCTGTGTACTATTATTTCAATAAATCATCGTCCAGAAATACCCCTCGAGAATTTAGGTTAGTTTACATAGAAATATTTATTAGTGCTTCAAAAGCTGATTTATTAAAGGAGTACCAAAAACTATTTTTGTTAATTAATGCAGCAAAGTTCTTCGTTTTTCCTTACGTACGTCATTTACGTGGCATTTCACTACTTTAATTTTATATGTTTGTTTTTATAAATTGCAATTATCTAAGCAACGTCAACTTGTTTGCTCAACTGATCGTCTAAACCAACTGGGAATCTTTTTTTGCTCGTTTAAAATTGCTCATTTTCATTTTTTTTTTTCAATTGTTATTTGTAAAATGCTCAATTTTTATTGTTAACTTCCATTCATCTAACATCATTCATTAAATATAATTTCAAAAAAAGAGAAGAAAAACAGGAAAAATAAATAAATAATCATATAAACATTTTTTCACTCAGAATGAATGACCGAAATTCTGAAAAAAAATAGGAAATAATAGAATATAATATTAGAATAACAAAAAATTAAAATTGTCAATTAATTAAAAGCTTTTCATTTCATTTTCTTTCATTCTTATCTCATTCAAATCGTTTATATTTCTTGTAGATATATGATATCTATCTATCTATCTATCTATCTATCTATCTATCTATCTATCTATCTATCTATCTATCTATCTATCTATCTATCTATCTATCTATCTATCTATCTATCTATCTAATCTATTCACCTACCACCACTGATCATTATTCATTTGGAATCAAATTTCTCAAATTGCTTGAATGTTTTTTTTTTTTTTTTCAAAACAAATTGATTCAATTTCATCTTCCATATTTGATTGGCAGTAAGGGCATTTTATTTCATTCCTCATTTTCTATTTCTTCTCTTATCATACAATTCATCGTAAAATGTTAGTTATACAATTTGTTAAAAAAAAAAGAAAAGAAACTTGAAATAAATTTAACAATTGATCTGTCTTTTATTGTTTCTCTTAATTTTGAGACACAAATAAAACTTTAAAAAAATTAAAGAAATAGAAATATGTAAATTAGAGAAAAAAAATGTGAGGGAAAAAAGCAAAGAATACGCGAGAGTAAAGAAAGAAAATGTGAATGAAGGAAGCTAAAATATTAAAATAATTTAAGAAAACAAAAATTTATATAAAAATATGAAAAAATTTTCTCATTCTCTCTCTCCCTCTCTCTCTCTCTCTCTTTCTCCCCTGTTTTCCTCCTTCTATTTTTTTCACATTTTATTAAAATCAGCTTTCTTCCATCAACTTTGATTATTGTATTTTCCAGATAAATTTTTTTTTCGGGAAAAAAATTATGTAACTACCATTTTTTTTTTTTAAATTTTAATTTTATTTCAAATTTTTGTTTTTTTTATGAAGTATTATTATTTTTTTTTAGATGCTTCGATGAATCAATTATGATTTGATTAATTGAATATTTTCAGATCAAACATGATGAATTGCTTAACTCAAAATCCTCAATTGAACTGATCCATCAAGAATAATGCTTGATTTATTGCATCATATGCATTAATAATGAGATTTAAACTGTTTTTAACTTATGTAAAGCAAATCTGTCATTTCACCTTATTAAATTGTAATGATAGTATGATTAGTAATTAATACTAATAATGTTGTATTTGAATTAATTTTTATTTATTTATTTTTTTCATTATAAATGATCATAATAATATTTTAATTGTTGTGAATTTTTTTTTTGCTAATAATTATTAGATAAAAACAATTAAGCGTCGCAGTGATAAAAATGATATTTTTAAACTTATCACTACTGTATATTATCATCATTGTATATTTTTGCCTTTTGCTTCCTTTGTTTTTGACTTAATTAACTAAAATTTGTATTATTTTCTTCTCTTTTCTTTTTCTTCTTTTTTTTTTGTAACATTGATAATTTGCAAAAAAAAAAAATAATTTTTTTTTTTATTTGTGATAAATTGTATCGTTGTGCTAAACAAAAATACTGATAATAATAATAAAAACAATAATAATAGTAATAACAATGATAATAACAATAATAATAATAATGATAATAATAATAGTAGTAATAATGATAATGATAATAAACGTTTATTATATTTTACATCACTAAAAGTATAGAGAAAAAGAAGAAATGAATGGAATAGCTTATTTCATCAAATTTCAAATCTTCAAAAATGTAATTTCAACCCTTTCCCTTCATATCAAATAAAGCTCAAATATATATATATATAAATATTTGGATGGCATTCATTTGTTGAGGTTAAATGATTCATGCAAATTCTTCTTATCTTTTTTCTTTTTCCCTTCTTTTTTCTCCCTCTCTCCCTCTCTCTCTCTTTGTCTCTTTTTCTACTTTCCTTTTCTCTTTCTTTTTTTTAAATTTTCTCAACTCTTTTTTACTCTTGTTCTTCCTTTCTCTCCCTTTCTCTCTCTCTCGCAATATTTTCACTTTTATTTTGTCATATTTAAAAAAAAAAAAAAAAAATTAAAATAAAAAAGATTTAAACAACAAAAAGGATGTCAAATGATGATGACAATGATATTATAATATTGTTTTTATTTTTTTTTTTCTATTTTTTGTTTATGTTTATAATATTATTATCATTATTATATGTTTCTTTTTTTTTTTTGAAATAAAATAAAAATGAAAATTAAAATGTTAAACAATGATAAAAAACAAAACAAACAAACAAAAAGAAAAATTAAAAATTAATTCTTTTATATATTTATTATCCTTTTAAGAATGTATTAAATATAATTCACTAATGAAATATTTTCATTTTAACCATCTTTTTTTGTCTTTTTTTTTCGAACATACATTCATAGACAATTAATCAATTTACAAAACTCATTACGAATTCAATTCATTCTAATTAACAATCATACAATGATTGAATTAAATGACACTAAAATTTTACCATAAAATTTTGACACTGCTATTAGCAAATCCAAATAAATAAAAAAGAAAGAAATGAAATTTAAATTAACATTTCAATTCATTCTTATCGTTTTTCTTTTCTTCCTTTTCTTTCTTTTCTTTTTTTCTCTTTTTTTTTTTTTGTTTGTTTGTTTGTTTGTTTATTTTCGCTATTCACTAAATAATTTCTATTTATGAAAAATAAAAAAACAAAAACAAAAAGCCTTAATCATATTTATTATTCCTTCCACATTTTTATCATAGTTTTTTTCTCGTCTCGTTTATTCTTGCCTTCATTTTCATTAAAATTGATAAATTTTACTAAAAGAGGAGCAAAAAAAAAAAAAAAAAAAACTGAAAAGAAAAATTGTAAAGAAAAAAAAAAGTGACATAAAGGAATAAAACAAAAAAAAAAAAAACAATTACAAATTTCGTTTTTTTTTTTTTCTTTTTAATTTGCATATATTTTGGAAATAAATTAAATGAAATAAGAGAATATCGAGAAGGATTAGATTGATATTAATTAATTAATCATTTAAAAGAGCTGTCAAATTCTACAAATACTAATTCTTATTGTTATCGTTAAATTAAACAGACACACACACACACACACACACACACACACACACACACATACACATACACACACAGACACAGACACATGCATATGTTCAAATGCATTTTTATATAATTTTATTTTTGATGGATGAAATTGAAATGAAATGAAATTAATTCATGATTAAATTAATGTTAATTCAATGAATTTATTATGGCTTTGTGCTTTCTTAAGCTATGTAAATGATCAATTGTCTCTCTCTCTCTCTCTTTCTCTCTTTCTCTTTCCCTTTCTTTTCCTTCTTTTTTTGTTATTTTTATTTTTCAATTCTTAGCTTGCATCCCGCATTCACCAATTATCGACAGGTTCATTCATTAATTAAGTCAATCAAAAATGATTTGAATGAAAGAGAGAGAGAGGGAAAGAGAAAGGGAGAGAGAGAGAGAGAAAGAATATTATTTGCATATCATTAAATGATCTGTCATAAATCTTAGTCTAAAGAAAGATTAATCCCTTCTGTTATTTGAGCATTAATCGATGGAATAATTTTTGTATGATTAAATTTTAATCGTTTTTAATCAATCACAAAAACACTTATATTCATTCTCTTCCCTCTCTCTCTTTCTCTCTCTCTCTCTCTTTCTCTATCTCTTTCTTTCGTGCTTTTTTTTTATCTATTTTTAAATTAATTATAATGTTTAAAATCTCGAAATTTTTTTTGAAAGAAAAAAAAGTTTTAAATTTTTGAAAAAATTTATTATTGTTATTAGTATTAATTATTGTAATCATTATTATTGTCATTTTTTCATTATTTTTTTATTTCCTTTCCTTCTTGCATAATATTTTATTTTATCAATGATAATTTTATCAAATGATATCTTATCAGTGATAAGATATAAGAACAAAAAAAAAAAAAAACTGAAACTTTATCTCTCATTCTTATTATCTTTAATAAATAATCAATTTTTTTTTCATTTCCTTTTCCTACTGTATGAATAGAACATATAATGGAATTTTCCTCACTTTTTTTTTTTTTGCTTTATTTTCAAATTTAAATTAAAACCTGTCATGCCTCTCTTTTCCTCTCTCCCTCTCTCTCTCTCTTCATAAATTATGTATTATATCGTTCAAAAAAAAAATATATATATATAAAAGAAAATTAAAAAAAAAAGACAAGAAAAAAGGAAATTAATTCTTATTATATCTCTATTTGTTTGCTATTTTAGAATAATTTATCAAAATTTACATTATGTATTATAAAAATTTTAAATTAAAATGAAAAAAAAAAAACTTTTTTTATTATTTTATTTCTTTAATTTTAGATTTAAATGAACAAAAAAAAAAAAAAAAAAAAGAATGGAAATTCTGATAAAATACTGTTTTTTTTTTCTTTTGCTTAACTTTTTTAAATAAAAAAGAAAACAATCTATTTGTCATAAATAAATATTTGTATGCATGAATTAGCATTTTAACCTCTTTCTCTTCCATTTTCCTTCTCCCTTACTTTCATTTTTATTCTCTTCCTCTTCTATTTTCCCTCTCCCTCACTTTCATTTTTATTCTCTGCCTCTTTCATTTTTCTTACCTCTTCTCTTTATCATTTCTCAAATCTCTCTTATTTCTTTATCATTTTCCCTCAAAATCCCTCCTATTTCTAATATTATTCCTTAATATTTTCTCCCTCACTTTTATTTTCATTCTCTGCTTCTTCCATTTTCCTTACCTCTCCCTTTTATCATTTTTTCTTAAAATCCCTCCGATTCCTAATATTATTCCCTAATATTTTTCCTTTCTTTCTTTCTCAATTTTTCTTTTTTTTTTAAATTCCATTTTATTGTCAATTTTTTTTAATTTCACATTCATTTATATATTCGTTAACTAACAGTTTTCCTTCTTCTTTTTTTGTTTAATTTCAATTATTTTTCTACAGTAAATACCAATTAATTTACAAAAAAAAAAATTTCAAAATTATTGAATTTAATTTTATGTTATTTTCAAAATTTTATTTATATAACATCTTTAAATTAATTTCATATTCCAGAAGAAAAAATTTTCACGATTATATATATATTGTTGGATTAGAATTTTAAAATTATCATTTAAAATTAGCGTTTAGTTGAATTTCTACATTTGAAATTAAATTAAAATTTCTTTTTTTTTATTTTAAGATTTTACTTCCAAATAATCTTTGATTATAAATTGCTAGAAAATTTGACTATTATTAAGTTTAGGAACTTTTGATTACTAAATTCTTCTTCAACTATTAAAACATTTGTTGAGAAAGTATTTTTTCTTTTTCTTTTTTTGGTTTCAAATTTTAATTTATTAATTTTTTTATTAAAATGTATAATATAATTATGCTTATTATATTAAACGTATAAATTTTTACACTAACTAATCGTTATTTTATTCAATATAATAATATTATTGTCATTAAATTTCAATAAAAATTTTTATTTCATTTCATATCCTTTTAACTAATTATTTTGTTTGTTATAATATTATTACTATTATTTGTTAACTCTGTAAATTTTAATAAAGCTTTTGTTGCCGCTGTTTTTAATTTTTAATAATTTCTAATTTAATTTTTTTTAATTTAATTTAATTTTCTTTTTTCTATTCATTTTAATTCCTTTTATGATTATTCAATCCGTTTTTTTTTTTCTTTTTACTTACTTCTTCCGGTAGAAAGAAATAGAAAAAAGCTTAATCAATTTGTTTGGTTGGGATTGGTGTTGCAGTACAAACACCGCCTCCAATTTCATTGGTTGCTTTTTGCTGATTGGATAAATTTCACTCCTTTCTCTCTTTTAGCTTAAAATGTTAAAGCTAACTTTTAAAGTTAACAAATCTTTTTAGCTCATTCATTCATTGCAAAAAGATTTTTTAGTTTTAAGTTTTATGATTAAAAGCTAAGAGCTAAGCTATGCTATTCGATTATTGCTTATAAATATATTTATATGTGATTTAAATTAATAAAATAAAGAATTTATTAATTTTTTTTTTACAAACTATTTCATTTATAATTGCATTAATTTTTAATTTAAAACTTTCAATTCTCTCTCTCTCTCTCGCTCTGTCTTTTTTTTAATTTGTTTTATTGAACAAATAATTTAATTTGATATGTTTTAATATATAATAATTTTGAATTTTTAGATCAATATATAATAAATTTTAGATTTATTAGATCAAATATAATTGACAATATTTGAACAAATAATTAACATTTTGTTAACAAATGTTTAGATTTTATTTTTAGATTTTTCAAAAAGTTACAATTTTGAAGTTAAGTAAATTTCTTATTTCTTAACAAACTTATTAATTATGCTAAAAAATTTTCATGTTGCTATTTAGTTGTATGAAAATTTTCCACTTTGTATTTATTTTTTTTTTTTTTTTTTTTTTTGTGAACAAAATTTTTTGATTTAAATCATAATTTGAATCTTTTATACAAAATCTAATTAAAATTAAACTATGTTTATGAAAACTTTTTTTTTTTTAAGTACTAAAATTTATTTTTCAATTTTTATCTTTTCTGATAATAATGCAATGCAATTCGTTTTAATTCGAAAAATTTACTTTTTTTTTCGATTTACATACACTCTTTTATCTTTTTCCTTTTGACGTAAAATTGAGAAGTTTGATTTATTTGAGTTTATTCAGTCGGTTCTATCTTTCCAGAATATTTAATAAAAATTGCTTTTTTTTTTAAAAAAATACTTAACAAAAAAAAAAGTTTTTTTTTTTTGCCTAAATCAATTTTTAAACAAAAATTTTTTAACTCTTCAAAACTATTTGCAATTCTTATTACTAATTATCACTCTTAACATTCAAGTATTACTACAGTACTACTCAATTGATTATCACAACGGTTATCAGATGATAACTACCGAAATAACATTTTTGATAATTATAATGTATTAAATATATTTAATTATATTTTAATTTCTCAAAAAAGATTGTAAAATTTTCTAATTAAAAAGAAAAAAAATTCATCGTTGAAAGATTTAAAAGAAAAAAAGGCAAAAATAAAAATGAAATTATAATTTAAGAAAATTTTCCAATGTTTACAACCATTGGTATGCAACAATTTTGGAAGGAATGTTGGAAAATGCAACAACAACTTGTTAAAGGAAGTATGTATAATTAGTCATTTCTTTCTTTTTTTTTTTTTTTTTTGGTAAATTTTTTATTTAAATTTATAATTATATTTGTTATTAATTAAATTTAAAAGAAAAATTAATTTAAAGTTAATAAAATATCAATAAAAAGCAATTGCATTGTTTTAAGTAATAAAAATATGACTTATTCTTTTTTTATAATTACTAAAATATTTTTGCTAAAATTCATCGTTATGCTAATTGATTAACAATGAAAGAAAATATAACTAAAAAAGAAAAAAAAAACAGTTAATTTCCTTTTTTTTTCAGTAATAGAAATGTAACTTATAATTTATATATTTTTGTACATTTATTTGCATTTTAAATTTTTATATTTGTTAAAATATTTATGCTAATTTATGATAATATCATTTAAAATATAATATACATTTAATATAATAATATATAAATTAATTTATATTCAAATAATAAATTTTCTTTTTGAATTTTAGTAGATTTATCAACAGCTCAACAGCCAACATCATCAAATGAATCAGAAATAGCATCATCACGATCAACAACACCTGATACGACAACAATAATAAATCGTTCAGTAATGGATCAAGATGCTAATGAGACATCATCACAGCATTCACAACAATTACATCTTAGCGCTTTACTGGAAGGCGCTGATTGTAAAGATTCTAGAAGAGGTGATATGATTAAATAATATCAATTCAACTTTTATAGAAATTAAAATAGTATTATCACCAACTGATTAAATGATATCAATATAACTCTGGTAATTAAATGATATCAATATAACTTTGGTAGAAATTAAAATAGTATTACTGCTAATTGATTAAATGATAATTTTTGCAAAAATTAAAATACTGTCACTACTAATTGATTAAATGATATCAATATAACTTTGGTAGAAATTATTACTATTAATTAACAATTTTTTTAGAAAGAAAAAAAAACGGATCTAGTTAATGATGTGTTATGTTCATAAATATGTTTCTCATGATATCGATTAATGATAAAAACTGAAGAAAAAAAAATAGATCCGGTAGATAGTGTAATATATCAGATATATATATATATATTTTTTTTAATGATATATTTAGAAAATTGTTAAGAATTGATGAAAAAAGTCATTTGGTTGATAATATGTCATAGATATCTCTTTAATGATATATCTATATAAATAGATATTGAAAGTTCTTAAAAGACGAATCCGGTTGATAAAATATGAATTGTTAAAAAAAAATGAACGGGTCCAGTTCATTTATAATATATAAATAAATCATTGTAAACTTGAAACATTTTTTAAAACATTCGAAATTTTTGAAAATATATGATAACCACAAATAGCTTTATTATCAGTAAAAATTATAATTAGAAGAGCTAAATTGTACTAGGATTTTTATTGAAATTAATTAATTAATTAATTAAATTAATTATCTTAGGTAATGATAAATTAGAATGTAAAAGACGACGTACAAGGACAAATTTTACGGGTTGGCAATTGGAAGAATTGGAAAATGCATTTGAAGCTAGCCATTATCCGGATGTATTTATGCGTGAAGCACTAGCGTTACGTTTAGATCTTCTTGAATCACGTGTTCAGGTAAGTTAGCTATACAAAAATTACTAATTTAAAAAATTATTTTTAAAATATTGACTTTTTTTCTTTTTACTTGCTTGTGGAAAAAATTTTTTAATGTTTTAACTTTAATTGTCAATATGACATATAATTTCAAAATATTGCATTAAAAAATTTATAATTTAATAATATTTTTTGTATTTAATTAAATTTAGAAAATTGTTGCATCCATAAATTTGTCTCTCTAAAAATTTCTATTTTTTCTTTTTTTTTTTTCTTATTACGAAGGAATATTTTTTGATACGTAAAAAGTAGAAGAAAATTACAGAGAGAGGGAGAGAGAGAGAGAGAGAGAAGAGAAAGGAAAAAAAAGTGAAAGAAAAAAGAGAAGAAGAAGAGATTGAATTTGTTTATTTTTCAAATAAATAATATTTAAATTGAAAAATGAAATTTTCGATTATTTTAAAAAAATGATGAAAAAAAAAATAATAGTTTTATTTTTATAAATATAACCTAACTTCTTTTACTTTGTTGATTTCCTAATGTTGTAAATTGTTATTCATAAAATTTGCAATATTTTTTATTTCATAATTTTATGCAATATTAAGTCAATATAAACAAGCTTCTAGCATAAATTAAACTTAGATATGATCAGCTATTAATTACAAATGCTATTAATTCATCTTCCATAATCAGAAATAAAAATGAACAGATAATTAAACTAATTCCCTTGATAATAAAAGTCTAAAAAAAAATGGCATCAAAATTTATAGTAAAAAGTTTTTAAATTGTTGAATTAAGACGAAATGAAGAAAACCATTTGAAAATACACTCGATAAATTGCTGCAAATTATTTGTTTATTTTGTTAGCACTTAATTGGAATAATTATGATTAATTATAATTATCATAAATTATTGCCACTGGCATATTCGAAATGTTATACAAATCATTATACAAATCAAATTTTAAAACTTATCATAATATAAATCATAATTGTTATTGTTATCAATTGCATTCATTATAATCATCGATCATATTTACTAAAATAAATATTTTTCATTTTTCCTAAACTTTATCAAACTATCATAATTTTTTAGTAAATTCAAGATTAATGTTATAGTGATTATTATTACTGTTGTTTGTTTTCATATCATTATTATTATTATTAATACTGTTATTATTATTATTATTATTATTATTATTATTATTATTATTGCTTCTGTTGTAATGATTGAAAATGAATAATTTCAATGTAATTTATATACAATTTTTTGCTATTTAAAAAAAGAAAAAAAACTTTTTTTTTTTTTATCTCATTTATCTTTCTCAATCTTAATTCATTTTCCATACAACTATAATTCATTCAATCTACCGTAATCCTCTGACATTGTCAGCGAAAAACTTTTCTATTGCCCGTAAATTACGGTAATTGACAAATCATCACTTCATCATTTCATTTTCTCTTATTTAATTTAATTTAATTTCGATATTGTTCCTTTTTTTTTTTTTTAAATCATAAAAAAAACACACAAATAATAAAATGGGAAAAAAAAATGATAAAATCAAAACATACCAATCAATTTTATTTACTAATTATTATATGGTCAATTTATTCTTTTTCATTCCTTTTTTTTTATTTTCCTCTTTTGCTTCTTCCATAAATTTCGTTTTCTAAAATTATCAAATATAGTAGTAAAAAAAGCTAAGGAAAAAAAAAAAAAAAAAGAAAAAAAATGATTGTTGCGAAGATAAGAAAAAGCTATGTTAGTGGAATTAGATTAGAAAGAGTAAATAAATGAAAAGATAACATTGTAAAACGAAGAAAGAGAAAAAAAAAAATTTTAAATAAAAAAAATCATTACTTTAACAATTGATTTATAAAAGAGAGAGAGAGAGAGAGAAGTAAGAGGGAAGGGGAAGAGAGGTAGAGAGAAGTAAGAGGGAAGGGGAAGAGAGGGAGAGAGAAGTAAGAGGGAAGGGGAAGAGAGAGAGAGAGAGAAGAGAAAAAAAAAAACATTGAATGCTTTAATGTGAATAACCCATTAAATTTCAAAAAAAAAAGAAAAATGTAACTAATTTGATTACATCTTCATTTTTTGTTATATTTAACTAAGCCAATAAAGCAATTTAAGCTTTATTTTATTGCTTTTTCTTTGTTTCTTCCTTTTTCTCTTTTTCTACTACCCTTTCTCTCTCTCTCTCTTTCTTTCTCTGCCTCTCTCTCTCTTCCTCTTTTACTTCTCTTTTTTATTTTCTATCATTAATGTTAATTTCATGCAAAAATGATATATGTAATTTTCACAATTATTTTCACTATCTAATATTTAATTTTTATTTTCTTTTTCATTTTTCATTTTAAAATTTTATAGTACAATTTTATAATGACATTTAAATTTACTTATTATTATTATTTTTTTCCTTTTATGGTAATAGTGTGCATAAAATAAGAAAAATACTAAAAAAATATATTTTACGTATAAATTGTCTAAGATAATTTTTCACGTAATAGTGAAATATTAAAAGAAAAATGTATACTTTTTAGTGTGGACATTTTTTTTTTATTTTTTGAAATTACCTGATAACATCTGATATGGCAAAAAATTAGTGATAAAGAATATAAAATTCACTCTAAGATTTGACTTCAAAATCTTCCAAAAAAAAAAAATTTAAGGTTTGGTTTCAAAATCGACGTGCTAAATGGCGTAAGAAAGAGCAATTAAGAAAAGGTGCCCAACGTGCATCAAATTTAATACGTGATACTGACGGAAACATAAAATCTGGTACCACTAGTGAAACTAAAGAAAATGAAGTATGTTAAAAAAATATACATTTAGTTTTAATTCTTCTCTTTTCGTTCTCTTTTCATTGGTCTTTTATTTTTGTGCTATTTTTTTTTTTTTTCAAATTAATAAAAAATTTTTTAATTCCAGGCAAAAAATAACGAAAATATTACATTGCCAAAAAATACATTTTCTATTGATAGTTTACTAGCTGCTTCAAGGGTACCACGTGGTAGACGACCAAATGCAAAATATCCTCGTGTACAAGTAAATAAATTTATTCTAAAGTTAAAACGAAGAAACGAAAACATTATTCATATTTATTCAAATTAAAAAAAAGGAATTATGCCAAATTAATTATTAAATTTAATGATTATATCATATGAAATTATTTGCTTGAAACTTAAGAAAAAAAAATTAAATATAATTTTTTGTTTTGTTTTTTTTTAGGCCTGTAAAAGTATGTCACCATTTATGCTTCCATTATTTCCAATTACGCAACCAGCTGGTATAACAATACGTGAAACTACGCCACCTTCATTACCGCCATCACCACAACAATCATTATCATTATCATCTGATGATATAATCGAGAAGCAAACATACCCTCATCAATAATTAATTTGTGATTTCATTTTAAATTTTTTTAATTTTTGTTTTAATTTTATAGATTATAGAATATTTGACATTTCCCATTTTTTTCGTTTTTTTCGTTTTTTCTTTTTTTTTTGATCATTTATTTTTGTTTCATTATATATTATATTAATAATTTATAGTTACATTTCTTTATATTTTAAATTAATAGCATTGATTTTCATTAAGCATATCATTAAGAGATAATCAACAAATATTTCAACTATTCTAATTATTCATTAATAATATATAATTTTTAGGTATTTTAAATTTGAAATTAAAATTAGAAAAAAAAATAATGTAGGGAAAAATTTATAAATGAGTGGAGTGAAAAATTATTGAATGGTGTACAATAGATGAAAGAAATTTTTTTTTTACAAATAATGAATTACTAGGATTCAAATACCTGATATATATATATATTAAGGTCATAAGGTCATCAATTGGGTACTGTATCTTTGCTACCATATGTAGTACTACTATTATATACTATTCACTTTCTTACTGTATGTTTGGAAGTGAATGTTTTTCCTTTTTTTTTTTCATGTGAATAAAACTTATGAAATTTATCATTCGTTTAAAAAAAAAATAAATTTTCTCATATGAAAATATCCACATATATGAATTAAAATAAATTTCTCTTTTTTTTGCTAATAATGATTACTGTATCTAATCATTTATTAATCATTGATTTTAGACTTAAAAAACACTCCTCTCCGCCCCTTCCACCTATATTATTATTATTATTATTATTATCATTATTATCATCATTATCATTATTATTGCTATTATCATTAAATATTATTATTATTGTTATTAATTACTAAATTATCAAAATAACGGATGGAGTAAAGCGCTTATCATAAGATTATCTATCCACCGGATAGATTTCTACCATAGATTTTTAAACAAAACATACCTTCATTGGAAAATAATCTGGAAATTTAAAATTTATTCATGATAAATTCATTAATTATTTTAACGCTGAGCATTTGACTAATATTAGTATTCTAAATTACCATTATTTGTAGATAAACATCTACTAATTAACAATTATTTGTAGATAAACATCTACTAATTAACAACTTAATATTTAGTCAGTCTTATTGATTTGCTGACCAATAGAAAATAGGTAACCTTATACTGATGAAAAATTTCACTTTCAGTTCCAGTATCGATTTATACGATAAGTTAAAGTAGATTTTCCAGATATTAAAATACAATTTTTCAAATTTCCTTTCAAATATTTTTTTAATGAAAGTTGTTTTTTTTTTTGGCTATGTGTTTAAATTATTCAAAAATTTAAAATGATTGCAGCAAATAATGCAGAGGGACAAAGTTATTTGTTTTTCTTTTAAAAGCACATATATTAGCAGCTACAATTTTAATTATTCAATTCCCAAATCAAAAAGTTTTACACTTTATAAATTCAGTCTACTTTTTTCGTTTTTTTCTTTTCTTTCTCCTTTTTTTTTGTTTCATTTTCATTCCATTTTCTCTTATCTTTCGCTTTTTTTTTCCTTAAATTTTTTCATTACATATTCTTTTTTTTTCTCTTTTTCAATTCATTCCTTTTTTCACACTCATTATAATTCCTTTTAAAATTTCTAAAACTTTTCTTTTACTCTCTCTCTCTCTCTCCCTTTCTTTCATTTCCTATTTTTTTAAAGCAATTCTTTTCCTGCATATCTTTTAAAACACAAATCTATCCTGTTTTTTTTTTTTATCAATTTCTAAATTTTATTCAATTCTTCTCTTCATAAACTTACTCCCTAAACTATACTTATCCATCGGTTGCAAACTCAATCTTCACCGAAGGCATTCACAAGCCTTTTAAAGGCTTTTCTTTTATCCATTCTTATTATGAAATAATCAACTTCTTCTCTATCCCACGGGAAATGTTGTTTAACTTTGGCTAAACATAAAGGATGTATTATTGTTTCCACATATTATAATTGATAGATTCCTCTTCGTTTCTCCCTTTGGACGAAGAAACCGTTTAAAACGATCAAAACTATTATTGTTCATCTAGGATGATTTATCTACATATCAAATCCCGTAGGAGCATTAGGCCTATTCGTTTCATCCTGAAAATTTGCTTCCATAAATTATCGTATTTTTGAGAAATTTTCCAATGCAATTTTCTAATTATTATAACTCTATTATTGGCATTTCTCATTAACATTATAATTATGCGATAATATTTATTACTCGATATATATATGTACATATAGTTATAAGATAGTGATAATATTAATATGATAACATTGCTATCATTATTAATTTTTATAATTATGACATTACTGAAGTTAAAAAAAAAAAAAAGAAAAAAAAAACTACTGATATATTTAATTTTATCATCTTGTGTAACTTTTCAATAACGAAATAGTCCTGCATGGATAAAATGATTCTCATATCTGCTCCTGTATTTTTATCAGTAAATGAATTAAAATTAATCATTTCTTCCTGAAATTAAAAATAATTTAATTGATCCATAGAAACTTATCATTTGGCTAAAATAATTTAATTAATCCATAGAAAATTATCATTTGGATTTAATTTAATAATCATAATTCGTAGATTGTTAATCAATTTCAAAAACATTTAAAATGTACTAAATTTTTGTAAAACAATTATATTAGAAATGAAAATGAAACGGATTAGTGTGTAATTATTTTGACATGCTAATATATGAGTAATAATGAAATAAGAGAGTATTTTACTACTTGAATACTTAAATAAATACTCAATCATTACTAAGCATACAAAAAAGGGAGAAAAAAAATGATTTCTTTTTTTCTTTTTGATATATACATATAAATTAAATGAAGCATAAAATTAGTATAAGTTATTACAGTAATCTATAAAGTACTGCAATTACGATATTATATTTGTTTAATTATAACTTATCTATATTGCAATCTATTATTGTCAATCTTCACATCAAAATATGCAACATGATAAATGAATACAATTTTCATAGCATTTATTAGGTTATCAAAGTATCATATATCATCAATTCTTCTTATTTTCATTTCAGCATTAACAAAATTATGTTATTCCATTCATTGCTTACTGTAATTTGATATCATCTTAATCTTAACATCTAACTCTTATCATATTAAATTCAATTATGAAATTGATACTAACTTTTTTTAACTAAATCATAAAAAAAATACTAATTTTTTTAAACTAAATTATGAAAATCAAGTTAACATTTTAATTGAATTATGAAAATGATAGTGCTTTTTCAATTATTTTTATCCTACTATCTTATCTATATTGTTGTAACATTTGTAAATCTCAATCATTCATTACTTTTCTTCTATTTCATTTTTCCTCCTTTTCCTATTTCTTTCTCATTCCTTTTTCACAATCATTTATAATAGAAAAAGACAAATTTCGAAAATTCTCTATTCATTATTAAAATATCACAGCAAATAATCCAATAAAATTAATATATCAAATCATTTGCAGCGAATTAATTTATTCATATTTCAAAAGTATTCCTAATGAAATTTCATGCTAAAGGTTTGATAAAGTTAAAAATTTACTTCCCACATGCTATTGTGTGTGTGTATGTGTGTGTGTGTGTGTGTGTGTGTGTGTATGTGTGTGTGTGTGTGTGTGTGTGTGTGTGTGTATGTGTGTGTGTGTGTGTACTACTTTATATCTATTACATTCCCAAATGAATGATTGAAGAAGTATTTAGAGTGAAATGCATATAGTCGATTAATGTGAAAGATTTATCATTTGTATATATGGCTGTCACTTTATTGAAAGAATGAAGAGTTCCTCAAAAACTATCTGATTGCATAATTTCTTCTAAATTGCCATCTTTTTTCTGCTCTCTTATCCTAAAGCTAATCATACATTTGTCGAATTTCTCACTGCAAACAATAATGACAATTGCAACAGAGATAACGACAAGAATGACAGTGTTATTCCATAATTATAACATTGATAACGATGATGACGACGATGGTGGTAATAATAATGATGATAACAATGATGATGATGATGATGGTGGTGGTGATAGTGATGATAATAAAAATGGCAATGGTGTTGATAATGGAAATGTTAATGGTGATGATAATGATGACAATATTAACAAGAATAGGAACGATAATGGTAATGTTATTATTAAATATTATTATTATTAATATAATATAATAATAATCAGTAATAATAATAGTAATAATTAGAGTAATGGTAATTGTCAGGTGATGAAAAAAAAGTGATGTACTAGGAAAAGATTTTTAATTCAAAATAACATAAATAATTGCAATGATAGCAGAACTAGTTTGATAAATTGAAGTTTATTTATATATAATAACTTAATACTTAACAAAACTCACATATTTATATATAAAATTAGGTGATCGACATTACAAATGAGCATAAGATTACTTTTTATTTTCAACATAACTATTATGCATTTTTTATTTATATTCGTTGTGTATTTTGGAACATTTAACTTTAGTAATTAGATTAATAATTGAATAAATGTTGCAAAAAATAAATAAGTTGAGTGAGTGTTAGCTATATTTAGCTATGTTTTTTTCTTTTTTTCTTATAAAATATTAAAAAGGAAAAAAAACCTATGTAATGAAACTAAATGTGAAATAATATTAAGCAAGAAAGACGGGATGTACGAGTTTCATTGGCATTAAATCTAGCGGAATGTCAGAGTGATCCATCGAAATTTGATCGGGTGAAAGAGGCAATGACGTGGTGGAAACGCATAACGCAACGACGCTATGAACTTGGTGTTAGGTAAGTGATAATGGTTGCTGAGGAGAGTGCAGAGATTGATGATGTTTTTGAGATAGTATAGAGCTGGAGATTGAGAAAATGTTGCTGAGATTAAACATTTTATTTGTTTTATTCTTGCATTTCTTTCTTTTCTTTGTTTTTTTAGTAAAATAACTTCTTTAGTACAAAGATTCTTTTTTTTAGTAAGGAAATTATAAATGAGGAAAGAATGATAAATTAGATGAGGAGAGGGAGGGAGGGAGAGAGAGTTTAAGGATAAGATGATTTATTAGAAGTAAAATTGTAGTAAAATTGTTCAAATTAATAAATTATGCAATTAATCATAAACGAAATTTTATGTTGTTATTACAGTCTTGCACACTTTGAGTGTTATCTTTTCATATATTTTCAAATTTTCGAATTTTCATATATTTTCATACTTTTTTCTATTGTTGTTGCAGGAAAAGTTTTACAGTGTTGTTAAAAATTAAAATAAGAAGTTATAGGAAGTTAGTGTGAAGATTTGCTTATATCTGATTACTTAAAATCATAATGAAATTGTCAAGCTTCACGTAAGAACACTTCCAGGTTAAATGGCAAGTCATTCGACTAGTGCTATAGTCGCTTTTCTCATTGCCATTATTATAATTGGGATTGGCCAAATTATGAAAGTAAGTATTTTTATTCTGGTATAATTTTTGTCTATAGATGTTGGTAAAAAATGATTTCTGCCAATTGAGTATGTGAAACTGCAGTTAAATATATCTGAAATATATCTTGGTTTTTATGATATAATATGTTTTGTTTCGCTGATTGATACTTATCCTTAAAGCTTATGTTTTATGGATCATCAGCAAGAATAGGCATAGATTACTCTTGTGGAGTTCTTTCTATTTACTTACTGATATTGCATTTGTTTGATTCCATCAATTAAGCTGACCTTTGTTGTTTTTTCAGAATGATTTAGCGGCTTCCAAAGTAGGAACATTAACTGCTGGTGCTTTGGGTTCCTTAATTTTTGTGTTTTTGCTCACAGCTTTGTCAAATTTTCAAATGTCTTCAATCGGTGAGCAGGTGAAAGTTGGGCTTACCGAAGTCTTCTTATGTCTAGCTATTGCTGTCATTGCTTCGGCTACTATTCATCGAGTTGCCATAACGGTTAGTTTAATTCCTTCTCAAACAAGTTGTAGTTTATTTTGCGAGGGTCTTGAAAGAAAATCATTTCACCTCAGATTATGAAGGAGATAAGTAAGTGTTCAGAATCTAGAATATTCATATTTCATAGTTGGTGAAAAATCATCGGAATAGTTAAAATTGGTAACATTAGTTAAGGAAAATAGCAAGTTTTATTTTATATGTTTGGAGGATTGAATTTGAAACTTCTGGAAAGTACTCATCCGTAAGAAAAATTGTGGCGAAAATGTTTGAAAAACTGTATTGATAGTCAGACAAGAAAGAAAACAAAAATTTGTGCCTGGTAGAACCGTAATATCCAGATGATTCTACAGACATGAAAATAATGAAATAGTCGTTCTTCCTGGAATGTTGATGCTTGTGCGGTGAGGAATGTCACTGCTGAAGTAGAGGAAAATGCTGTATCGGGAAACAGTAAAATCTTAAATGCAGCAAAATAAAGTTATTCCATATCCTTGAGATCAAATTTCAAGTTATGTTTTCTGACATTCTTATGTATGTGTTTTCAGGTTTGTATTCTGTTCTCCGTGTTTTTATTGTTTTTATTGACTGGAATTAGTCAGACGAGGTATACAACGACAGTTGTGCAACAAGTCACACAACAGCGGAAGAAAAAGTAGAAATATGACAATCAGTTAATTTATTCAGTTAAAATTTATTGTTTTTTGATCCTGATGGTACTTTTAAACTCAGTGTTAGGAAGGATTACTGATTTCTAAAATCAAAAGTAGGATTTTGTTGTCTTGTTATGTGTCTTTTCATGTTTCTGATAAGGCTTCCACTGTTATCAATGTGTAACTAATAAACAATCGTAGCGGTAAGCATGATTTTTTTTTTTCATGAGTAAGATGAAGCTAATATTTAATAGCTTGATGAAAAGCAAAAGGAAGGTATGCCATATGCAATTTATATAAACTCATTTGATTTTGTAGGTAAAATTCAGTAATTCACTATATAAAGACCATTCAAGTTTGGATGATCTATTAAACATGCGCAGTAGTGATGTTTCTGTTTGCTTAAAGCTCAAAAGATATTATATATTTTTTTCTTTAGATATATTTGGGGTCTCTCCTTTTTATATTTTACCTTAAAAGTATGATAAGATCTGTGATTATTCACGTTTACTGTTAGTTTAGTATTCTTAATTGGTTACATGAATGGTAAGAGATGAATTGATGAATAATGTCTTAATTGTTACATATTACTTCATTTAATGTCGGAGCTTATATATTTGTTCATGTTGGCATACTTTTGTTACCTTGTCCTATTTTTCTTTCTTTTTTTTGTAAATGCAAAATAATAAATTTTTCTTGATTCCATGATTTTTTCATGAGGATGATTAATGATGATATTATTCATTGGTTATCATATCATTATTCATCATATTCAGCAATTCTTTAGACAGTGTTTGAAATATCAGTACGTACTGAGAGCGTTGGCGTAAGATTAAAGTAAATGCCGCAGATTCCTTTGCTAGTTGTATAGCTAAACTTGTTACAATCTTACTTTTAGCTTGTTGATTATGCTGTTATTTGATTAATTTGGTGCGTAATGAAGATAACTTATAATTTTGACATATTTTTAAAATATGATTTAGCAATTACATTTCTTTCTACTGTCAATTGAAATAAGTGTGTTTGCGTTGCGGCATTTTTATAATAATGCAACTTTTTGCAAATTGTATGTTAATTTTAGATGAATTCAATGTCTTATAACTGATAAAATGTGCGATGGGAAATCACTGTTCGAAATTACCATCTACAAATGCAACAACACACGTAACATCGGGAAGGAAAGGATTAAGCTTAGAGATTAAACATGGTCCATCTTCATCGGTTATACAACGTCATTTGGAAACAGCACAAAAAAGTCGAGTTTTACAGCTAAGAAATTGTGGCATGAAAATATTACCTGAACAGTTGCAAGAAGTAGGCATTTTTCTCCGACATCATTCAATTTCATCAAATCATTGGATAATATCCATTCAATTCAAACTATTAATGTCCTTAGTAATTAATGCTAGCACATCACTTAATGATAACCATTCATTTGATATGGCTACTTTTTTAATACTTATATATATTATTGAGAGAAATTTCTGGTACGAAATGATATAGATGTTGTTATTTCATCCATATTTATGACATTATTTAACTTTTGTCATTATCATTCATATAAATAGCAATGATAGATTTCATTAGCAATATTCATTAGCATCTGATATGGATTGAAGGAAAAGAAAAAAAAAAATTAAATGGGAAGATGTGTAAAAAAAATTTCAAAAGTAATTCTTTCGTACTATCAATATTTTATTAAGATTAGGAGCTGTTTTTTTTTTTTTTTTTTTTTTTCCTGCGTTGAATTTTTTTAAAACAAGTCCTTTTCAAATGTAAATTACATTTAGGTTTGTGAAATTCTTCGAAATTTGGATGTTTCACAAAACAAAATTCGAACCTTGCCAACATTTATTGGTTCATTCAGTAATCTAAAACAGCTTCATCTTTCCAATAATGAACTGAAAAATTTACCGGATGAAATGGGTGTTCTAAAGAAGCTGGAAGTTTTGGATCTCTCATGCAATCAACTTAATTCCCTTCCAGAATCATTAGCTGGTTTATGTTCGTTAAAAACACTAAATATATCAAAAAATAAGTTTGTACACTTACCCGTGTGTGTGTGTCATCTATCGGAACTCAACATACTTGACGCGTCGTCTAATCTTATTGAATTTCTTCCCGATGAGGTAAGTCTTGAATTATTTTATTTTTATTAAATTTCTGTCGTGCTTGATAGAGATCTCATACTTTTGCTAGAAATTCCATGTCTTTGACTTAGCTAGTTGAATGATTTAAAAATTTTATTAGGGTTTTTAACTTGAATTTTTTCCAATTTTGCTGGAGATTTCGTGCCCTTAGTTCAGTTAGTTAAATGATTTAAAATTTTGTATTTAAATTTAAAAAATTTTGTAATTTAAATTTAAATGATTTAAATTTAAAATTTTGTACTATAAGTAAGAGAGAGTTAAATTTTGATGTCATATTTCCCTGCTACTGCTTAATTTTGAAGTACTACATTTTTCATCTTTTTCTTCATTTATAGTTGAGGACAATGGAAGCTTTTGTCTTTAACATAGTGGAGGTGTAATTCTCTAGAAAAATAATCTATTAAAAAAATCAATCCATAAAAAAGCGACAGAAAAATTAAATGCTAAAGGATTCATCGTTCACTTTTTTTTTTTTTTTTTTTTCATCTCTTTCTTAATTTCAGGTGAAATTTTTGAAAACTTCGGAACTTAATTTGAATCAGAACAGATTAAATTCATTGAATGCAACAAATCTGGTGCATTGTGAAGCTTTAAGAACACTCAGAGTGGAAGAAAATTGCCTAAATAAAACAGATTTCATAAGTGATTTCTTGAGTAATTCTAATGTTAGTCTGATTGCATATGCAGGAAATCTTTTCCAGGACAAAGATTTCCAAAATTTACCTGGTTATGAGGAATATCAAAACAGATACACAGCTACAAAAAGAAAAATGTAATCGGTTAAGCATTCCTGTTTATTCATTGTCATCTTTTATTTTTAAAGAATTATGACGTAAGGTTATCATGTTTGTAGCTTAGTGATTTAGTGATTTTAAAGAATACATGATGAAATGCTAGGTATTATTGATTTAGCATTCCAGAATTGAAAGATCATTTCCTTCTCACTTTTTTGTTGAAATACACTCAGCACTTATTCACTGTTGTATTGTTTTAATTTTTAAAGCAATTCATATCATAAAATAGGCCATGAATTTTCACTTTATCAAGTTTAGATGCTTTAATATGTTATTTTTTCCAAAGATATTCTTTCATTCATAGTATTTTCTTAATATGCAAATTTATAGTGAGTGGTGTTATCTGATAAGATATTCACTACAGATATTCAGAATCTAGAACCGAAAATTAAGTGCAGTTTCAAATGATTTAGGTAATAAATTCGGCATGCTTTTTTTAAATGACCTTTGTATTCGACATGCAAAGATCATAAAATAGTTAAGCTTATTTGCGGTAAAATAATTAGCGTTGGAAATATTTGGTATAAAAGATCAGAAAGTAAGTTTATATGAATGATGGATGCATTTAATGTAAAGCAAATAACAAATGCAATAAATCATTCCCTCCTGTACAGGCTAGGGTAGGTTATTTATTTCTATTATTTATATTTGTAGTATCCCTATTTTTTTCATTTTTCCTTATCAGTCACTTTGATAATTTTATTTAAGCAAAATTCCTACATTACATTAACAAAAATTATCCATGTGTGATCTATTTGTAATATTTTCAATGATTCGAAAGATTAAATGAAAATGTTATTGATTTATGACTCAAACTATCATATTGCTAATAAAAATTCCAACTCGGCCAAATATGAAACATTCGATAAATTAAGCAAAAAAGAAATGCTTTCTTCTTTTCTCATAAAGTATGATATAAAGAAAAAAAGAAGGGGATTTCATTGATGGCAACTATTAAGTCATTGTTATTCTAATTGCATATTAGTCAAAATTTCACATTGCTAATTCTCTTTTACAATAATTTATTAAAAAATTTTTTTCTAACATACATTAATAATAAACACATATTTTTAGTATTACTATTTTTTTTTGTCTCAAATAACATTGATCATTTTCCTACTTTTCTATATTTTCAATCAGTTTAATAATTTTACTCAATTAAAATTCCTACATTACATTAACAATAATTATTAATTATGAATAAACATTATTACTAATAAGAAACATTATTAAAATGTTATTAGATAACATTGAAAGAAGTTTACTTTCTATTTATGCTCTTAAATTCACTCATTCCATACTAGAATTTTCTCGAGAATTTTCTCAATCTAAATTGATCAGTTTATTTAGTATTTTTTGAGCAAATGATTTGTCACTCTATTGTTATCACATTAATCTTGTCATTTCATTGAAATTTCATACGAATACTTTGTCATTTTTTCTAATTGCAATAAATCGTTCATAAACAATAATCGACTGAATCGATTGTAATACTTATAAATACTAAATGTAATTATTGACTAATTCTTTCTTTTTTTAACATTTGTCCCATTTCAGTTCTTAATTCAAACTTTATTTTACTTGTTTTCGTTATTTAATTTGTTTAATTGCATTGTTAATTCAATAAATGTCAATTGCATCATTTACAAAAAAAGATTCATATCTTTTAAATTTCAATAATACAAAGTTAGCATTTTATTGAATTAATTAAATGTTGAAAATTAGAAGAACATCAAACTATAACAGTCTTGAATAATTTAAATAATTTACTATGAAATTTGAAATAGTGCTACAAATTTAAATTATAACATAAAATAGATGTGACAATATTTCCATGACGTAATAAATTATTTAAAAACATTAAGTCTTAAATTTATTTAAAAATATGAATTCATTAAAAACAACAGATATTTTTAACTTAAATGGAATAAATTTGTCGTATAATATTGTGTATCATAATATTTATGTGAAAGAAAGAAAGAAAGACTAATGATTTTTAAATTAAATATGAAATACTTACCTTATGTATACCTACTGAGCAGCAAATTTAATAGATTAGTCATGGTTTCAATTCATTTTTACAACCAAAATTAATTTTTAATAAAATCAATGAAGTTGAAAATATCTGTTTTTTTAATGAATTTATATATCTAAATAATTTTAACACCCAATTAAAATAGAATTTGACATCATTAGAACTTATTTCCTAGTTTAAAATACAAAAAATCTTGCAAATTGTAAGATTTTCAAAAAATGCAAAATTTAAATTTTTATTAAAAATTTCAATTGTAAAAATGAATTGGGGCCGTGAGCAATTAAAAATTTTATTAATTTCACTACTGAAATATTGTTAAAAAGTTTAATAATTAAGTTTTTTTATAGTTTATTTTTTATTATTACTGTGAAGTGACCAAACGGAACATGAAATGCATATAAAATAGCTTTTTTTTTCTTGCATAAAAAACAGAAAATTGGAACCTAATTGAATATTTTATAAACACGGGGGAACTGGTGACATATTGTGGTAATTTGACATCATAAATAATAAAATAAACTTTAATAATTATTTTTTAAACAATATTTCAGTTGCGAAATTAATAAAATTTTTATTTAATCATAGTTTTAATTCATTTTCATGATTAAAACTAATTTTTATTTCAAATTTAAATATTAATTTTAATGAAAACCCTACAATCAGTAAGAATTTTCGTATATTAAACGAGAAAAAAAATTGTAGTACAAATTTCATTTTAATTAAGTGTTAAAACTTTTAAGAAATAGTAATTCATTAAAAAAAAAATTATTTTCAACTTAATTAATTATTTTATATGCATTGTATAAGAATTGGTCATTGGGGTGTGGTCATTTGACAGCTCACAATAATAAAATAAACTTTAATAAATAAGTTTTGAGCAATATTTCAGCAGCGAAATTAATAAAATTTTTAATTGATCATAGTTTTAATTCATTTTTGCGAATTAAATTAATTTTTATTTCAAAATTAAATATTGTTTTTATGAAAATTACACAATTTGTAAAAGTTTTTGCATTTTAAACAAGGAAAAAAGTTCTAATATTATCAAATTTTATTTTAATTAAGTGTTAAAACTATTTAAAAATATCAATTCATTAAAAACAATAGATATTTTCAACTTAATTAATTGTTTTATATGCACTGTACGTGAACTGGTCATATGCAGTGTGGTTATTTGACAACTTAAATAATAAAATAAACTTTAGGCTTAGGCTTAGGCTTAAGATAAACTTAGGCTTAGGCTTAGGGTGAACTTAGGCTTAGGCTTAAGCTTTTTTTCAAATTTAAAAATTGATTTTTGTGAAAAACTAATAATTTGTAAGAGTTTTTGTATATTAGACTAGGAATTAAATTTAGTGTTATCAAATTTCATTTTAATTAAGTGTAAAAAGTATTAGAAAATATCATTTCACTAAAAAAAAATAGAAAAATAGAACTTAATTGAATATTTTACATACAGTGTGGAACTGGTCACATACATTGTGAACATTTGACATCATAAATAATGAGATAAACTTTTATAATTAAGTTTTAAAGAATCTTTCAGTAGCAATATTAATAAATTTCTTGTATTAATTAAAACAGATTTTAGCATGTTTAAAAATTTTCTCAGCATTAATTCAACAAAAACTCTTAGAATTTATTGAATTTTCTTAATGATTCATATCTAAATTTTTAATTAAAATCAATTTTGTAGTCAAAAATCAATTGAAATCATTACTAATTGCAAATATTACTAATTTTTACATTGTAAAGTTAGAATGGTTCGAATCATTCAATGATGTCGCCGATGATGACAAGAATAATTTAGATTATACTGAAGAATAGTTAATATGGTGGCTGTTTAGATGCTTAGTATTTTTCTTCAGGTGTTTATAATTCCTGTCTTTTTTTGAACTTTTCTGAACTTTTTCGAACTTTTTTTTGAATTATGAACTTTTCTGAATATCTTAGCTAATCTGTCACCAATCTCTTTGTCGATTTTAGCAAATGATGCTTCTTGGAGAGGTAAAATACTGAATTGATGTTAGTTTAATTGCGCGTGTTGTAATAATGATATTTGCTTTGTGTTGGGAACTGATTTAGAATTTCTGTCATTTTAAGCTGATTCAATCCAGAAAGTTTTGCATTTTCGATAAAGTGGGATGCTATAGCTGGAAATAACAATAAAGGCGACATCGTCCACAAAAACCAATTTTCGAAAATTACATTTAAAATTTTAATGTGAGTTTTCAGTTGCCTAAGACTGAATAAGTTTTCATCGGTTGCGATATTGAGTGTAAGTTGTATTTCCTTAATTGAAGTCTGTTGTGATCATTTGCAAGCATAATGATGAAGTGATGCGAGAATATATTGTGATTGTCGGGAAGAGAGCTTATCGCCAAATCTGATTGATCTCGATGAGGATCATATAGGGATGATCTCGATGAGGATCATGTGGAGATGATCACGATGATGGATCATGTAAGATAATTTTATGTTGCTATAAGCCATTTGATGATGTGAAATGCTTCGATCAGGTCGATGAGGTCAACGAATGTCACATAGAGTCTTTGTTTCGTTCGGTTGCATTTTTCTTGTAATCGTTTGAGAACAAATCTTTTTTATAGTAAATACTAGTCTATCCTGGAATATTTTCACAAAAATTTTTCAGGTACAAATAGAGCAAATATGTCGAATAGTCGGTTCTTTCTTCCTTCATATTCAGAATAAGGATGATTCACTTTGTTCCCAAATAGTTCACAATAAATTCGTAGAATTTAGTAAGTATGTTGTATTTTGTGCCCATTCTTTCAGACTTCAAATGAAATTCCATCAATACCAAATTTCATCTTCTGCATAGTCTTTCAATTCATCCAGTTCAGTTTTTACTAATTGTTAAATGATGTACTCAACTTTTGCAGTATTTAATCGAAGATGGGCATTAAAGAAACATTGAAGTGTTCCGATTATTGGCTTAAAATGAAGGATTTATTCAGTTAAGCAGAAAACAACTTCAGAAGCTGAAAAGAACACACACATGCCACTTTCAGAATTTCATAAACTTTTGTGGTTGTTCGTAACTGATTGAATTTTTTATTATTTGTTGACCTACCACTTGTTTCTATTTAGTGTTGATGGAAGATGTAAAAGAGATAAAGAGATTACAAATGATCTATTGGAAAATGAATAAGCCTGAAATCGATTTACTTTTTAATCATGAAACTAATTCCTTAAGGGTAAAATTCTGTTTCCGGTTTGTCCGACCAGAAGAGCATACTTTGTGGTTACCTTTTGATGCAACGAATTCACTGTGAACAGCAATGTCATCGCGTAGTAATGAACAATAGGAGTAGAAGGACATTCGCGACAACCATTATTTGCAGTACGAGCGCAGTTTCATGTTTCAACCTGAAACAATCAGTTTGGAAACATTTTTGGGTGCAACTATATGCTTTTTCCTTTGTTTTGGTTTGACCGTAATAAGAAAAAAACCGGTTAACCACGGTTAACTGGATCGAACGTGAAGATAAACCTGATAAGGCTGTTTTTTTTTCGAAGTTCATCTCTTAGATCAAGCAAACTTGGAGGATGGCAGTAAAATCCTCGGATCGTAGATTTTCTTGGTCGGATAACATCATTTGCCCAGTTTTGAAGTCAGAGTTGATAGACTGAATTCTTCTAGGTTGGTTGCCCGAAAGCTAATAATGCCATCCTACCCATTCACACATTTGATTTAAACCTTCAAATTGAAATCTTTCTATTTTAAGAAATCCTATCGGAAGTATATGCCATTGCCAGCATAGTTTGCAACTTCAACGGGGGCACATAAGGGCACGCAAGCTCTTTTCCCCATAACAAGGGCTGTGTCTAGGGTTAAGTATACAATAATATTAGCATGCTACGATCCTCCCTCATTACTCTACCCTCTGATGACGAGCAGGTGTCCGCAAAGGAAACATAAATTTAAATTATATAGAAATATGCTTTAAATGTCTAAAATCATATTTTTCCATTGATTTTTACTAAAAAAATCACTTTCTTCAAGTTTAATAATTTTTCCTCATTATACGCTATTGATAATTTTGATTGAAATTTTTTCAATTTAATTTATTTTTTTATTTTTAATTTTAAAACAAAAAATTTTTTCTATTTAAAAGAGCTTTTTACTTCATATAGGCATTATCAGAAAAGTAGAATTTTATCCTTCATTTTGTTTAATTTACATTCATTTTATCACCCTTATCAATAATATAAAGATTTTAAAAGTTTTTCGTTTTTTCTCTTTTTTAATTACATCACTAATATTTCCTCTAATTTCTTAGAATTAGTTTCTAACTAAATTGAATGCTTATTCTTTTCTTTTTGATCATTCTTTTCTTTTTTTTTTTGATTTTTGATCAATCAGCGGTTATAATATTATTATTATTTTCAATGGTAAAACTATTCATATTATTTTCTCTTTTCTAGTTTTTCTTCTTGCTTTTTTGTTTTTCTTTTTTCTATTTGAAATATGGTTAGTATTTTCTTCCTGTAAAATATTATTGTTTCTTTTGAAAATTTTAAAACTTTTCAAATTCGTCCTATTACTAATCTCTTTTGCTTTCAAATAATACAGTAATGCAAATGAATATGATATCATGAATTTCTCTTATTCTTTTTTCCTCTTTTCAAATTAATGCATTCATTGATGAGAGGAGAAAAAATTGAGAAATCTTAGAAAGTTTTCAATTCTTTTAGAAAATTTAAAATTTTTGACATGTTTAAAATAGCACAAATTTAAAATAATTATGCATCGGTGTTTCGATTTATAATTCGCATAGCATTCTTGCAATAATCCATTATTGGATAATCGAAAACTTCAGCTTTGAAATTCTCAAGAAGTAACTCCATCAACTAAATTTTCTAAAATACCAAGTTTTCATGATAACACTGAAAGAAAAAAGAAAACAAAAAAACTAATAAAGATGCAATGAAGACTTCTAGTTGAAATGATAAACAAAACACTGAAATATTTCTGTATACAATCAAAGAAAAGAGTAAAAAATTTTATCAATTAAATGATACGTTAACATTAAGCAATAAAACTAGTGAAATAAAAAAGAAACATTCACAAAAAGAAGCATGTGGCATAAACACGCAATTCTCGAACAACTTAAATTACCACAAACAAAAAAAGAAATCAAATTTTGCTTAATCAATCTCGACTAAATTTCACCACACATGATTTAGCTCTTTAAATCTTTTCAAGTTCAATTTTTTCAAATACTTTGAGAAATATGATTACTTTTTGTAAAAGTGAAGCTTAATTGTAAATTCCTTTGAGTGAAATAGATACAACGTTTAATAAACTCAATGATAGCCATTTATATGTATGGAAGAATTAAGAAGAAGAGAAGATGAAAGATTATATGAATCATTTTTCATTCACAAGTTTTATTGGATTATAAGTATTTTTGAGATACGAAAAGAAAATGCAATTAAAAAGGCAATTCTATTTAAAATTTTCAATTTAAAATGGGGATATGGATTTGACGAAAAACAATTTTAAAGTATTGGAAAAATTTATACAATTTAGCGTAAACACATAGGAGGAAAACTTTACCAATTATTACACAAATTTAACATTTATCCTTGATTCAAAGAAATTTAAGAATTAGAAAGAGATTACTATACAGATGTATAGCAGAGTAAAAACATTCTAAAAAGTCACTATATACTTTGTTTCTGATCATTTATTATGAAATACAAAATAAATACTTTGAGAAATTTTAATGCCTCTTGATCTCTTCTCTCTCTCTCTCTCAAAAAAAATAATAATAATAATTAGACAATAATTATATTAAAAAAACAAAAATCTTTGACACAAATATGAAAAAAGAATAATACAATATATTAAACCCTTCTTGTCTATTTTCGGTATCTTTTCATGAATATTTTCATAACATAAATGAGATAAAACGAATAACAAAATCAAAGAATTTCAAAACAACATAGCAAATAAAAATATGAAAAAAATGACTAGAAGGAAATGCATAAAAAAAAAAGGCAATGTAAAAAAAAAAAAAAAGAAAAATATTCCAATAAATTTGAAATATGAACTTGAATACAATACAAAATACTATATTAATAATTCGAAAGAATATAGTTTTTTTAATAATATAAATGATTTAATACAACAATCATATCAAAATATTACTATATGTTTAGATTATTGGATATAGGAATAATTTTAGTTTTTCTTTTTTGAAAACATCTAGTAAATTTTCTATTTATTTTTCAAAATAACAATAAAACTACCTATTCACAATCAAATGTAACAACCAAACAGTTAACCAAATAGTTAAGATACACATCTAACAGCTTTTTTTGAATTAAAGACAAGATGTACAATATAATACAAGTAAAAGAGAATTAACTATTAAGTCATACCTGGATGAATAGCTAATTGCTTTTGAAATGTGCGCAACTTTTCCTTAATTGTGTTGGTTGCGTTTTCGTATTCATTTGTGAGCTTCTTTTTATCAAAATGTGTCTGGAAATAACATAATCAATTACTTTCACACTTCACATTTATTCATAAACAATTGATTTACACATTCACAAACAATTAAACAACACCCAATCCATCTTAGTGGCTTATTTAGAGCTTATAAAATCACAATTAGTGATTGTAAATGATCATAAGCAGAATAAAATTTATAATCATCCCGCTTATTGAATTAAGTAATTTTATTTTATTATGTACATAGAAAGTTATATAATAACTTACCGCTGATATGAAAACGTTGCGATCTGCATAAAAATCGTAAAATTTCGACACCATATCTACCAGAACACTCAGTGAGGATGCCTCATTCTCAATAACTCTAAAAGAAAACAACAAATAACTTAACAAAGGTTTATTTTAAAAGAATTGAAAACTTACGAATCGATAACTTTATTAATCCTTCTCGTGTCCTCGACTGATTTCTTGTCTTTCCTACAATTTAGCAAAGTTTGAATTGCAATAACAATCATAAAAAGTTCAGAATGAACAAGATGAAGTTACTTGCATGTTTCAATTTTAATTCAATAAAATTATGAAAGTCAACCTGCGCTGAAGATATTGGACGAGATCGGCAAATGTATCCAAAAAATCATCCATGCAATGTCCACTTAATTCGTATAATCTTTTCCTCTTAAATAACTTATCACCACTTCCAATATCCTTAAAATTGCCTCTAGTACAATTTGCAACTTATAAATTTGTTATAAATATCTTTTATAAACAACTTAATGTTTAGTTTTTCTATAAGTTTTGAATATATGAAAAACCAAAGTGAGTATCAACTTGAAATCAAGTTTACAAGCCAATGAATATTATCGTTCAATTTCAATCGAATTATTTTGCCTCCTTCTTTGCTTTTCGAAATGAATAAGGAATTAGCCGCGGTTGATGAGTTTCACGCTTTTCTGACACTTCATAGCTCGCTTTTTTATAACATATAAAATTCTGAAATTCCTTTTCACCAGCTGCTAGCAATGATGAAAATGATTTTTTTTGAGGAATAATTGTAAATGATGGCGAAGAAGAATGGTGGCATTCAAGTGGTGCAAGTAAATTGCCTACAACTTTTCTAGCTGCTGTAATTTGTGTAGTTTTAACAGTCGATGACGATGGCTTATCCTTATCAGTTAGTGTAAACGAGAAGTCTGACGGTGAGATTTTCTGAGAAGCATCTCTCATCATAAACTGTTGGCTTTTGTCCTTTGATATATCAGTTGCTAGCAAATGCAACAACTCCTGAAATAAAAATATAATTTTAGATGAAGAATTTAAAATACATTCAATCCAACCTCTTTTTTTTCTCACCATCAGTTGAATTAAATGAATTTATCTATGTTTAATTCATGTAATTAAATAAAACATGTAACAAAATTAGAAGAATTTAGTTGCGCATAATTACAAAACTGACAGAAATTTTGTACAAAACTGTTATTAGGAAATCTAACAGAAAATAAAACACTGTCCCAAAATAATACAAATATAAACTATATAATAATATATATTACTTAGTTAATAAATTGCAAATGCAACTGAGCTTACAAGGAAAAAGAAAGTAAAAAATTAAGAACGAAGTACACTATACACATGGAAACTATTATTTCTGAATGCGACTATATCTCAAGCATAATGCACTCAGAGGATATTAATTTATTAAATGATTTAATTTTTTTTTTTTCATAAATTTAGAAAAATTGGTAAACTTAAAGAAAGCTAAAATAATAACAAAAATCATACGTCTCTATCAGCTGTTACGATATTATGTGCCGCTGCTTTGACTGCAAGATTTTTATCATTTGTGGCAAATACCACACGAACCGACTCATTCTCATCTGAAAAAAAAATATTTCTTGGATTAAAAGCTTTCAAAAAACAATAGAAATTATGTTAAAGACTTAACTATTAAAATGATATGAACTGAACAGTTAGGAATAAGGTGTGCAACACAAATAGTGAAATAAAAAAAAAAAGAAGCAATGATGTGTGAAACATGAAATAAACAAAGTTAATATACATTTTTTGGCGGTTACAAATGCACATTTCAAAATTATATCATCGTTATTTTGGCATCCAAATTCTTCCATACCATTTAAAGCCTAAAAAATATTCGACGAATGAATGGCACAGCCACCTAATGTTATGAAATTTATATTTAAGAAAAATTAGGATATAAATTGCAATTTTGACTATAACAAACCTCGAATGTGGTTTCTATGAACAAATAATTGCATCCACGTTTTATACAATCATGCAGATAAGCAACTGTTTTTACAGCTTTAGATCGTAGTTCATCACATTTCTGAATAATATTTTCTGATGCAAGTGCGTAAAATAATAAAAGTAAATTAAATAGTAAAATATATACATTACTATTTAGAGACTAGGGAAATCATGATATAAATTGCAACCAACAAATTGCGATAAATCTGTTAAATAAGTAAAAAATGAAAAATTGAAAATGAAAAAAAAAAAACATAAAAATACAGTCTAAAACCTACTGCTCTCTTTAAGCCATCTAATTCCTGCAAAACGGTATATGGAATAAGTGAACAGCATATTTCTGTAAAATAACCATTATTACAAAAGAAAAAAAGAAAAAAAAAGCTTATCCTTATGACAAGAGTGTTAATTTTTGAAATATCATAATGAACATGCACTGATGAATATGGTTCGATAATGGAATTTTCGACATATACAAATATACAATGTATAACTTTAAAATGTTAAAATAACTTTCATTACGTTCTAGATATTCTTTTTCAAAATATCCTCTTTTTTCTTTATCAAAATAGTATTTAAGCATGACATAATACATACTTCCGGTGCACATTGGTAAAAGTGTTGTATCTTGAAGAAGGCAACTTGTGTCGAAAACTATAAGTGCCACATCAGCATTTTTGGCCGTTTCACAAACTTCCATATTTTTTGCAGTATGGAAAAACTGCGGATTATTCTGAAAAATAAACTACGAAAATTATTATAATACGGAAAGTAATGTAAAAATTGAATAACTGCTTCCAAAACATCACTTATTACTCATATTTCATCTTCAAAAATATCAATATGTAAAAACAATCTATTCCCTTTTAAAATTCGTAAATTTATTTCTTCAAAAAGTTGTATAATGTGACATATCAGGATCAAAATAACTAAAGAAACACAAACTTTGGTAAATAGATTAGGATGCAAAAAGTGTTCTCGACGAAAAGCTTGCACTTCTTCGACAACGAAATCGATCTCCATCGGCTCTTCGTGATAATTTATTCCTAAAGCAGTAAATGCTTCACATTTTCTATAAGTCAAAGGAATTTCTGATCAACTTATATTAACTTTGGAAGTAAGTAACACCTACCGATCAGCAGGATGCTACGTTAACAGATGTTATAATATTTGGAAAACTAGAAACAAGACGAAGAGTGGCAAATATCTAACATATCTATCTGTATTCAGCATCTCAACGATTAGCAAGTGGCTCTATAACAATTAGAAAATACAAAAATGAACTTTACAAAAGAAATCAAAAACAAAAGAAGACCTTCTATGCTAATTTCATCGATTTCCATCAGCTCTTCATTTGATTCGCTTGTGTTTGGAATATTCGAGCAATGGAAGCAATCAATTTTATTGGACACTCCCTTTCCAACATTTTCTGGAACCAAATTTCCTCGAGAGTTTACATCGCCTCTGAATAACAAAAGAAAATGAATAATGGATTTCTGAAAAGTTGTATATAAAGGAACGAATCTGTCGTAACTATGCCATATTTTTCTCTCAGTTTCCCCATTAGCAAAAATTTCCACTGAAGAATCGACAAAAAAATCTCAATATTCTTATTGATGTGTAGTTAATGTTTCTTTGCAACTTATTCATCAAGCAGAAACTTTTTTTATGAGGAAAAATAATCCCTGTTGAAACTTAATACCGTGTAATAAAATACAAAATAAAAATAAAAATAAAAACAATAAAATAACGTTCTCTTTGCACATTTTAAAATGACCTAATATGATTCATTCCGTGAAATGGTTTCCAATACTCGTAACTGGTAAAGCAGTGATTAAAAGAATCAATTAAGCAATGACTTTTCTACCTTCTATTAATTGTGATTCTATTATTATTAACTTCTATTAATTGGTAAAATAGAACTTTTCCTCACTTTCCCAGAATATTTAAAGTTCTTTGTTGATATTCTATATCCGGTTGTTTCGTAGATAAATCGGATTCACTCAAAGGATACTCCACAACCGATATTTCCCATGTTGACTGCTTTGTCTCCGTATTGAAATAAAATATCCTGAAATACAATAAAAGATAAAGTTGCTTAGAAATTTGAAAAGATTGCAAATAGACGCGTTGTAATTTTATTCTTATCTTTATACTGCTCTTCTGCTTATCCTTGTCACCATGTTTTTATTATTTCATTCATCCCTTAGTTGTAATATTCACATATTTTAAGAAAACAATCATATATTTCTCTTCAGCAAACGTATCTCTATGTCTACATATTTACGAAAAGTTTCCGTAAAATATTTCCCAAAGTGATATGCTGTAATTCTTTACTTTTCAGTGTTTACTTATCATCTGCATCTTATTGCAACAAATATTACTCGACATGTTAAAGTAACTAAATACGTTGTGAAAACAGACAATGCTACAAAGTTACAATGCATCAAACATATTTATATCTTCTCTTATGCAAATTTACATTATTCTTTCTTCATATACAAATTTTACGTAGACTAACATTATGTCTTAAATATCCTTAATCGTTTTTTCTTTTCCTTTTCCCCCTAAATTTCTGCAACAAACCATATCATGATAGTGTGACATTAGCATTTGATTATAATATATCTGTTAAAAGAAATATCAAAACTAAAGTAAAAGTAACATATTATATAACTTAAATACATTATGTATTTTAGTAAATTTTACAATCACCAATAAAAATTAATTATCTCAATCAATCTTTTTTTAATTACCACATTCATTTTCTTTACTTTCATAACATAATCTTTCGACTATTCTTAGTCTTATCTATTTGCTTGAATAAATTAATTTATAAAGAGAGGAAAATTCTTTAACCGTTTTCGTTTGTCCGAATAAAATGCTTTCCATGGTTCTGGTAAACCAAGCACATGAATTTCTTTCTTCTTCCTACTCATTATGATGAAAAATTTGAACCAAACAGAAATGAAATACAATACATGAAACACCTGAAATGAATAATGGATTTCATTTCAAATAAAATAAAATGACGTAAATGACGTGGCACAATTTACGCTTAAACATATAAATGATTAGATTTTTTTTCTGCTGATTATATTAAATTTATTATGTTTTTTCATAAATTCTAGCAATTAAAATTAATGAGATAATTAAATTAATCAATAATTGAATTAAATTAATAATTAACTAAGCAAATTTTTAAATCAAAACCTACTCACATAACAAAATTAGTGCTACCTTAACGTAAACACCCTCTCCTTATTGTCATCTTTGGGTCACTCATCTATTTCCACAGTCTCTCAACATATCGCACTATCTCACAAATTTTATCAATCTTTGTCTCTCTCAAATCTCCTGTTTCTCTTTTCCTCTTATTCTCCGTCGACTTACAGTTAAATGTTGATAACTACGATAACCCACGTCGTCCCTTTACAAATAATGCTATTTCTTTATTCTTACAAATCTCGCTCTGCATTATTTTTTCGCTGTGTCAACTCCACCCCACAAACTCTTTTCTAACTATCACTCTGACGTCTCAAAACCATAACTGAGAGCTTTGTGAAACTTTTGAGTCTCAGTGTACTACTGTATGTTTTACTTAGTTTTAATTTTATCTTTTTTGTTAATTTTACTTTTCAGGATGTTTGATAGCTTTGAAAATTATAAATTTCGGTAATGTCATACTTTCTGGACAGCGAATTACGTGCACTTACTGCTGCTCAACTTAGTATGTTTTGTCTTAAACTTTAATAATATTGAATAAATTTGAAACTTTTGTTCAACCTTGCAAAAAAAGATGATTCATTCATTTTGTTAATATTTTCAATTTTTATATTTTATGTAATTGTTTCAATTTTATTTATCCAAAAATAAAAACTGAAAACGGTTTTTTTCAACAGTTTAATAATAAAAATTACTTTTGAAAATTGTTATTTAATTACACCAATGTTTTTGCGAAAAACAACTGAGACTTTTATACTGAATTATGGAGTAGTTCAGCTACTAAAATGAAGTTTCCCTGTTAAGTTACTGTTCATTGTGATATAATTTTGGGCCGAATTTCAGAGCAAGAAAAGCAAAGTACGTCTTCGCAGCTCCTTCATGTTCAGCAACAAATTAGCGATTTGGCTTACGGAAATTATCGGATTTATGCAGATGCAGGAAGTACCACAGAACAATGCAAACAACTGGTCAGTTTTTTTCGGAATATGAAAAATGACCCAATTTTGTGCTATAAAACTTTTGTTTTGCATGAAATTGATCTTAAGTTTTTCTCATTTAAAAGGTGCTAAATTTTTGTTAGAAATGTTTGTTCTTTATAATCATGCAGAATTGGTACGTTAAATTATAATTTTGTTAGATCTTAATCTTTTATCATTTTTACTCGTCTCAGTTAAATGTCTTTTAGGTTTGTTTTTAAAACCACTTAAACTACTTCTTAAATCCTGATGTTATAAAGACTGATTTACAATACGTATGTAAAAAATAAATAAGTGGATTTTTAGAGAAGTTCAAATTTACCTCCAACGTTGCTGATATTTAATCCTTTTGAAATTTTTATGAAATTATCCGAACTGATGCTAATACACTAAATTTATGTATGACGAAAAGATCGAAGAACAAATGCAAATAAATAATATAAAAATTAAAAAAATATTGTGTGAAAAAAAAAGTTGATATTACAACGATTAATTTTGTTGATTGAAATTTCCCTTCATAATTTTATTTTAAAAATTTCTTCATTTCTACATGACATGAAGAAAATAAAACGCTTTTAAGTTTGGAAAAGCAAACGATTTGGTTGGAGATATTGAAAAAGGGATTGAATCGATACGGGAATCCTTGAAGCAGTTTGATTCTAAGAATGATGAAGTCGTACAAGAGCTTCATCATTTACAACTTGCTGAAAGTAAAAGTTCACGCTTATGGGATATTCTAAGCTTGCCAATGGTAAATTTTACAAAAATTATTTGGGACATTTTAAAACTAATCTTTGAAAATGATTCAAAAATCAAGACCTAAAATTGCAACAAAATGGTATTTTCAATTTCTAAAAGAAACTGTAATTTGACTTCGAAATAGTAGCTGTATGATTGTGTTTTTCAATTTTAACTTCCTATAACCTTGAGATATTTGATCAGAAATCTGGATTTCAGCGTATGGATATATGTATTCGAGCTGGTTACTATGATATGGCTTATTTGTTGACTAATTATGGAGTGCAACTGCAAACACATGGACTCACTAAAAATTCAATAATTAAGGTTTTTATAGAATTTGCTTGGTATTTAAAATATTATGACAGTTTGCATTTCTTTTTATTTTAAAGTTCAGCTTGGTTGCTTTCTTCTTTTTTCCTATCCTGTCCGTGTATGTTTTTTGTGTATTTTATTCGGCTGGAATATTGCGGACTGCTAAAACAAGGATAAATATCTTCAAAGCTTAAATCTTTAATTTAAAGGTCGTGATGATTGTTCTAATGTTAGATGAAAGTTAAGAAGCCTTATAAATCCAAATTCTTGCATAAGGAGGAATGATTGCTTAGAATCAGTTATGGATATTTTAAGAGCAATATTACTGTCGAATTATTATCTCCTTGGCTTTATTAGTTAAAATTTTACGATGATTTCAAATTTGTTAACTATTTGCAGCAAGTTGCTGATAAGCTAATTGATGCTCGATATCATTTATTGGATGAATTGTTCAATACGTTTGCTGGGCCTATTGATTTGGCAAATAGTATTCAAGTTGTGAATAATATTCGAAAGATTCCGTATTTATCTTCGACACAAATGCGTATTATGATTTTACAGTATCGTGATGTATATCTTGAAAAACGACTTTTGGATATTCGAGTAAGCTGTTTCTTTTTTTTCTTTTGTTCAAATACAATGAGCATTTTGGTTTTAACAACATTTAGTCAAAAGTTTATTAAAATTTGATATGATTCATGACATCATTCATGATCCTTTTGATAATTCATCTTATAGTTCATTGAAAATTTTTCGTGTATTTAGTAGTTCCTTTCTGGTTTATCAAAATATTTATAATTTTTATTTAGTCGCAGCCAGATTTTATCCTTCGAATGGTTGAGGTTTATCGTGATTGTATGTATGATACTATGGTTTTACATTTAGCCGTTTTTCCGGAAAATGAAATAAGCAGACGACAAACTGATGTGAAGATTTGTTTTTTTTTTGTTTTTGTTTGTCTTTTTTTTAGAAACAATAATAGTAGCTTTTCTATTTTAACAATGACTTAAGATTAGTACAGAATTTAAAATTCATTTCAAATTTAATTTCTTGTTACAGTTATCGGTAGATCAGCGATGGGATGTTTGGCAAACAGCAGCTTCTTCCGTAATCCTCAGTGAATGGGCAGTTCATAATCTCGCTGTAATGTTCAGTCGCATAAAGTAGGTCATAGTTCATTCGTCATTCAGAAGCATTGTGATTTCAAAATTGAAGTGAGTATTCTAGCAATATCAGTAATGAAGTGTACATTGATATTGGCTCTCTGTCGAGTAAATTAATGAGTTTTGCCTTATCGTTTGGCCGAATGGGAATGGATTTTCGACCAATGATTGCAGAAATCATTGATAAATTTGTCATCAACAGATTCTCGTTGAAAGTTCAAAATGCAGCGAATAAGTTAGTTTTATGCAAGCTTACAAGTTATAATTTATCTGAAATAAACTTTATGATTTAAACGTTTTACTTTTCTATGTGCTTTTTTGTTTAGTATTAATAATATTTTATTAGTAACAATATTTTAGATCAATGGTAGCATTTCAGAATATTTTATACCTCTTATTTTAGTTTAAAACAGTGTCGAAGCATAGAAATTGATGGAGAGATACCGGATACTGTATTTTCATCTGGCAGTCAAGATGGTAAACAACCATCAGCTCCTTCAGTACTTGCATTTTGGGATGATTTATGTGTTTACGGGAATGCTTTAATTGATGCTTTAAATGAATTGCGAAATGGCTTATCGCCAACTCAGGTAAACTTTTTTTTATTATTATCTATAAATATATATTTGATATATTTTGTGATTCTAAGAATTTTAGTGGATTATTCATTTCTATAAATATTTTTAGAAGCTTTTTCGTTCATTTATTCATTTTCAGATCAACGCAGTTCTAAAAGAGTTAACGAATTCAGTGAAAATTGTTATTTGCTGGTTATGTGATATGGAAAAATTGGTTAAGAAAGCAGTAAGTTTTAATTTCTTTTAGTTTTTTTTGCAAATATTGCTGTCATTGAGAAAGCAAATTCATCTATAAAGGTAAAAAAGGTAATTAGGTTTGTTTGTTTTACATGTAAATAAATTATTGTATGTAAATAGGTTTGTTTGCTTTGGAAACAAAATTCTTTCACCGTCCTACATTGCAAATGCTTAAGAATTTATTGTGAATCTAAAAAGAAAAAAAAGCACTATTAACTTTGAAAAGCAATGGACCAAGTAGTCCATCGAAAAGTACTTACAGACCTTTTATATTATCGTTTTCTTTTTTATATAATTAATGTTATTTCAGATTATGGAAAAGGCAGTTAAATTATTTGGAAAATATTTTATACCATATATTAATGGCTGCTTATTGACTTTATATCCATATGAAAAATGTTGTCGACCATTTTATCATACTAACTGTACGTTAGGACTATACGTAAGTTAATATTTTTTCTGGAATGTTAATTTAATTTCAAAATTTTTTTTTATTCTATATTTACAGCGGTTTTTTTTTTTTTTTTTGTCTTCTATTCTTATTGTTCACCTTATTTCCTAATTTGTTTATCATGTTTATCCTTGATCCCTTTATTTTCGTTTTTGCTTTTTTAAAAAATGTATTAAAACTAATTAAATTATGGCAAATTTTTTGTAGGAGAAAATGTGTGCTATACAGATTAAGGAGATTTGTAAGGATTGTCCTAATTCAACAGTAATTGAAAAATTGCTGGAAGAAGCGAACAATTCTATGAATGAATTTGTTGGAAGTATTTTAACTGTTACTAATGGAAATGCAGAATATAGTGGAACAAATGTTCCTGATAACAACGGTGTTCCACAAGAAGTGAGTGTAATAGTTTAAAATTTCATATTTTTTAATATCTAATTTTGTGCTATTAGAAATGTATTAAAGTGTTTTTTTTTCGTTTTTTGGTGGAGATAATCAAGATAACTGTGATGGAACTGATCTTGTTAATTATAATCAATGAATATTTCTGCTCAAAAAGTTTAGAATCAAATATACTTAGTTTTTTTTTTCTTGCTGTTTATTTTTTTTATTAAATAATAAGAGGTGTTAATTTTCAATTTGTTATGGAATATTAATTGCAGGAAGTTGTGAAGTTATCATTAGATGAGGATGTAAAAATAGATGCACAGAGGGATAGTGATCAACATGAAGCAAAAGATCATTCTCCAATAAACAAATTAGAGGACAATTCGGCTGTTTAGATTTGATTTCCTTCTTTTTTTTCTGGTCTTTGTTTTTTGTTTAAATTTGTCAATATGCATAGTCGCGAATGTTTCTGTGCATTCTTTTTGATTTGTTTACAGTTACAGTGATAATTTTTGTGGTCTAAGGGTTTCTTTCAATCATTTTTGTTAGTGCATTAAAAATTCTACCCAGGTGATTTTAATTTATAAATGCATAGCAATTCTGAGAATATTTGTTTATTATATGTTTTGTAACAGTAAATTATTTTAATGTATATATCATTGTTTATTGTTCTTACTGCATATAAATATTCTTCGATTGTAGTAAACAACTTTCATCTTTATATATCATTGAAATTTCTAATGGATTAAGTACAGAACAAAAATACGCGAAAGATATGACAGAAATAAGTAGCGGAAATGGCAGTTTGCGTATCATATCACATCGAAATTTTTTGTTTTTCATTTTTAACTGTTTTTTTCTTGAGATTCAAGAATTCCATACCTAAAATATTTAAAATAATAAAAGTTTCAAAAATAAAAAAACCACCTAATATCATTCATAATCTCCACAATAATAATTAATTAAAAGAATTTATTAAGTAGTGCAAATGATAAATCATTATTTTTACCACTATATTCA